>NC_063333.1:41725244-41803966 GCF_021869965.1 Rhincodon typus | reverse complement strand
GAGGGAGGGTAGGAGGCCTTGGGGTGGTGTCCAGGAGGAGGGGGTATTTCATTTCTGATGAAGGGTCTAGGCCCGAAACGTCAGCCTTCCTGCTCCTATGATGCTGCTTGGCCTGCTGTGTTCATCCAGCTCTACACCTTGTTATCTAACACCTTAATTATTTCAGTTTCCAACCAATACAGTTACTCAACCAATAAATTGTAATCTGAAACAAATCGTTATAAAAGTTCATGTTTGTCCTGAGAATTAGAAGTGTATTGCATATGCTGTTTAAGAGAGCAAGATGCAGATTCCTAAATTTTTGAACAAATAAGAAACTACCAAGGATTATCAGCGAGCTTTGCTCAGTTGGTAACACTCTTAGCCTGTAGGTTAGAAAATGATGGTTTCAAGCTGTTCTTCAGGAATTGAATACGAAATCTAGGTGGGATATTTTAGTGCACAACTGGAGATGCCGTATTTCGGCTAAGGGAGATGGGGTAAGTTTTCTGACTTCATGTTTCTGGAGGTGTTCCTCGTTGAAAAATTTGTTTGCACTGCCAAGAACTTAACATCCATTAATTTGCAATCTCATGAGTAGCATGCATCTATATTTCTAAAATCTTCTGTCAAGAGGGGAAGTTACTGTCAGGACCATGTAACGGGTAATTGTTCCAGAGATGCTAAACTGAGGTGCACAGTCATTATTCTGCCTGTTTATGAGGATATTCCATATAAATGTAAATTTTTTTTGAAGATTTAATACTATCCATCCTAGAAAGCCTTCTGTACAGAAAGAGGAAGCATAAGTTCATTTTCTTTTTGCTTTCAATCATCTTTGTTTCCTTCATTGGTGCCTTCCTTATCTGAATGCACTATTTACGATGTCCCTCACACATGTACTGCTCCTGAATGAATCAATCAATCAATGAATGATTTTATTGTCATGTGTATTTTACAGCGAGAAAATCGGCAAAATACAGCGTAAAGCTTTTCCGCTATCACCACATCTGGTGCCATTTTGAATAGTTCTAAGAATCAGAGAAAAAATAGAAAGACATGGCTTAAAGAGAGTCCATCAGTCCTGAATCAGCTCATCAATAACGCCTGCACGCCATCCCTCCTCCACCGCCTCGCTGCCATCTACATTGGACGCAACCAATGTTGAAGTTGCCACTCTTCAGGTGCCATCTTTCGCCACTGGGCCGATTCTCTTCTGCCACCGTCTAGCCACCGCCTGCATGTGGACTAACTGATGTCAGAGCTGCATCACTTGCCGCTTGGCCCACCTTGTCAATGTCACCGTGATGTTCCCCTGCCACTGCTTCACTGCCGCGAGCGCAGGACACAACCAACAATGAACTTGCCTATCCTCAGGCACATCTTTTGCTGCTAGGCCTACTTCGCTGATGTCACCTCCACCGACATAGCAGCCACTGACTCTGATGCCATGCTCTGAACATGCCATGTTCCATGCTCGCCCCAGAAAAATAAATAGGGACGCACTCACTGCTGCCACGAGGTCCATGCTGGGCCCACTGAAGTCTGTGCTGGGCTCCCTCGCCGCCACCACAAGGTCCGGGCTAGGCTCTCTCATCGCTGTGCGAACTCAGACCAAAACAAAAGAAAAGTGGTCAGAATTCATGAGCCCTACTTCACCTCCATCTTGATGATACCTGTGGAGTATTGGTTAACTCAGTCAGCTAGGTGGATAGTAAGTGATGCCAATAGTGTGGGTTTGCTGGTAGATTGGCTGAGGGCACCATGAAGCTCCTGTTTTCTCAACCTTGCCCCTCTCCTGAGATGTAGTGAAACTCAGGTTAAACTCACCACCAGCTGTCTCTCTCAAATGAGAGTTGTTTTTAATTTATTCACAGGATGAGATCATCACTGGCTAGGCAACTTTTCCATTCCCATCCCTAAGAGTCAGCCACATTGCTGTTTTATGGAGTCACATGAAGGCAAGACAAGGTAAGCATGGCATTTTCCTTCCATAAAGGCACCTTAGTGAACCAGACAAGTTTTTCCGATAATCAACAATGGATTCACAACCATCATTTTGTACTTAATTCCAGATTTTATTTATTGAATTCAAATTTCAGCATTTGCTGCAGCAGGATTCAAACCCAGGTCCCCAGAACATTACCTGAGTTTCTAGGTTAACAGTCAGTGATAATATCACTAGGCTATCAACTACCTTTTACTTCTAATGTTCCTGTAGTATGACCTATCAACAGAATACACTGCAACAACTTATTACATTTGCTTCATCAATGCCTCCTGGCCCTCTATGGCTGATAACGGTGATGAAACTTCATAAATTTTGCGTTCTATTCCAAGACACACAGATACACAGACCCCTAGTTAATATGAATAAGTCAATTTTTTTAGAACTCTCTGCTCGGTACTAGGTATAGTACTGATGAATTCTGGAACTAAAGCACTTTGCAAACCAAATGCAATTCAACAAGTTACTTTACTATACTACACTCCTAGTTTGCAGGGAGCAGTTGGAGGGCAAAGCAGCAGCACAGAGTGAGTATAAACCTAGCTGAGCTCGGGCATCATGGCCTAGTCTGCAGGGAGCTGTTGGAGGGTGGAGCAGCAGTGCGGAGTGAGTATAAAACTAACTGAGCTCAGGGATTGCGGCCTATTCTGCACAGAGCAGTCACAGGGTGGAGCAGCAGCAGCACAGAGTGAGTATAAAACTAACTGAGCACGGGGCACATTGTAGCTGTGAAAAAAACTGGAGTGACGTCGATGGGAAGCTGCGACCTGATTGGCTAGTAAGAAATCTGTACTAAATTTGAAAAAGAACACAGCAAAGAAATATTAATAAATTAATTGACTCACTAATAAATTTATGTAAATTAATAATGTAATTAATTAAATATAGATGGCTGGACAGGTGATGTGCTGTAGCTGTATGATGCGGGAGCTGGCTGATCCTATTGCGAACGGTGGTGACCACATCTGCAGCAAGTGTTGGTTGCTCGAGGAACTTCAGCTCAGAGTTGATAAGCTGGAATCAGAGCTTCAAACACTGCGGCACATCCGGGAGGGGGAGACGTACCTGAACGCTTTGTTTCAGGAGGCAGTCACACCTGCTAGATTAAGTACTTCAAATTCAGTCAATGGCCAGGGTCAGCAAGGTGTGATTGTAAGTGAGGCAGGTAGGGGGATCCTGAAGTCAGGAGTGGAGGGGCCTCAGCTTCTGACCTTGTCCAACAGGTATGAGGTACTTGCTCCCTGCGAGAATGAGGAAAAGGGCTGTAGGGAGGATGAGCCAACTGACCATTGCACCGTGGTCAGGAGGCCATTCAAGAGGGGTAGCAAAAAGACAAATGGTAGTTGTAGGGGACTCTATAATTACAGGGATTGACAGCATCCTTTGTAAGCAGGACAGAGAATCCCGTATGGTGTGTTGCCTGCTTGGTGCTAGGGTGGGACATCTCTGACTAAATTGAAAGGATATTGGAGCAGGAGAGTGAGGATCCAATTGTTGTGGTCCACGTTGGACAAACAACATAGGCAAGGCTAGGAAGGAGGACCTGTTTGGGGATTATCAAGCACTCGGAATGAAATTAAGGAACAGGTCTTCAAGGGTTATAATCTCCAGATTATGACCTAGCTATATGCAAATTGACTTCGGGATAAGAAAATTAGGGAAGTAAACATATGGTTAAAGGAGTGATGTGGGAAAGTGGGGTGCCATTTCATGGGGCATTGGCATCAGTTTTGGAACAGGAGAGATCTATACTGTTGGGATGGTCTCCACTTGAACCAATCTGGAACCAGTGTTCTAGCGAAAATGATAACTAGCGTGGTCAGTAGGACTTTAAACTCATGAACTGGGGGTAATGGGAGGGGAAAACAACAGGAAGTATAATAGTAAATAGAAAAGAAAGCAGCAGGTTAACGTGTATAGGAGGGATTAACTATATTGAAGTCTATGAAAGAAGTTAAAAGGAAGGAAAACTCAGGAGATTTTATTAATGGAGATGTTAGAATTCAAAAAGAAGCTATAAAAACTAGAATAAAGGCACTTTATCTGAATGCTCGTAGCATTCCAAACAAGGTGGATGAGTTAATGGCATAAATTATCACAAATAAGTATGATTTAGTGGCCATTACAGAGACATTGTTGCAGGATGGTCGTGACTGGGCATTAAATATCCAGGGGTATAAACTATTCAGAAGGACAGACAGGAAGGTAAGAGAGGTGGTGGTGTAGCTCTGATATTTAAGGATGACATCAGGGTGGTAGTGAGAGATGATATTGATTTTATGGAGAATAAGGTTGAATCAATGCAATTTGTGTGGAAATTAGAAATTCTAAGAAAAAGTCACTGATAGGTGTAGACTATAGACCACCAACTAATAACATCACATTGGGATGGGCAATAAACAAAGAAATAACTAATGTTTGTAAAAATGGTATGGCGATTATCGTGGGGGATTTTAATCTACATGTCGATTAGTCGAACCAGGTCGGTCAAGGCAGCCTCGAGGAGGAGTTCATTGAATGTATCTGCGATAGTTTTCTTGAACAGTAGAAACCGATGAGGGAGTAAGCTGTCCTAGGTCTGGTCCTGTGTAGTCAGACAGGAATAATTAGTGATCTCATAGTTAGGAATCCTCCTGGAAGCAACGATCACAGCATGGTTGAATTTAGAATACAGATGGAAAGTGCGAAGATAACATCCAATACCAGGTTCCTGTGCTTAAACAAAGGAGACTACAATAGGATGAGGGAGGAGATAGTAGGAACTGCAGATGCTGGAGAATCCGAGACAACAAGGTGCAGGGCTGGATGAACACAGCAGGCCAAGCAGCATCATAGGAGCAGAGAGGCTGACGTTTCGGGCCTAGACCCTTCATCAGAAAAGGGGGAGGGGAAGGGGGTTCTGAAATAAATAGGGAGAGAGTGGGAGGCGGATAGAAGATGGATAGAGGAGAGGATAGGTGGAGAGGAAACAAACAGGTCGAAGAGGCGGGGATGGGGCCAGTAAAGGTGAGTGTAGGTAGGGAGTTAGGAAGGGGATAGGTCAGTCCAGGGAAGATGAGGGAGGAGTTGGCTAAAGTAGACTGGAAGCAAACACTTTATGGTGGGACAGTTCAGGAACAGTGGAGGACTTTCAAAGCAATTTTTCAAAGTGCTCAGCAAAAGTATAGACCAGTGAAAAGGAAGGACTGTAGAAAAAGGGGTAATCAGCTATGGATGTCTAAGAAAATAAGGGAGGCTATCAAATCGAAAGATAACGTATACAAAGTGGCAAAGACCAGTGGGAAACTAAATGATTGGGAAAAGTTTAAAGGTCAACAGATAGCCACAAAAATAAAGATACAAAGAAAATTAAGATAGATTACGAGAGTAAACTAGCTCAGAATATAAAGACAGATAGCAAAAGTTTCCACAAATATGTCAAACGAAAAAGAGTGGCTAAGGTAAACATTGGTCCTTTAGAAGATGAAAGGGAGGATTTAATAATTGGAAATGAGGAAATAGCTGAGGCATTGAACAGGTATTTTGTGTTGGTCTTCATAGTGGAGGACACAGCTAACATTGATGACAAGGAGACTGAGGTAGGTGAGGACCTAGAAACAATCATTATCACAAAAGAGGTAGTGTTGGGAAGCTAATGGAGCTAAAGGTAGACAACACAGTATGGAGCTGGAGGAGCACAGCAGGTCAGGCAGCATTAGAGGAGCAGGGAAGCTGATGTTTCGGGTTAGGACCCTTCATCAGGACAAATGAAGGATCCTGACCCAAAACATCAACTTTCCTGCTCCTCTGATGCTGCCTGACCTGCTGCATTCCTTTAGCTCCACACTGTATTGACTCTGACGCCAGCATTTACAGTTCTTGCTATCTCTGACCTAAAGGTAGGCAAGTCTCCTGGCCCTGATGGAATGCATCCCAAGGTACTAAAATAGATGGCGGGAGAAATAGCAAACGCGCTTGTGATAATTTTCCAAAATTTGCTGGATTCTGGGGCAGTTCCAGCATATTGGAAAACAGCAAATGTGACACCACTGTTTAAAAAAAGAGGTAGACAAAAGATGAGGAATTATAGGCCCATTAGCTTAACTTCTGTAGTGGGGAAAATGCTTCAATCTAGCATCAAGGAAGAAATAGCAAGACGTCTAGACAGAAATTGTCTATTGGGCAGACACAGCATGGGTTCATGAAGGGCAGGTCATGTTTAACTAGTTTACTGGAATTCTATGAAGACATTATGAGTGCAGTGGACAACGGGGACCAGTAGATTATGGTGTATGTAGATTTCCAAAAGGGATTCGACAAAGTGCTGCACAAAACGCTGCTGCGTAAGACAAAGGCACATGGTGTAACTGGCAATCTTTTAGCATATATAGATGATTAATTAAGTAACAGGTAGCAAAGAGTGGGGATAAATGAGTGCTTTTCTGGTTGGCGATCAGTGACTAGTGGTGTGCCTCAGCGATCAGTGTTGGGACCACAGATATTTACAATTTATATAGATGATTTGGAGTTGGGGACCACATGTAATGTGTCAAAGTTTGTGGATGACTGTAGGATGGGTGGTAGAGCAAAGTGGATAGAGGACTGTGAAAGTTTGCAGAGGGGTATAGATAGTTTAAGTGAGTGGGCAAAGGTCTGACAGGTGGAGTGCAATGTTGATAAATGTGAAGTCATCCATTTTGGTAGGAATAACAGTAAAAGGGACTATTACTTGAACGGTAAAAAATTGCAGCATGCTGCTGTGCAGAGAGACCTGGGTGTCCTTGTGTATGAATCGCAGAATGCTGGTTTGCAGGTACAACAGGTAATTAAGAAGGCAAATGGAATATTGTCCTTCATTACGAGAGGAATTGAGTTTAAAAGCACAGAGGTTATGTTGCAACTGTATAGGGTGCTGGTGAGGCCACACCTGGAGTACCGCATGCAGTTTTGGTCTCCTTACTTGAGAAAGGATATACTGGCGCTGGAGGGGGTTCAGAGGAGATTCACTAAGTTAATTTTGGAGTTAAGAGGGTTGGTTTATGAGGAGAGACTGAGTAGACTGGGATTATATTCATTGGAATTTGAACAATGAGGAGAGATTTTATGGAAACATATAAGATTATGAAGGGAATAGATAAGATAGAAGCAGGGAGGCTGTTTCCACTGGCGGGTGAAAATGGAACAAGAGGGCATAGACTCAAAATTAAGGGGAGACCAGATTTACGACTGAATTGAGGAGGAACTTCTTCACCCAAAGGATTGTGAATCTGTAGAATTCCCTGCTCAGTGAAGTAGTTAAGGCTTCCTCATTGAATGTTTTTAAAGCTAAGATAATTTTTTGATCAATAAAGGAATTAAAGGTTATAGCGAGAGGGTGGGTAAGTGGACCTGAGCCACGAAAAGATCAGCCATGATCTTATTGAATGGCAGAGTGGGCTCAAAGGGCCAGATGGCCTATTCCTGCCCCTGGTTCTAATGTTCATACGTTCCTATGTACACTTGTGCCCAATCTATGGGAAGGTCTGAAACTTTCTTGTAAAACCTTACGTTAATGCATTCAAAAGACAATTCATTGTTAAAGTAAAGTATGTTATTGAGATATATGTAATGTTCTGATTTTATTTTAATGCTCAACACTTATGTTTGTACATTATGAAATTTCTGTTGCTGAGGAAAAATAGTCAATGAAGTTTGAGCAAAATGTTGGAATCCAGCCTCATGTTTCATGTACTCAACCTGAACATTGCTTATTCCACAGATACTACAGAGGCTATGCCTCTGTGCTTTTTTTACTCATATTCTTCTTTCATTTGAAAACAGGTGAGGTAACTTTAAAAGCCACCAACATCTGCACATTGTATTTATTAAGAGGCTGTGTGGAAGATGTAGTCTTCAGTCAATCATACAAAGATGTGAATTCGAAGCAGGAGTATGTCATTTGGCCCCACAAACCTGCCCTGTTACTCAGTAATATCTTGGCTGACCTGATTATTCCACATCCCTGCTTATCCATGATAACCTCCTCTGCCTTAAAGAGATGCATAGTTCCTGCACACTGACCTTTTACATGTGGTAGGAAATTCAGATCCCTCCGAATTTCTGAGTTCTGCAATCTCTCACAATTTAGGTAATATGTTTCACTTTATTCTTGCTGCCAAAATGGACTAATTCACATTTCCCTCATTTTACTTCATTTGCTAGATCTTTTCCATTCACATAATCCTCTTTAGCCATTTGTAACCTACTTATACCCTCTTTATGCCCCAACTTATTTGATTTGATTTTGATTTTGAATGATATATTATTGTCACATATACCTAGGTACAGTGAAAAGTTTGTTTTGCATGCTGTACAGGCAGATCATATCGTAAGTGCATAAGGTAATAGAACAGAGCGAGGAACACAATGTTACATCTGCTGTTCCCCTTTGCCTACAGTACATGCTATTTCTTCAATTTCATTTCTCATCCAGTCTTCCAGTCACTTGTGCATTAGTATCAGTATCTCTGCTGTTTCTCCTTTGCAATCAATTATTGTATCCCATATCCTTTTGATTTTCTTTCCAACATAACTCTCCAACCATTAACCCATCCCACATGCTCACCAAGGGTTGGTGAGGCCCAAGGTAACTTCACTAACAATCATTTATCTTTTCCCCCTTTTATCAGTTCCCCTTGTAGGATTTCTCTACTTTCAATATTCAACTTGAAACAATATTGGGTGAGAGTGTAAAAATAAACTATTTATCTTCTGAACCATCCATTTGAGCCTTTCTCTCTATCACTGAAGTGATAGAAACCATAATATCTCTCTCTGTGTGCACAGTTATTGATCTCTTCTGTCAAGACAACTGCTTTGGAGATAATTAGTTGCCTTGAGAGTTCAATTTTTCTCAAACAATGAAGTAATATTGCAAGTATAACAACATCATGTATTTTTTACAAATCCCCATTAATGTACCAAAATATCTCAAAACATTTCCCAGATGTGCAATGAGAAATAGAAGCTGAATCAAAGATGGAAATATTGCAATGGAGAACAATGGCTTGATTCAGTGGCAGCTTTTCTTAAAGGAAGATTACTAGGGAAACAAAGGACTTTAGGAAGGGAATAACAGTGAGGGGCATGTACAATAGTCAGCAAAAGGCCATTCCTTCAGCAAAAGGAGATGAGAGATTGAAAGAATTTAGTGTTAGAGGAACAGAAATTTTGAAAGGCTATGGCGGGAGAAAAGGGTGATGGGATTGGTTATAAAACATATGGAGACGACAGAAATAGGCAATATCAGAGGAACGGGGACGTGAAGTCGTTTAAATAATGGATGTAAATAGTGAACTTCAGGTTTTGGGGAATGAGGAGCCAAGCTGAGCAATAAGAATATGGGTGATGGTGATTTGTGGTATAAGATAGAGGATATACAGCAACATTTACATTGAGCTGAAGTGTAGAAGATGGGGGTTGGACAGCATTTACTAGTTAGAGTGTATTGGTCTAATTAAATTTGGAACTTACAAAAGAAACTTTCATCAGCAAACTGGCAGCTAGGAAGAAACTGAAGTAAACAGTATTAACCCAATAAATAAAGCATCCTCTTGTTCTGTGACTTGAATTTTATGCGTGGATTGCAGCAGTCCTGGAATGTGCCTTCTTGAAAATAGACAGGAATGGGCAATAAATGCTGGCCTAATCAGTGACACCTATATTCTGTAAATGATCAAAATAAATCCTCTCCTCTGTTTTGTACTTTAATGGCTCTCTGTACTGTTCATTCAGTTTAATTCAGGTTGATAGAATACAAAACAGAAACATATTTTGAGAATACAGCTCTTTCATTCCTTTAACACAAGCAAAAGCACAAGCACAAACTTTATATCTGCTTTATTTAAAAAGTATCTAAATATACATTCTATCCTAATGCCTTTGATATTACTCAAACATCCCAAGGCACTGAACAAGAATATTAACAATAAAATGTTGATAGTGAGCCACATTAGGAGATATCAGGACAGATGATCAAATATTAATCAAAGAGGTAGGCCTTAAGGATTATCTTGAATGAGAAGGAAGAAGCAGAGAAGTTAGCATGTTATTGCAGTTCCTAGGGCTTTTGCAGCTGAATGCAGCGTTGTCTGAACTGGAACAATTGTAAGCAAAGAAATCTCAAACAATTGTAGGCTTGAAGAGGTTACAGGATTGAGAGAGATGAGACTGTGGAGGCAGTGGATGATGATTTCAAAATTGCAATGCAGTTCTGAAGAAGAGTCATACAAGACTCAAAACAGTAACTCTGTTTTGTTCTCCACTGAGGCTGTCAGATCTGCTGATTTCCTACAAAATTCATTGTGTTTGGTTGAAATGCTGACAGATGGGAAGTTCCTTTGGTCTGCAGCACAGGGCGTTGAGTGGATAGGATTTCGTGTGAGTTAAGGAGAGATTTCAATAAGCACAAGCGAATGCAAGATGGGAGTGCAACCAGAAAATTTAAATAGTCAAACCGTGAAGATATAAAGACACGGATAAGCCTTTTTGCATCATATAAGCTAAGGCAGGGTCAGAGTCAAGCAATGCCAAAGGTCTAATTAGGCAATGTTAGTGATGACATGGATAATTGGTGGGAAGCTCATCTCAGCATCTAATCAACCAAAACCATGTTGATGTCTGACTCAACTTCAAACAGTTGTCAGGAGGAAGGTTAGAAACAATCGTCAAGGAACAACAATTGCTTCAGGGTCTTCAGTCTCTCCAGTAATTAATAAGAAGTCTTTGCTCCCCAACATTGGACAGTCTGACACATCAGACACAGTGAAAAGCTCAAGAGAGATGGCAGTGAGATGAAATAAAAACAGAACATGCTGGAGAGGTGCAACAGCTCTGGCAGCATCTGTGCAGAAAGATACAGATTAGATGTTTTAAGTTCAAATTCACTCAACTTTGGAAAAGACTAGCTGAGTTTCTCCATCATTTCCTGTTTTTTTTTATTTCAGATCTCTGATACCTGCAGTAATTTTCTTTTCTTTGATAGTGACGTGGAGCTTGTTGTCATCAACCTACAGGTGGCACCTAACACCCTTCTTTCAGATGATGTTGCCAAGCAGCCGCCTGTAGGTGAGAAATGGGGGGTGGTGGTCGGGGTCAAGAATAGATCCTTAAGGGGTTGGGGGTGTGCTCCAGAGGTACTGATCCTGGAGTGGGAAGAAATGTCATTGTGGGGGACTAGATAGTTATGCATTTGTTTTTGAATTCTATTTGAATTCCCAAATGAAAATTTGGCATAGCTGGCTTGAACTGTCTTAGTATATCCTGGGATACTTGGAATGTTAAATGTACTGTATATGGTTAGACTACAATATGTATTTGGAACACGCAGTCATTGCCCGAACGAACAATGTTACATTCAAACCCTGTTTTTGAAGCAGGCTCAGGTCTTAAACATTTTAAATCAGGCATGAAATGACAGTTGCTAAATTAATCATGTCATTATGAATGCTGTTAATATTTTAGACTTTCCAGTTCATTCCAACTTTTATTCTGGGCAGTCAAAATGTCAGTGCCCTGAAACATAAGAGTTGTGTGTGTGAGTGTGTGTGTGTCTGTTTGTGTGCGTATGTGTGTGTATTTGTACCTGTGTGTGTGTATGTGTGCATGTGTGTGTATTTGTATATGTGTGTGTGAGAGTGCATGTGTGTGTAATTGTATGTGTGTGTGTGTGTGTGAGTGTATGTGTGCATGTGTGTGTATTTGTGTCTGTGTGTGTGTGTTTTGGATTTCAGGTGAGCCAATGAGCTAATGGTATTATTGCTCGACAATTAATCCAGAAACTCAGCTAATGTTCTGGGGACCTGGGTTCAAATCCTGCCATGGGAGATGGTAGAATTTCAATTATAAAAAAAAACAAATCATGAATTATAGATGACCATGAAACCATTGTTGATTGTTGAGAAAAAACCCACCTGGCTCAGTAATATCTGTAGGGAATGAGATCTGTTGAACCTGGTCTGGCCTATATATGACTCCAGATCCACAGTTAACTCTCGACTGCCCTCTAAAATGGCTTAGTAAGTGACTCAGTTCAAAGACAACTAAGGATGGGCAATAAATGCTGGCCAGCCAGCGACACCCATATCCCAAAAGTGAATTAAAATAAAGAGCTTGTTTTGATCTAGTGATCATATAACCAACTGGAGAGATACCCGTTGTTTTCAAATGCCCAGTAGTAGCTGATTAAGTTCAACCAGCGCTTAGCTTGGCATTTAACTTGGCGTTGGCTTGGATGTGACTCTTGTACTGTACAGCATCTGAATTAGCTTTGCCAGGAGTACACCAGGAAAAGTTACTTGAAGTTAAAAAACATACAATTAACTTTGTACGGTGGCAGCATCGCAAATGATTGTGTTTGAATATACAATGAGCTTCTGCAAATGCAATGAATTTGAAACTTAGCACTATTGTAATACTACAATTGGAATTACTCATTTGAAGATAACAGAAAAGATAAAGCTCCCTAGTTAAACATTTCCAAAGGCAGATATTGTGAAGTCAGTGGGAGTTTACAATCCTTCCAGGAATAGCACAATATTGTGTAATGAGTGTCCTAAGCCGTGCCTCTACATCGTGTTGACACTTGGTTATTTGTTTTTATTCATGGAAATTATCACTGTCTAATGGAAGAAGTATACACAGAAGAGGATTGCAAACCCTTCATTGAATAACCAATGAACGGAGCCTGGAAAATACTGTTCCAACTATTTTCTGTGATTTTCCTAGTGGTGCAACCATGTACAGGAGCTGAATTCCATGGCACGAGAGTTGTTCCTGATAATTCCGACATTGCAGGTCAATACCAGGACGTTAATAATGAAGTAGAATGTAAGTTTGCATTTTCAGTTAAAAAATTATGCTTCCAAATCATTTAATTCTCTGAAATTCTAATGTTCTTAAATAGAACAAACAGCTCCATAACCTTTTTCTGCACTAAAAAGATCTTTTTAAAAATCCTAACTCAGAAATGGTTTGATTGTAAAGTTGATTAACTCAGTAGAGGAATACATTTCTCCTTACTGTTCCTAATGTCTGAGGTTTGGCTAGCCAGGAACAATGATCGCAAAATATTTAAAAACTGAAAGAACTGCAGATGCTGTAAATCAGAAGCAAAAACAAAAATTGCTGGAAAAGCTCAGTAGGGCTTGCAGCATCTGTCAGGAAGTTCTGAGGAACAATTCTTAGCAAAGGTCACTCGACCTGAAATGTTAACTCTGCTTTTCTAGCAAATTCTGTTTTTGTTTCTCACAAAAAAATTTGTTTGCTTCAAGCTGTTAAAAATTATTTCCTTGTGTAATCTGGTGAAATGAGTGATAGTGAAAATCCCTTTATTGTCTGTTAAGCTCTTGTACCTTGTACAAAATTTGAAGTAGAAAGAGGAAGGCTAGGAGAGATTATTCACAGAGTCAGAGGACATTGTATATCAGCTAATAGTGTCTGGTATTAGACCAAATAGTGGATATACCACAATACAGTAAGCTACCTAGGCTGCATAGATCATCAAAACATGAAAAGGTTTCTGTTCATCAGGGAAACCATTACTGATCTCTGTCATGTAATAAAACAAGACTAACAATGAAGTCCATCAATCTCCCTGTGATCAGCCTCAGTAAAATCATTCCCTTCAGTGTGTATCCTGCTAACCGTCTCCTTTGCCATCCACTTTATATTCTTTCAATTATTTGGTGGAGAGATATCACTCACATTTCAGAATTCTTGTCAATTTTTCACAATTTAGATAAAGATTATTTTAAAATGTGTTTCAATTTAAAACTGATTTTAAATAAGATTGTTTCTCAGTGCAGTTCAAACATAGTTTGTAGACACTAAGTTAACTAATTAATAGGCTAACTCATAACATTTTTTCAAGTTCAGATAGTGAGCAATGTGTTGTTTTCTTTTGGTATTTTTGGAACCACATTTCTCACAATTGTGTTGGATGGACTTACACTTTGATCTTTGTTGGTGAAGGGAAAGTTAAGAAAAACGGGGAGCTGAACCTTACACTTCAGAAAAGTGCCATTTTCATGGAATTTCGTGATGAGTTGCACCATTGTCGACAGGGCCTTCAACCAGGTCCGACACATCTCCCACATTTCCACCCTTACCCCTTCTCTTCCCTCCCGCAACAGCAACAGGGTTCCGAGATAACAAGGTGTAGAGCTGGATGAACACAGCAGGCCAAGCAGCATCAGAGGAGCAGGAAAGCTGACGTTTCGGGCCAAGACCCAATAAGGTTCCCTTTGTTCTTGCCACCAGCAGCCACATCCAGGAGATCATCAGACACCATTTCTGCCATCTCAAGTGAGATGCCACCACCAGACACATATTCCCCTCCCCTCCATTGTCCACCTTCCGCAGGGACCATTCCCTCTGGGACGCCCTGGTCCACTCTTCCTTCACTCCCAACACAATCCCCACAGTCCTACGGCACCTTCCCCTGCAGCAGACGAAGGTGTAACAATTGCCCACTTACCTCCTCCCTCCCCAGTATCCAAGGGCACAAACATACTTTCCAGGTGAAGCAACATTTTACCTGTACTTCCCAGAATCTAGTCTACTGCATTTGCTGCTCACAATGTGGTCTCCTTTACATTGGGGAAACGTAGCATAGACTAGGTGACCACTTCACAGATCATCCATGTTCTGCTTGCAAAAAAGACCCTGAGCTTCCAGTTGCCTTTCACTTTAACACACCGCCCCCATGTTCCCCAGCCAGCATCTCTGTCTCAGGCCTGCTGCAGTGTTCCAGCGAAGCTCAGTGCAAGCTGGAAGAACAACACCTCATTTTCCGCTTGGGGACCCTACAGCCCTCCAGGCTCAATATCGAATTCAATAATTTTAGGGCCTAAACTCTCCCATGTCCCAGCCCCCGATCCCAAACACATAGTCTGCCATTACACACTACCTATTGTTAGCCATTAACAGTCTCCATTAACAGCTATTCACCCTCCCAGCCGGATTGTTATCAACTCCTTTGTCTATCCGACTGCTCTTCTCTCTCTTTTTGGGCTCTATACCCACCTATCGCTTACTCCTTAACCCCTGCCCCCACCCTGTCTTCTGCATATAAACCAATATTTTCCTAGCTACCATCAATTATGAGGAAGGGTAATAGGACACAAAACTTTAATTCTGAGTTTCTCTTCACAAATGCTGCCAGACCTGCTGAGCTTTTCCAGCAATTTGTGTTTTTGTTCCCCCAGACTATTAACCCTGCACAGCCATTGCATCTCTTACTCACTGACTCACACCATCTCACCACCTCTCCCCCAGCTGCACTAATATTAACAGCTACATCACTCAGTTTATCCTATTCTTTCATTTCAGGAGTAAACATCCCACAGTAAGACAGAAAGAGCCAAGATAGATTGTGGCTTGCCTAAAATTTGACCACCCTATGAGGACTAGGCCAAGCAGCTGAATGACCTGTGCCCACACTGTTGGGCTGATATCAGATGCTGGCCATAACTTACTGTGCTGGGAGCCCTGCCTGAAGGGTATCTCCCTTGACTTGACTGAGGAATACTCCCCTTAGACTTTGGGGCATAGCCACTTGACTGAAGCACATGCAGTGTATTTGCTGTGTATGTTGTGGTATGTGGTTTAGGTGTGAGATTGATGTAGCAAGGTGATAAACATGTTTGTCCCCTTGACCCATGACTACTTGAAGACATGACTAGCTGACTGGCTTGGTGTCTGCACTGTGTATTGTGTGTCTGTTAGCTTTAGCTGAGGAGGCAAAATGTTAAAAGGCGAGGTAGGGATGCTATGAGCAACCACATAGGCGCTAAAGAAATAAGCGAGCAGCCCAGAGATGCAGCCAGGTCTAATCAGTGAGCTGGGTGATGCTCCTGCATGTAAAGTGCCAGAACTTAGTTGGTAAATGCAACTTGTTGCTCCAAAAGAGAAAGGTTTTGCTTGACTTATCATGCAATTCTCCCAAGTTTCTCACTATAGCTCTTGCCATTCAGGAAGATTCTGACCAAAGTTTTACTCGGCTTACTGTAGATTAGAGCAGTTCATGGTACAAACCAAACTTTTGCTTCATTGAACAACAACTCAACCTACTTTCAAAGTGCTTAGGAAAAAGACTGAAAGAAAAGATAAATGCCTCAATGGTACCAATTTCTGGTTTATATCACCTAAGAAACTATTGTTATGTCTAAAGGTTACGCCGTCATAAAAATAAATTTGAATAATATGAGTTATTGCTCATAAAATTGGTACTTAGAATGTTTGTATGTGCAACCAATGCCTTTGAATCCAGAAAGGTACCTGCAATAAACATGAATTCATAAGTCACTTGGTTTGGTGTGCATCACATATCATAATGCGAACAGATGCTTTATTTTGCTGCATGCATGACAATACAGATTTCCACAGTGAACCTCAGCAACATAAGCAGTAAAAATATTAGATGCACGATTCAAGGCGCTATTGTGTAATTCAATAGGAAAGAATTTTTCTCCATGAATGTGAAAATGGTACTTATTGAGAAAATCATGCATGCTCCTCTGATTCCTTCATTATCAGGTCTCATGCTAGCTGCAGTTCCTGAGAGGGGAACAAATGTTAGAATCTTCAGGAAGATCATTGTTAAAGAGTAATCATTGCTGATTATACTGTGATACAGCACATATAGCTGAGGAATGCAAGTCTGCACAGGGCATTTACATAACAGAAATTTGGTGAATTCAATTCACAATTGAGCTATGTGGAATTCTCATGGATTTCTTTAGTAAGGCCCAGAGAGGCTCACCAGTCACAGGATACAATGTACCAAAATTAATAATTTATCCCACAAAACATCACTTTGAATAGAGGTTTCATTGTGAAATCCGTTAAGAAAGCAGCATACAGCCAGTCAAGGTCAGGAAAACAATAATTCACCAGTCGTCAGACCAATATGATTTTCATTGCAAGTTCTTCTATTTGAGGCCTGTAAACATCCATTACAGCAATTATTTTCACTAATATACTGTATTCGATGTCCTATACACTTGTTTAGCTCTGTCATTGATGTTTGGTATGTAACCAGTCAAAATCTTTTCTGACAGATTCATTAAAAGGAACAATTGCACCATAAATTAACTCCTTCATCCCAGGATCAGTCAAGTTAACCTCTTCTGAACTGCTTACAATGTAATAATTTCCTTTCTTAAATAAAGAGATAGAAATAATACAGTAACACCACACGTTGTCTCATTGACGTACTATGTAACTGTGGCAAAACTTTCCTACTTTTGAGTCCAATTCCCTTACAATAATGTACAAAAAGCTCTTCATCCTTCAACCAATGGGAACAGATTTTTTTTCAATTCACACTATTCAAGTTCCTCATTATTTTGAATCTTTTTCTCACTTGTCTTCTCAGCCTTCTCTTCCCCAAGAAAAACAATTCCAACCGCTCCAATCTCAGTAACTGACATTCCTTATCCCCGGAACAATTTTTGTGAATCTTTTCTGCTCTCTCTTTAATTTCATCATATCTTTCCTGAAATGTGGCACCCAGAACTGGACATAATGTGAGAGTTATGGCTCTATCAATTTTCTGTACAAGTTTAATATAATATTTTTGCTTTTATACTGTATGCCCCTACTAATAAATGCTTTATTAACCACAGTCTCAGCTTGCCCTGTTTAATGATTTATGCACATACTTACCCAACCGAAACATCTTTGCATACATACCCTTCATTTTATATGTCTCTCCACACTCTTTGAACCAAAATGAATCATTCCATAATTATCCACTTTAAATTTTATCTTCCACTTGTCCATCCATTGCATCATCCTACGTATGTCCTTTTGAGGTTCACAGTACTTCTGAGTTTTATATCACCTGCATGTTTTGAGGTTGTGCCCAGTATAACAAGCTCTGGATCATTAATAGATATCAGGAAAAACAAGATGCCAGACATCATTCCAAGGAACTCTTCTATAAACATACTTTCAGCCCAGAAACAATCTTTCACTGTGGGTCTCTGTTCCCTGCCTATCAGCCAGTTTTATATCCAAGTGCCTCTTTTATTCAATAAGCTCTAACTTTTCTCACAAATCTATTGTGCAGAACGTTGTCAAATGCCTCATGCCTTTCATTTAAAAGTTAGCCTCAGGAGGTCAGAATCAAGAACAACCAGCTACCTACCCAATGTTGACCTACACTCAGGTGACGGGGTTCAGGGTCCTGGAAGATTATATAAAGAGAAAATTGTACTTGATGAGTGAGTATGCTTTCTTACCAAACTGCTGAAGCAGGTTGATGATTGTCAAGGGCTTGCCACTGTTACAGTTTGCAATGTAATGTATTAATAGCAAAAGCAAGGTCTTTTGCTGATCCTTCACCTTTCATTTCCTCATCCACTGTAAGACCACTTTGTTAATAACCTCCACTACAGATTCTGTGAAATGGGTAAGGCTGTGTCCTTTTAGACGCCACCATCAGTCTGTAGCTGCTTGAATCTTCATACTCCCATCTGCTTCTGCAAGTGTGTGTATACTGAAGTGTGTTCACTGGCAATATAAGCCTGCAGTGAAAATTCTCTGACATTGTGGATGACCTTGCTGCCGAAACAACATAATGTTTTTGCCTACATTTGTGTTGCTGTTTTTTTGATTATATGCACAGTTATTTAGGCATACATCACTCTTTGCTGTCAATCTCACATCATTGCCATAAATGCCATAGAAAACTACGAATAGAATGAGGCACTTTAGTACCCCCGAACCCCCTCCCCCAGTTTGTTCTGTTATTCAATCACATCATGGCTGATCAATACATCAAGTTTATTGACCTGTCTTTATTGCATTTCTCTTGATACCCTAGCATTCTATTACACATACGCTGGAGTATTATAGTGATTTGAGCAAAATAGGCTATTATAACATTTGTGACAGAATCAGACAAGAAGTCTAATATCTGGCCTGGGGAGTGTGTAGGGCACAGCTTTGCCAATGCTGCCCCTAAGACCTTGGTACGCTTGTCCTCAGAGGTTGAGAAGGTGGCTTCTGGGGAAGCTGGCCATTTCACAGCAGTGATAGTGGATGTACTAGTGGTGTCTCCCAGACAAAAGAGTGAGAAGATATCTTGACCTGGGGTTAGATATGGCGTGCAATGAATGACGCTGATAGCAGTGTTATTGTGAGAGTTGTAGGGAGTGAAGAGTGGTACATCGCCAGTTGGTGGGATACAGACATTTTGGGATCATTGCAGGAGTGGTCTCAGTCTTTTCTCCTGCGAGGGCCAGGATTCGCTCCTCATAGGGAATGAGGAGTCGAATGCCACGCACTCCTCCATCTTCCTTTCTGCTCTGTTGTGAGCTGGCTTCTTTTGGAATGAGGAAAAGGGAGGAATTGAGTGACCTCCATATGGCAGTGCTGGCTTTTCCTCAAACCATTGAGACACCTTCAGCTGAAGTGGCAACTTTGGACTTGGCTGCTAAAGTCTGATAGCATGGCCTGCCCTCCAATAAGATCGTGTCCCTTCAGGTCCCTATCAGAGAAGTGAGCGGCCATCTTCCCCTGAACAATATGTTCAGATTCTGTCTTGAACTGAGCAGGGAAACTTTGGAAGGTCAGTATTTGTCCGGGTGCACTATGATCTTTCAAATACAGTGCAGCAGACATCTGATGAGTGGTGAGTTCCCAGTATGCTGTGTGATAAAGTTAGAATCTAACACAAAGGTGCCGTAGGATTGCGGTAGATAGTTAATGGGGCAAGTTTGGTAAAATACAGTGCAAAATCCCACTAGGCCTCACAGCAAGATTCCTTCCCAAAAACTCAACGCAACTGGCACTTAGCCAAAGAAAGTAAGATAGGCCTCTATCTTTGTCAAAGATTCAATTAAATAAATAGCTATTGCCTTTTAGGGGAGAATTATTCATTTTTTTCCACCAAACACTCTGTGAATAAGTGTTTTCTCTCTAGCGCTAATTTAAAGATTTTTGGCAGGATTTTCCCTTTATGAGAAGTGATGGGAAGATGGAAGGAAGGCAAATAATCTGGTGGGTTGGCACAAAGATAACCGGCCTCTTTCCTTCACCTCAGAAATTAATTTCTGGCTGGGAATTCCATTGGTGATCTTTCCAACTCAGCACCAAATTACAAGGTTGAAATGGTTAAATAATGACCACTTAAAGGCCTCAAACTGCACTGACCCGATTAACCTTCTTTCTGGCAAGCGAGAAAAATGGCAGCCTTACCAATTGGGAAAATGGGGCAACCTGCCTGTCAGGTTGGCCTTGACCCCTATCCATGCCTCCAACTGGCCTGACATCTCTCTCACTCTACCCATAATTCCTCCCCCACCCTGCCACCCCACTGCAAATAAAAACACAGAGTCTGCTGCACTGCTACTTATCTAGTAACACAGGCTTTCTATGCTTTACTGCTGTACTAAGTGGCTGTTGCCCTCAAATTAACTGGTAACCTCAGATGAAGTAGGGCATCTCAGTTTGAAAAGTCAGCTGGGTCACCTCATTGGCACCTGATCACTTCTCACTGGTGGGATGAGGGAGGTCTCTCAGATAGAGGGGTACCTAACCCACACTTAGACAAATAAAAAGGAAAATCTTCCATAATATGCCTTTGTTCTGAATACATCCACCAGAAGAAATAGTTTCTCTGTACTGACTGTATTCAATCCATTAGTCATTTTGAACAGCTCAATTAGATAAACCTTCTAAGTTCAACAGAGTACCATTCAAACTTATGCAACTTGTTTTTGTAATTCAACTCTTTGATAATCCTTTGAACGTCAATGTATCTTCCCTGAGGTTTGATGTCCTGGACCCAAAGTAGGAATCCAGATGGTGTCTGATCAGAGCTCTCTCTAAGCCATCACTTCCTCTTCTGGTACCTCACATTCATCACTTTTGGCAAATTGTAGTGTTTCATTTCACTTGGAAAATTCTTATTTCAGTCTCTTTGTGAAGCTACTCAACTGAATATGTCTTTGGCTGCTGCTTCCAGACATCCATGTCTAAACTATTCACATACATTTTAAAAGATAATTAGAAATGTATTGAAACATTGGCTTTTATCCCAAAGCCATTGGTGTATGCAAGTGAGAACATGATGCTTCCTCTTTCAGTGTGCTTTGTGTCCTCTGAATGAGATAGAGGGCTCACACTTTTTATTACTGTGTCACGTATTCGTGTCTTTTGACATTTAATGGATGCACTGCTGTTGCAAAGTAGATACTTAATCTATTCTATGAAGACTTTGCAATCTGATTTTACCAAAGCTGTTGACTCCTACACCATTTACAAATTCACGCTTCAGTGGAATTCAAAGCTGCATCTGTGAACAATGAGCCTTGTAATCTTGCTAAGTAGATCATTTCATAATTATGCTGGTGCACAACCATGTCATTCGCAGCTGTTCCTAGCTGGCTCATGAATGCCACAACATGTCATGGAGACGAATGTATTCTAATCAATCTTTTCAGAGATGCTATTACACACCTGTCATAGAATCCCTACAGTGTGGAAAGAGGCCATTCAGCCACTGGGTCTACACTGACCATCCTAAGAGCATCCCATCCAGTCCCAGCACCCCCCCAAACTATCCCTGCAATCCCACATTTCCAATGGCTAACCCAACTAGCCAGCACATCCCTGGACACTACAATGCAATTTTCAGCATGTTCAGTACACATTCACTGCACATCTTTGGACAGTGGGAGGAAAATGGAGCACCCAGAGGAAACCCACGCAGACACGGGGAGAACATGCAAACTCCACACAGACAGTCGCGGGAGGGTGGAATTGAACCTTTGTCCCTGACACTGATGCAACAGTGCTAACCATTGTGCCACTGTGCCACCCCAATAAATCCACTTTCCCTGACTGGGAATAGAACCCAGGCTGTGATGATGTTCCTGGCATATGAATTCTGAAGATATGTGTCATCAACATCAGTAATAAATACTGAAAGAAAGTTATAAATGTTAATTATAGACAATGAAGGTAAATTATTATTGTTAGTTATTGCAGCGAAGTTGTCAATACAATAAAACAAAGAACTGTGGATGCTGGAAATCTGAAACAAAAACAAAAAGTGCTGGTGAAACTCAGTAGATCTGCCAGCATCTGTGGGGAGAGAAACAAGAGAAGCAGAGTGAATTGTTCAAATTGACGGATTCTTCTTCAGAACTGAAAGGGACTGGCAAGTGATTATTTTGATGCTGTTGACAAAGGGGAGGAGGAGTGAATGAAAAAGATGGTGAAGGTTTGGTTTAGCAAAGGACAAAAAGAATGTTAACGGTGGTAAAGGAGAGACAGAGATGTAAAATGGGTGTAAAAGATTATTATGAAAAGGAGAAAATAAAGTCTACTGAGAGTAAAGGCAACAAGACACAAACAGGCCATGGCCAGGGGTAGAGTAGGGGGTTGTAATTAAAACTAAGAACAGTCAAAGGAACATGACCTCTGTCCTCCAGACTACACCCCACCTGAACTCAAGTGTCTTGTTAGTGTCTCATTGGCTTTACTCTCAGCAGAGTGGGCCCATTTTAATTGGTTGATTGATTGATTTATTGTCAGATTACTTGTCAAAGTACAGTGAAAAGCTTTGTTTATGAGCAGTACAGGCAGATCATAGTAAGCAAGGATGTGCAGATCAGATGCTGTATAAAAACTTAGACAGAGACATACAGGTTACCTTGCGGAGGGCGTGTGTTAGGTGAGATCAACATTAGCAAGATCAGCATTATATGGGGCTAGAGAGTCCATTCATCGGTCTGATAACAGCCGGGAAGAAGCTATTCCTGAACCTGCTCATGTTTGTGCTCAGGCTTCTGTATCTTCTGCCTGATGGAAGAGGTTGCAGGAAATCATTACCGGAGTGCAATGGGTCTTTGATGATGTTGGCAGTTTTCCACCGCAGTGACCATGTAAATGGAGTCCATGGATGGAAGGTTGGCTTCCACGATGGTCTGGGCTATGCACACAATCTTCTGTAATTTCTTACGGTCCTGGGCAGACCAGTTGCCATACCAAGCCGTTATGCACCCAGACAGTATGCTTTCAATGGTGCATCTGTAGGAATTGGTGAGCGTCCTTATGGACATATCAAATTTCCTGAGCCACCTGAGCAAGAAGAGGCATTGCTGTGCCTGCTTTACTGTCGCATCTATGTGGGAAGTCCAGGACAGGTTGTTGGTTATCGTCACTCTGAGGAACTTGACGCTCTCCACCTTCTCAACCTCAGCTCCAATGATGTAGATGGGGGCGTGTTCTCCTCCTTTCTTTCTGAAGTCAATGATCAGTTCTTTAGTTTTGTCGACATTGAGGGAGAGGTTGTTCTCATTGCACCACATCACCACGCCCTCTATCTCCCTTCTGTATTTTGACTTGTCGCTGTTAGGTATCTGTCCTACTACGGTGGTGACATCAGCGAACTCATAGATGGCGTTCCTTCGAAATTTGGCAACACAGTTGTGGATGTACAGGGAGTACAGTAGGGGGCTGAGGACGTATCCTTGGGGAGGCTCCAGTGTTGAGTGTTATTTTTCTCCTTCTCACACTTATCATTTACGCCCATTTTACAACTCTATCATTCCTTTACTACCATGTGCATTCTGTTTGCCTTTTGGTTTTGATACCCTCACAATCTCTTTCATTCACTCCTCCTCTCCTTCATCAACAGCATCAAAACAATCATTTTCAGTCCCTTTCAGTTCTGAAGAATTACTCGATTTGTAACATACACTGTTTCTTTCTCTACAGATGCTGATGGACCTGTTGAATTTATTCAGCATTTTTTGATAATTAATGAGTTGTTGTGTTCATATACATTGTTTTAGATTATTAACATTTTCTTTCTTTGATAAGGCTTTTCATGTGAAAAATGTAACTTTGAGGCTGGTTTCTGTAACTGGTCCATCGATCAGGAGTCACTAACTAGATGGACCAGAATGAATAGTGACAGTGGCATTGGACCAAAGGCTGACCACAGGGGAAATCGATCAGGTATGGAAGTGTAAAAATTTGCTACTATCTTGATTTTAAGTAGCACTAAAGCTAGTTTAATTATAAAAAGAGTTACACTGTAACAATTATTCACAAGGACTAGGAGGTTGATACCTTTATGCTTGTTATTTGCTATAAGTGTCTATAAGATCACAGAAAATAAATCTATTCTAAGACTTGTTTTTTTAAAAAAAACTATTGTATATTTGAATTCTGTTTTTGAGGAATTAATGCCACAGTTTTATTCCTGTTTATTTGACCAATATACTAGCGTACATCTTTTGCTGAATTGTTTAGATTGAAGTTTATTTTCAGAATTAGCTTGTAGAAACCCAGAGCCCTGTAAATTGCTACAGTCTGTTTTTTGAGGTTTGTGGAGGAATTCCCCTTATAATAAGTCAGACTTCAGGCCTTGGATTATTTCCATATACTGTGGCTATTAATTCCCCTAAACTAAAGGCTTATGCACTAATTAGAACAATAAAACATGTAGGTTAATAGCATTAGAAGAATCTGTGTTGATACTACAGTCATCATTTTCCAGTAAGGGAAGCCATTATCTCTAAATAAGCTCTGATAATCCAAGTGGAACAGAAAAATGCTGGCCTAGAGATTTGATGCTACCAGACCCACTTCTCAGGGACAAAACAATCTACCTTTTCATGGTGCAAACTCACCAACCTGTTTGTTGTCTCCAGGAGACTTGAAGGCAAGATTGGTTAAAGCAAATCTCTGTAGCAAATTACCATCTGTGACTTTCTTTGCTCCTGTTCTAGCTCCTGTCTCCTTGTTCCCAGTGGTTCATGATGTGATGATCCTTATTCTAGTTTGACCTTTAAACAGCTAATCTTATTGAGGTTGCTTTAAACTAGTTTGACAAGGAGATGAGAATCTGAGACGTATCCAAAATTTGAAGGGAAATAACCTGGTATCAGGAAGGAGAAAAGCTGCTAGGAAGACTGGAAGACATGAGAAACTAGAAGTCATGCTTCAAAGTGCAGAATGATATCAAAAAGATAAAATGAAGGGAATTCTATCTGAATGTACACAGCATTCCCAACAATGTAGATGATGTAGAGGCAAAAATCAAGACACAGGTATGATCTAATTGCCTTTGCAGGATGATGATTATAGTGGTGACCAGGAATGGGAACTCAATATTCAAGAATATTCAATGTTTGAAAAGGATGGACCAGAAGGAAAAGGAGGTAGAGTCGCACTGATGATAAAGAATGTGATCAGTACATTAGTAAGGGAGGTGGAGCTAATAAACAGCAAGGAGCAGCAGACATTCATTGACCACCAAAAAACAGTGTAGTGTGGGCATGGCATTAATCAGGAGATGAAAAAAGCTTGTAGCCTGGGCAACACGGTAATCGCGGATGACTTCAATCTGCACGTAGACTAGGTAAGCCAATTGAGCAGCTGATAACCAATTGGAAGACAAGTTTCTGGCATGTGTTAGGGATGGTTTTCGAGAGCAGCTCATTAAAGACTAGACTGGAGGACATTTTGGATTTAGTCTTTTGGAATGAAAATGGTCCAATTAATAAACTTGCTGTAAAAGAGCCTATGGTAACATTTTACATAATGAGCTGAGCTGGAACAGAAAAATACGTTAAAATGTATGACTATCGATAGGCAGTGGACAGTCTTTAAAGAACATGGCTCACATTAACTGTATATTCCTTCAAGACTGATGTATCAGAAGCCAGCAAATTGGTAAGGATGAGGTCAAATTTGTTTTTCCCACTCGTTAGTTCTCTCAACACTTACAACAGACCCAGCCTAGCACCAATGTCCTTTACGACCCGACCAGCTCGATCAGTAATGCGGCTATTGAACCATCCATGGTGATAGATATTGAAATTGCCAAAAAAAATACAGTCTGCACACTTGTTGCCCCCAGTGCTTCCTCCAATTGTTGTGTAACGTGGAGGAGTACTGATTCATCAGCTGAGGGATTATGTTATGTGGTAATCAGCAGGAAGTTTCCTTGCCCATGTTTAACCTGAAGCCATGAGATTTCATGGTGTCCAGAGTCAAAGCTGAGGAATCCCTGGGCAACTATCCCCTAACTTTCCACCACCTCTGCTGCATCTGATCTGCTGGTGGGACAGGACATACCCAGGGTTGGTGATGGTGGTGTCTGGGACATTGTAAGGTATGATTCCATGACAGCGTCTATGCCAGGCTGTTGCTTCACTAATCCACAAGACTGCTGTCCCAATTTCAGCACCAGCTTCAGTTGTTAGTAAGAAGGACTTTGCACATTCTCCCTGTGTCTGTGTGGGTTTCCCCTGGGTGCTTCAGTTTCCTCCCAGAGTCCAAAGATGTGCAGGTTATGTGCATTAGCCTTGCTAAAAAATGCACTGTCATTTCCAGGGATGTGCAGGCTAGGTAGATTAGCCATGGGAAATACAGGGTTATGGGGATAGAGTAGGGGGTTGGGTTTGGGTGACATGCTCTTCGGAGAATTGGTGCAGACTCGCTGTGCCGAATGGCCTCTTTCTGCACTTTAGGGATTCTATGATTCTATGGCTTTGCTGGATCAACAGGGCCATTGTCATTTCCAGTGCCTAGGTCAATGCCAGGTAGTCCATCTGGTTTCATTTCTTTTTTGAGACTTTCCAGTGATTGTTACTATGGCATAACTTGCTGGCCTATTTCAAAAGACAAATAAGAGTCAATCACATTGCTGTTAGTCTGGAGTGACATGTAGGGCAGATAAGTTGATTTCTTTCCCGAAAGAACATTAATAACCCAGATAGGTTTTTCCTTACAATCAACAGGGTCATCTTTCGACTTTCAATTACAAATTTTTACTAACTCAAATTCCACTATCTGACAGAATTTGATCCTGGGTCCCCAGAACATTAACTGATGTGATCACTAAAGTTGTTGTGATAATAACGCTACCCCATCACCTCCCCTTATTGGGTATAGTCAGCATGCACTGCAAATGAAAATTGTGTATGATAAACTTTTTGGAGGTTTTTGAGAATGTTACTGACGTAAATGGTAAAGGGAGTCAGTATATTTGCATTTTCAGAAGAACCTGATATAAGATAACCCACAGGAGGTTGATTCCAAAGTTAATGCACATGGAATAGGGGAAAATATCTTGACATGGGCTAAAGGATTGGCTAACAGACATAACATAAAATAGAAATAAATGGATCATCCTCACATTGGCAGACTGTGACTAGTGAAATACCACAAGGTTCAGTAATTGGTGCCCAGTTGTTCAAAATATATATCAATGATTTTGAAGTGGAGGGCTAAATGTAATATTTCCAAATTTGCTGATGGTACAAAGCTAAAGAGGAATGTGTGTTGTGAACAGGATATAAAACATTTTAAGGAGGATTTGGATAGGCTTTGTGATGCACAATAACATGGTAATACAGAAGAGTGTGAGGTTATTCACTTTGGTAGAAAGAACAGATGTGCAGAATGTTTCTTAAATGGTGAGAGTTTGGAATGTGCAAATGTGTAAAGGGATTTGGGTGTTATACTGTCAGAGTCATAGGGTATTCAGCATGGAAACAGGTCCTTTATCTCAACTTGTCCATACTGACCAGGTTTCCTGAACTGAACTGGAGCTGTTTGCCTGAATTTGGCCCATATCCTTCAAAACCTTTCCTATCCTGTCCAAGTGTCTTTTAAATATAGTAATTATGCCTGCCTCTACCACTTCCTCTGGCAGTTCATTCTATACACGCACCACCTGCTATGTGAAAAAGTTACCCCTCAGGTCCCTTTTAAATCTTTCCTCTCTCATCTTAAATCTATGCCCTCTAGTTGTGGACTCCCCTATCCTGGGAAAAAGAGACCTTGGCTATTCTCCTTATCTGTGCCCCTCATGATTTTATAAACTTCTATAAGGTGACCCCTCAGCCTCCTACTCTCCAGGGAAAACGTCCCAGCCTATCCAACCTCTCCTTAAACTCAAGTCTTCCAGGCTTGGAAATGTCCTCGGGAACCTTTTTTGCACCCTTTCCAGTTTAACAACATTCTTCCTATAGCAGGGTGACGAGAATGGTACCAATGCTCCAAAGTGGCCTTACCAATGTCTTGTATAGCGTAACATGACATCCCTACACCTGTACTCAGTGCTCTGACTGATGAAGGAAAACATGTCAAGTGCCTTATTCACCACCCTGTCTACCTGTGATGTTACTTTCAAGGGACTATGTATCTGTACCTCTAGGTTTCACTGTTCGACAACATTCCCCAGGGCCCTGCCCTGGTTTGTCTGACCAAAATGCCAGAAGTTGTCTGACCAAAATGCCAGATGCCACTTCACCCGACAAAGGAGCAACACTACAAAAGCTTGTGATCTCAAATAAACCTGTTGGACCTATAACCTGATGTCATGTGACGTCTAACCTTCTCCACCCTGATCCAACACCGGCACCTCCACTTCATGGTTACCAAAATGCAACACTTCACATTTATCTGCATTAAACTCCATCTGCCGTTCCTTTGGCCACAGGCCCAAATGATCAAGATCCTTCAGAGATAGAAAGAACTGCGAATGCTGGAGTCAGAGTCATTCAGGGGCATAAGCACGGGAGTATACCATTCAGCCTGTCAAATCTGAACAACTATTTAATATGCTCATGGCTGATCAAATACTTCAATGCCTTTTACCACTCCATCCTCATAACTTTAATACGATTGATAATAAAAATTTATCAACCTCTACTTTAAATATACTCAATGTCTGAGTTCCCATAGCTCTCTGTGTTAGAAACTTGCAAAGATTCACAACCTCTGAGTAAAATGAACTCTCCTATAATTAGTCCTAATTAACATCCACTTTATTTTTAAATTGTTCTCCCTGGTTCCAGACTCTCCAACAAAGAGAAACATCTTACCTGCATCTACTCTGTCTGTCCTTTTAAGTAATTTGTAGGTTTCATTTGGATCACATCTCGTTCTTTGAAACTCTTGAGAATGGAGGCCGAGTTTGCATAATCTCTCTTTCTAGGGCAGTCCTACCAGCCTGAGATCAAGCCTGGTGAATCTTTATTGCATTCCCTCTATGGCAATAAAATCTTCCCAGAGATAAGGAGACCAAAACAGCACACAGTACTCCATGTACAGTCTAAATAAGCTTCCATGCAGCTGAAGCAAGACTTCATTACTCCCGTATTCAAGTCCTCTTGCAATAAAGGTGAACATTTCATTAGTCTTCCTAACAGCTTGCTGCATGTACATGTTAGCCTTCAGCGTTTAGTAAGTCTCTGAAGTTTTTGTCTTCTTATCTCTGGGAAGATTTTATTGCCATAGAGGGAATGCAATAAAGATTCACCAGGCTTGATCCCAGTCTGGTGGGACTGCCCTACGAAGAGAGATTATGCAAACTTGGCCTCCATTCTAAATAGTTTCAAAGAATGAGATGAGATCCAAATGAAACCTACAAATTTCTTAACAGTACAGACAGAGTAGATGCAGGTAAGATGTTTCACTTTGTTGGAGAGTCTAGAACCAGGGAGAACAATTTAAAAATAAAGGGGATGTCAAGTAGGACCAATATGAGGAGAGTTCATTTTACTCAGAGGTTGTGAATCTTTGGAAGTTTCTAACACAGAGAGCTGTGGGAACTCAGATATTGAGTATATTTGAAGTGGAGGTTGATAAATTTTTATTATCAATCGTATTAAAGTTATGAGGATGGGGTGGTAAAAGGCATTGAAGTATTTGATCAGCCATGAGCATATTAAATAGTTGTCCAGGTTTGACAGGCTGAAGGGTAGACTCCTGTGCTGAATGTCCCTAAATGATGCTTCGTGCCCAATCTAATCTAATGCTTCTGCAGTTGACATTAAGTGAGATCTGGCCTCTTCCCATTGAAACTCTAGTATTGTTTGACTGTGCTTCAGGAGATATTGAGTGCTTACTCTTTTGAAAAGCTCTGACTGGTAGCAAAGGCTTTTTTGAAGCAACCTTTATTCACTTCCTTGTAACCGTATACAATATAACTACACATGTGATTGAGTCTATGCTCCTTTCTCACATTGTCCTTATTCTCATGTACTAATGATGTTAATATGGCACAACTTCCTACGTACATACTCAGTAACTATTGAAGGATTAACCTTTTGTTGTACAGAAATGAAGGAGGTATCTCCATATATTAAATTGCTGAGTAAATGAGGGGGACAAAGGTTAGCTTTTAGAGCATGGGGAGCAAAGAGGGATGAGTGACTGTTGAACTAGCTGCAATTTCTTATACAGTGTTTCAGATTTGTGATATAAAAGTAAGGAGGAAAAATTTGGGATAAGTTATGAAAAAGAACTGAGCAGCATTTCTTCCCATGTTATCAGTTGTCAGGCTGTAACTCTCAACCTGCTCTTGTTAAGTGGCCATTTTCTTCCAATAGGGAGAGCGTATGCAGGTCAACTTTACCTGTTCAATGACAGTCTCCTTTGAGGAGATGACGGAAAACTCTGCAAAAAAGAAGGGAGCATATTGACGTTATCATTGTGAACAGTTTAGAGTATACATCTGTTGAAGTTGTGTATAAAATGTGAAGTGCAGGGGAGCAAGAGTTGTAATAATACTGCAGTATGGGTTTAAGGTGAAAAAGATGCAATCAGGAACACTGCAGTGATTCTGAAATAGTGAAAGAAAGCAATAGTGCAAGGCTATAGATAGGTGAAGGTTGAGGTGTTGGGGTGGGAGAAGTAGGGGAACAATATTCTTAGCTTGACAAATTGTGACTTATGCCCAGTCGATGTCTGATACCACATGAGTCGTTATCCTCTCTGAAGATTCAGCATGAAAGAGTTAATTAATTCACTCAGTGACTTGAGGGTAACACAACTCAAAGTTAGTAAATTGTATTTATTTTGATCTAAATTGGATTAAATGTGCAACAGTTTGGAAAGTGAGTCAGGCATCATTCATCTCAAGACTTAGCTAGACATTTAGTCTCCAGGTAGATCTTTATTGCGGAGTTAAAAGATGGAATTACGAATTATCTGCTCCCTCAGCTTGTACTTGTCAACATACAGAAACCCAGTTTTCTTACAACATGAGCTGTGAAATTTTATTTAGAGAATTAAAATTGAACCTAAATTGGTTACAGATAGGAATCTAAGCACATATTACCCAACAGATATTTTATTCAGAAACTAGTAGAAGTTCCTATCAGTGGAAGGGATAAAACAAAAGCTCATTCAGCATTCACAATCAGTTCATAAGAAGACATTGTGTAGATGTTACTGAGAAAAAAACATCATATCAAGTAGAGGGTAGTTGCACATACACAGCCAGGATCAAATGAAAGATCAAAATCTGTAATTGTGATTGATAGTGCACTTTGTTTGCATAGCATGCCAATAACACGTTTCTTCCTTTTTGAACTTTCACTTATGGGGCACTGCCTAACACCTGAATGTTTCCAATAATTCAAAAAGGCACGTTGTAGGCAGTGCAACAATTACTCAGATTGATGAGAATGCTAAAGCACCTTTTGGAGCAAAGTGGCTCTGTATTACAGTTAAATTAATATGAAGCCAGTTGAGATGCTTTCCTACATTCAAAGTGCTTTATGAATGCTAACTTCTGTTAATTTGCAAATATTAATGCAACAATAATTTATGCAGAATTCCAAAGGAAGCAATTGTTAAAAGTATCATGATTGTAAAATATAGTTTACTAATTTTTGAAATCTCATCAACTAACTTAAAATCCTTGTACTTCAGGTTGAGACAAAGATGGTTAAAATGCCCATCAAAACATCTAACCTAAAAACCAATCTCACCAGAAATGCATATGGTAACTTCTTATGGCTGAGCTAGCAATCTGAAAAGGGCTTCCAAAGGGACACCTAGATATTAAAATGCATCATGGTGCATTCATTAAAATGCGTCACAATGAGATCTTCAACTAAATCTGCATGAGACAAAATGTTTTGATGGCAAGTATTGCTGGAACAAAGACTAAATCTGAAGCAAAAATAAAAGTTGCTGGAGAAACTCAGCAGTTCGGGCAGCATCTGTGGGGAGAAAGCAGAGTTAAGTTTTCAAGTCCACTGATCCTTCTTCAGAATTTCTTGAGAACACCTGCTGATACCCAGGTCTCATTGCACTTCACCCTTACCCAAGCATCTCTGCATCCTCCTCACACTTCACCCCCTCACTGAACCATGTAGCAACTGCAAATCTGGAGATATTGCATTTAGTCCCTCATCTAGAATTTTAATATATATTGTGAATAGCTGGAGTCCAGCCATTGATTTCTGTGGCACCCCACTAGTTACTGCCAGCCACTTGTAAAAATACCTGTTTATTCCACTGACTGTCTCTAACCAGATGTTTATTTTGATTAATGCTGATTTGGATATTGCGAAGCAATTTATTTGTTCCAAACCAGATATAGGTGGACTTTCAACAGCATGCACTCTCCTGGATATTGTTCAAAGAGTCCTCTTGCTCAATTTATGTCTATTAGGACTCCAAGCTGCATACTGGTAGCAACAACAATGGCTTGCTGGCCTGGATCCTGAAGAAAATGTTAACCGTTTGGCCGAGGTTTGGCTTTGTTTTGGGGTTTTGTTGTGAGCTGACCTAGAGTTCCTTCTGATCAGGCTGTGTCCTGAGTGAGGCTATACAATTGCCTTCACTCAAGTAGTGTTTCCCAAGCTCAATGTCCACTTCCATTGAAATACCCTGCAAGTCGTATGCTCCACTTGCTGCATTTTCGAATGTTAAAGTCAGTTGTAGTGCCTGTTTGAAGCCCAGTTTATCTTCAGCTAGCTGGTGTTTTTTTCATGGTTACATCATTAATCCCAAACATTAATTACCAAACAGTCTCTCAGCATCTCATTAACAGTTAAATCAAAGTTACATGCCTCTGCCAGTTATCTTAACCTAGTTAAAAATCCTGATGCAGGTTCCCCTGGTTCTCAAATTGCCAAGTAAAATCGATAGTATCTTAGAATTAGAGGAGGCTCGTGGTTGTAGTATTCCTTAACTAAATCTGTTAACTCTTGAAAGGTTTTAGCATCTGGTGCCTCAGGGAAAGTTAGGCTCTTAATATCCAAAAAAGCTGTGGTTCACAAGCTGTCAGGAAAATTACTCATTGCCTCTCATCTGCCCCAATGTCATTTGCCCAGGAAAAGTAATACATTCTTTCCACATACTGGGCACAGTCTTAACTGGCAGGATCAAATGAGCCCACCTTCCCAAATAACAGCATGATGCCAGAAATGCTTACCCCCACTCAAAGACAACTGTTGCGAGTGAATATCTTTAAGGGTGTGCTTTTCTCTTGTTGCCACTGAAATAACTCCATAGAGGCTGGTATCCTGTCACCAAGTCACCCTTTATTTACATGTGGAGAGTCCTTGACACTGATCCAACTCTCTCAGATCCAGCTCTCAGAATGAACACAACTCTTGACGCTCCTGTTCTTATCTGTCAGCCAGGGCTCCCTGATTAGATCTGATGAACAGCCCTAATCAGGGAACTCATATTCTATGAGGTCCATCTAGCTAATCTTGCTACACCTCCTTGAGACCAACTCTCTGTCTTCTATTAATTAGCTAATCTTGTTTCCTTGCCAATGTAATTCCTCCAGGCTCTTTTCTCATTAAGTAGCCCAATGTGTCATATCTTATTAAACATCTTCTGAAAATACAAATATATTGAAATTTAAATAAAAAGGAATGGAAATATCTGTTTGACAAACTGATGAGCAACTCTGAAATAAGTGTAATTGAAACAGAACAAGGATAATTACAGTTCAAAGGTACAATTTGTGTTGTGTTTTTAGGATGTTTCATTTCAAGTGGGCTAGAATACAAGAGCAGGAGTGTACTGCTGAGAGCAGACTGTATTTGGAATTTTGTGAGCAGTTTTGGGTCTCTTATTTAAGAAAGGATGTGCTGGTCTTAGAGGGGGTCTGGAGGAAATTCACAAGAATAATCCCAGAAATAAAGTGGATGAAGACTCTGGATCTGTACTTGATGGAGTTTAGAAGAATGTGGAGCAATTCTCATCAAAACCTACAGAATGCTGAGGGGCCTGGAGAAATTGGATGTGGACAAGATGTTTCCACTAGCAGTAGAGACTAGGACCTGAGGACACAGCCTTTGAGTGAAGGGACAGTTGTTTAGAACTGAGATGAGGAGGAATTTCTTCAGCCAGAGAGTGGTGAATGTGTGGAATCTCATTGCTGCAGAGGGCTATGGATGCCAAGTCATTGGGTTTCTTTAAGACAAAGATGGATAGGTTCTTGATTCATAAGGGGATCAAAGGTTATGAGAAGAAGGCATGAGAAAATGATGAAGGGTCTAGGCCCGAAACGTCAGCCTTCCTGCTCCTATGATGCTGCTTGGCCTGCTGTGTTCATCCAGCTCTGCACCTTGTTGTCTAAGATGATAATAGTTATGTTGGATTTATCTGCAGAAGTTGACTTGACCCAAGAATCTTGTAAAATGCTTTGAAATTAGTGTGTATACTAGGGAGCTTTCAATTATTAATCTCGGTTCCCCAGATCAAAGAAACTAAAAGCTTACACATGAGTTTTCTTGACAGAACCAGTAAGTCTGGTAAGGAGGCCATTAACACTAAAGGAGACAGATGGCTGAATTTTACTAGGAATCTGCTAAATGTTTGTTGCCTTTCAAGGAGGCCTAATGGTTTCTTATCATGTTATCACTTCAAGGCTGGGATGCTGCTCCTCTGATGCTGCCTGGTCTGCTGTGTTCATCCAGTTCTACACCTTGTTATCTTAGAGAAAATGTTCGGTCTCTTTGGGAATCCAGACTTAGGGAGAGGCAAGAAACTGGAGCTGAGGAAGATTGTATTGAATGACTGAGCAGCCTCCAAGGGCCATAGGGTCTTATGTTTTTATAAATGACAAGAATGCTTTAAATTGATACAGAGTGGTGAGAGGTACATTACTGTGAATGTTAACCCTCTTAGCCTTGAAGTCTCTGCTGGTTGTGCATTAATCTGTTTTATGGGCTGATCTCGGAACCTAGTGGAGTAGCTGACTGCTGTTGAAGTGAAATATAATGAGGTGATATTTGTCTTAACTGGTAGTGCAAAACAGATGACAATCCATCTGCAGCTCATTTCACATTCAGCACAATTTTCTGTTCTTTTCGAATATATGAAATAAAGTATGTGGAGTGTATGTCAGCCTGTTGATGCACTATTAAAAACCAAAAGAACTGTGGATTCTGTAAATCAGGAACAAAAACAAAGTTGCTGGAAAAGCTCAGCAGGTCTGGCAGCATCTGTGGAGGAAAAAACAGAGTTAACGTTTCGGGTCCAGTGACCCTTCCTCAGAACTTGGTGCACTTGTTGTTGATGCACTATTACCTGTTTCACGCTTCTGATGAAGAAGAATTTTACCCCAATAACTTTCACTGTGTATTAGATAATTCTGCCTGCTATCTATCAATAGTTTGTTTAATGAGGGAAATCACAATGCCCAGCGGATTAGAGAGGACATATTTCCAGTTTCTAGTCCTTTAGTGTGGGGATCACCTTTTCATAACTTTGCTTTTGCATGCTGCCAATATAGATTGACGATGAATTTGGATACGTGGTATTGAAGCCTGTCATTGTCACTGTCATTGATTGCCTCAAGTTGTAACGCTGAATAGAGTTGTAACAGGAACACAATCTTGTTTGACATCTTTGGTAACAACAAATGGTGATGACCCATGATTGAACCAAGTTGGTAACTGACCAAAGCAGAAACTTTAGAACGCGAGGTCAGCTCTTTTCGGCATATTTGCAATTGCCTCTTGGCAATGTCTATTGACATGAAGAATCATAGGAACTTTCGGCCTTTAATCATTCAATCCTGTTCTGCCATTGGGTGCAATAATGACTGATCTGTGACCCCCAAATCTGTCTACCTCCCCATATCACTTAATACACATAAAGAGTATTTTAAAATCGTCTAGAAAGAGAGAGCACAGAAGGAGGCCATTTGGAACTATCATGTCATTTGTAAGATAATGATGTGAAAGGGTTAATATATAAACTAAGCTGGTATATGACAGAGTCTGGGTGGAGCATTGAATAGTCTTGGGCAGCTATAGTTGCAGACAGTCATGTTTTGTTATCGTGTTACCAGGTATATAGTTACTAGGATGCAATAAACCTTATCTTTTTCACCTAAGGTAACTGCTTCTCCCAGTGAGACCTATTCATGGTTCATTCTTCACCACAAACTATTAGAAAGTCTCTAGACTGGCATAGGGAAAATTGATGGTAGCTTTGTATCTTAGATACCTGGGCCTTATCATCACTACAATAACAAGGTTTGTATTCAAAATATCTTTGGTTAACAAAAAAACCTATCAATCTCAGATTTTAAAATTAACAATTTAAATAATTTGTAATTTATTCAATAAAACACTTTCATCATTCTTAGTCTTTGGAAGTGGTACCTCAGTAAATTCCTGCAAGGTATGGCAGTGTCATTTTGACATTGCTGCTCAATTTTAGACTCCCAGCAGACTGAAATCATTTCTTTCAATCTGTGCCATTTGTGGCAATGAATATCTTGACAAGCTCCATCAAATCACCCCTTCTTAACCTTCTAAATTCGAGGGCACATAGCCCTGGTTTGAATTACTTCATGGATTTGGTTGACCAGACAGATTTGTTATATTGTTCAACAATGACATGATGGCGCAAGTAATGACTGAAAAATGTGTAATGTCATCATATCAAATTTTTTAAGGACACAGTGCTTTTTTCAAACTAACAGAATAAGAATTAGGCACTTACACAATAAACATCACTTATCATAATTATTCATCCTTAGTTTATCTTCCTCCTTGTTGACACATATTTCAGGAAGTAACCGCGTGTATACATGATTTGTGTAGTCACTACATGACCTGTACGATGTTACAAAAGAACACATTAGATGGTCAAGATAACAAGGTGTGGACCTGGATGACTATTTCTCTGACTATTTTCTCTTTATTTCTCTGATATTGCTGATTTGACAGGGATCAGTGAATTATATAAGGATGAGACAATTTGTTTGAGCACAGCTCCTCGCATTCAGTTAGCTTGCAGGGAATTAGACTACATTGATTAGTAATGTAAAACAGAAGATTCTAGAAGCACTGAGCAGTCCAGTTGCATCTATGGAGAAAGCATAGAAGTTAATGTTCTGATTGAACAAATCCTTCACCAGTGGTGGAAAATACCACAAATAATCAGCAATTACAGAACAAAACTGTAATAAAGAATTTACAGAAGAAAATAATCAGAAGTAATTAGTATCAGAAACGTTAGCAATGTTGAAAGAAGTAAATAAGTATTCAAGATAAAGAGAGTGTGTAAATTGCTAAAAAGATGGGAATGAGCTAATGCAAGAGAAACATAAGAACTCTTCTCCCGCATCAATTACATTTATTTGGGTGCCTCCTTGATCTTGGGACTCTGGGGGTAATCTTCCAGCAGAAGCCACAGTCCCCTTCATGGCGCTGCTGAGTCTAAGAGCTGTTGGCAGCTCTTGATGGACGGAGCATCCAGGGTCTTAATTCAAGGGAAAGGTCTGCCAGTGTCCTTGCTAACACCTGATTGCTGTGTGGTTCAGGAGCAAACTGATGAGATCCTAACACGCACCTTAATAAGATTCTGTCCATTGATTAACAGTTTTAACCTTTGATCTTGCTGTTTCTCTTTAGTCCTCGTAAAAAAAAATAGAAAAACTTGTCCCCTCTCTCTCTCCCTACCTCTGCCTCATCTTTGATGATCTGCCTTTGCTGGACATTGCAGGTAATAAAGAACAAAGAACAGTACAGCACAGGAACAGACCCTTCGACCCACCAGGACTGCGTCAACACATGATGCCTTTCCAAACTAAAACCTTTTGTCTCTATGCATTTCATATCCCTCTATTCCCTGCCTATTCATGTATCTATCAAGATACCTCTTAAATATTGCTAGTGTTTCTACCACATCCTCTGGCAGCATTTTCCACCTTCTGTGTAAAAAACTGCCCTCTCACATCTCCTTTAAACTCACCCCCTTTTACTTTAAATCCATGTCCCCATTTCCACCCTCTATTGAGAAAAAGACTCCAACTATCCATTTTATCTATGCCTCTCATAATTTTGTTACATTTTCTATCACTTCATCCCTTATCCTTTGACGTTCAAGTGAAAACAAACCAAGTTTGTCCAATATCTTCCTGTAACTAATCCCCTCCAAACCAGGCAACATCCTGGTAAACCATTTCTGTACCCTCTCTAAAGCATCCACATCCTTCTGATACTATGATGACCAGAACTATACACAATATTCCAAATGTGGCTTGACTAGAGTTCTAAATAGCTGCAACATGACTTGCCAATCTTTGTACTCTATGCCCCAACTGATGAAGGCAAACTTTCCAACTTATCCACTTGTGTTACCACTTTCAGGGAACTTTGGACCTCTACATCTCCATCCCTCTGTATGTTGATACTACTAAAGGTTCTGCCATTTATTCTATACTTCCCTCTTGCATTACATCTCCCAAAATGCATCACCTCCCATTTTTCTGGATTAAACTCTGTCTGCCATTTCTCTGCTCAAGTCTCCAGCATATCTATATCCTGCTGTATCCTCTGGCAATCTTCTTCACTATCCAGATGTGATTCATCGGAAACAACAGTGATTTAGGGGTGGAGGATAATAGGTGAAAAGCACCATGGGTCTTTCGATGGTAGGGAAAAAGCCATTCAGTTCTGTGTGATAACTCTTCCGCATATTAAAAGACAACTTGCGAAATATATGTTCAACAATGTAGCATTCTTTTTCTACTTTACAGCCTGGATTATTTATTCAAAGCCAGAAATGCTGGAGCAATAGAGATTAGATGTGTGTTATAGAGTCATACAGTACAAAACAGACCCTTCAGTCTAACCATTATGCTGAACATAATGCCAAACTAAACTAGTCCCACCTATCTGCTCCTGACCCATATCCCTCCAAATCTTTCCTATTCATATATCCATCCAAATATCTTTTAAACATTGTAATTGTACCCACATCCACCATTTCCTCAGGAAGTTCATTCCACACGCGAACCACCCTATGTGTAAAAATATTGCCTCATGTCTTTTTTAAATCTCCCACCTCTGACCTTAAAAATTTGTCCCCTAGTCTTGAAATTCCCCTTGTTGGGGAAAAGACAACTACCAACAACTCTATCTATAGACCTCATTATTTTATAAACTTCTATCAGGTCACCTCTCAACTTCCTACGCTCCACTGGGAAAAGTCCCAGCCTGTCCAGTCTTTCCTTATAACTCAAACGTTCCATACCCAGCAACATCCTGGTAAATCTCTTCTGAACCATCTCCAGCTTGATTACACCCTGCCTATAACTGGACGAACAGAACTGGACACAGTACTCCAGAAGAGGCCTCACCAATGTCCTGTAAACCCTTAACATATTGTCCCAACTCCTATACTCAAAGGACTGAGCAATGAAGGCAAGCATGCTAAATGCCTTTTTCACCATCCTGTCTATGTGTGATGCAAACTTTAAAGAACTGTGTACCTGCACCCCTACATCCCTCTGTTGTAAAACACTACCAAAGGCCCTACCATTAATTGTATAAGCCCTACCCTTGTTTATTGTACTAAAATGCAATACCTTGCATTTATCCAGATTGAACTACATCTGCCATTTTTCAGCCCATTGACTGATTCGATCAAGATCCCTTTGCAATCTTAGAAAACCTTCTTTACTGTATACAATGGCACCAATTTTGGTGCCATCTGCAGACTTACTAACCATGCCTTCTATATTCTCATCCAAATCATGTATATAAAAGACAAACAAAAGAGGACCCAGAATTATACAATATTTATTTTAGAGTTTACTTAAAAAAGTCAAGGACAATTGAAAAACGAAAAAAAAATGGATTGGGTATGCGATTTTGGCAGACATGAGGACAAAATAAAGGTGAAACTTTCTCATTTTCAGTTACAGTGTTTTGTCAAAAATACATTGTTTCTGATTGCCATGACTCGGAGTGACTTTTTTTTTACATGATCTACTGCTCTTCACCTCATTTATTGTGTAGTTATGTTCTTTGGTCCCATATCAGATAATTCTGCAGCAGCAGATATGGAAGAGATTGCCACTGCTGGCTCCTTCACATTCACATGCCCCTGGCATTATTTGTAAAGCACAGCTTCACAACATGTCAGATGCTGAACACCAGGAATTGGACCTCACATTGTAGAGCTTGATCATTATTACCAAATGCATGGTCTAGAAGAAAGGGTCACAGGCAGGGACTTGGAGGTGTTGATGAATGGGATGGTGGAGAAGAAAGCAGTAATTTTTCTAGCCAACTTACAAAGGAAACCATACCAGCCTGGACCCAGATAGTGGTCTGGGTCAGTGCAGTATCCTGGGTGAAATGCAAAACACAGCAGTGCAGCGAGAAGATTAATGACCTTTTGCCTCCAGCAGGGTAATTGCCTTTATCTTTTCTCTGCTATCTTACACTCACAGTGCCACCACTCACTTCATTCTGCTACTACACATGCCTCTCACCAAGCCTCATGGACCACAGCTCTCACTATTGCATCCATCATGTCCACTTAATAGCTCTTGCTCATCTTATCCTCCCTAACTACCAATACTTCCTGCCCTATTCACTTCTTACTTACTCAATGGGGATATCTCTCCTGCTCATATAACACGACAAACAGCTCTTCTAACAACTTCCATTATACTCAATCCTTCCATTTACAAAGTTGCAGGAAAGTCTGGCCCTCTGTCAGGCTGAATTCTCAACAGCATCCAGGCTGACCTACCTGTAATTTCTGGATTGGTTGCACTTGCCCTACAGGACTGACCGTGGAGCAATCCCTGGATTGCAAGGTCATGGATCTCCTATTGCTGGCAACTCTGAAGTTGATGTGCACAGTGCTGCAAAGTGACATATCCGCTATATGATTGAGTGAATGTTCAGTGTTCTACACCATCTCAAGATGCCTGTGCAAAAAAAAAAGTGCAGGTCACTGACACTGCCAGTGTGCAAGTCATTGCTGAAGTCAGTGTGTGCTAAAATAAATCAACATGAAGTGTACATAAGATGACAGCCTCCAAGTAAATGACAAAACGGGTGAGTGCTAAGAAAGCAATCTAAGAGCCTTAAAATGCATCCTCTGCATGAGACATATCCATGTCCCTGCACACAAAATGACCTGATGGGCAACTTTTTATGTCATAACTGTCCCTGAGCTCCAAAGTTCAGTGTCGAAGGGATGAGGCGGTGTTTGAGGTGGAGCAGAAGCAGGCATGCTGATAATGTGAACTAGTAGCTTGTCAATTTAATTTGTGTGGACGAGAGGTCAGGATGATGTTGGACTTGGAGCATGCATTGGACGATGGCTGAGACAAGCACTCAGTGAGCTGAAGTCACCAGAGATACTCTCTGATTTACATGTTGAGAATTTGCACCGTCTGGTTTTTATGCAAAGGAGAGATTATTTGGCAGTGACATATAAATAAGGTGAGTCTGGGGTCTTAACTGAAATGCAAATGTATGGTAGTCACCACTCAGTGGTGAGAATTTGTATTCATCATTTACGCTTTCAATGGAAAATTTGGAAAAGTTTTCCCATTGTCGACAGTGGATTATTTTTATTCACACTGTAGTTTCCCACTTTTCTTGTCAATGCTCATGCCACACCAGGAATAGTGAAATCTCCATGTTAAGTGACTGAACCTTAGGTCTTGGCATTCCAGTTTGAAATTAATAAGTATGTATGCTTACTTGTCTCTTATCCTTTGTTCATTGGATATTTGTAAATCATGTCTTTAGCTTGCCATAGCTGTTCCAAGAATGGGAATAGCTATGAAAAAGATTTTAAAATGTGCCCACAGAGGCAAAATTCTGATGGAGGAAAGTTGTGGGCAGAAATGATCTTCAGCAAAAAGGCATCAGAAAAACAAAATTCCAGCTGAGGTGGTGATCTGACTGCTGGCTGATACCATGAATAATTTGCAACAAGGAAAGATATTATTCTGTAACCCAAATTGTCACCATGGAAACAATGAAAAGTGGTGAAATAAAAAATGCAATCCAAATTTATCAACTGGTTGCACACAGAAATGCTGCACAGTTATTAAGCTTGAAGGGATGGAAAAGGAGGGAGACAATCAGATGCAAATTGACTGCAACAAGAGAGGAAATGCTATGAGGCAGCAGTGCCAATCACTGATGCACCATACGCCCTTAAAGGTGGGGAGAAAGAGATAAATTATTATAGAGGAGAGTTACAAAGAAGAAGAGATGTATTCTATTAGGGAAGAGATAGAAAAAGGCAGAGAGAAAGAAATTCTGCTCAGCAAAGTGGGGAGGTGGCAAGATTCGAAAAGGAGAGATACAATGTCATTGCAGTGATGGAGAGGGAGAGAGCATGTTGAATGGGAAATGCTGTGTAGAAGGAGAGCCAGTGGAACCCAGTTGAATTACGGAAGGGCAAAATCATATAGAAGAATATTGATTTTGGCTGCCACCCATGACTGGCTCTCTTGAGAGAGTGGGTTGGATGCAGTCAGGATTTAGCTATCCCATTCTTGAAACTAGTGTATCATATAACATAGAACATAAAACATAGAACATAGAACAGAACAGCACAGGAACGGACCCATCGGCCCATGATGGTATGCTGAACATGACACCAAATTAAACTAATCTCTTCTGCTTGTCCTTTAACTCACTGTCAGTATATCTCTGGGGCATCTACCAATGTTACGATATATTTATTGAGCAATGTAGCAATGAATATTCTCTTTTTTTTCATAGCTCATTATTTAGCTGTATTGCCTGAAGATGATACAAAGCATTTTGCAACTCTTCGAAGTGTTATTTTCCTTCCACCAAAAGGAAGCTGCCAGGTAGGATGGCATATAAGGTGGGAAAGTTGGAGGAGATTATCCAAAAAATAAAATCAACGATGCATTAGAAGTAATTCTTCCTTCTAAATTGGTAGGGTAAATGAATGTTGCATTTTTCACAATAGATGAGCTTTTATTATCACTTTGGTCGAGTGAATGGAACACTAAAAGTCAAATTGCACCAGCAGTACCCTGACACCTTAACAGAAATTTGGAAGCAGACAGACCCACAGGAAAGCCAATGGAAAAAAGAGGCTATCACAATCAAGAGCATGAGTAAATTTCAGGTTTGTACCTCCAATCTCACTCAGAAACAATTCTGACTGGTCCTCTGATTCAGGAAGCTGTAGCGATCAAGTGTGGGGTCCTGTTGGATGCAGGAGCTGGTTCATGAGATCAATCCATTGTGCCTTTACTACCTGTTTTCCACATCATGTGCTGCCCACACCGACCCAGTAATTTCATGTTCTCTCCTGTTCAAAACCAGAATGTGACGGAACTTTGGAATCATTTATTTATAAGGATAAGAATGAAACAATTGAGCCAGAAGTCACACTACACCAGGTTATAGTCCAACAGGTTTATTTGAAATCACAAGTGACTTCACCTGACAAAGGTGCTATGCTCCGAAAGCTTGTGATTTCAAATAAACCTGTTGGACTGTAATCTGCTGACAGGTGATTTCTGACTTTGTCCACCCCAGTCCACCACAGGCACCTTCGCATCATGAAATAATTGCTGTTTGGGAAACCAGGAGCTAATGTAGCATCGTCGGACCATCAGTGATAGGAGCCTTTGGACATGTTACATGATAGATCTGTGGGTGGCAGAGATTTGGATTATCTCTAGATTAGGAAGTGTGGAGTGTGGGAGGTCAGCCAGAAGCACCTTAGAATTGCCAAGACCGGAAACGACTAGGTCATGAAAGAGAGTTCTGGCAGCAAATAGGCTAAGGTAGGGATGGAAGTGCAGGTAGAAATAGATGACATTTGTAATGGAAAAGACACAGGGCCAGTTGCTTGTTTGCTAGTTAAGGAGAATGCTGAAGGTGCAAACTATTTAATTTATCCTGAGACTGAGAGTAGGGCTGAAGAATGGGACCAATGGCATGGATATGGAGTTTTTGGCAGGTGGTCAAGACAATGCCTAACCATATTTGCTGTAAGCCATTGTGACTAATCCAAACTGGCTTTGGAGACACATATTTTGATAACACAAAAGAACTTTGGTGCCAGATTAGGCCATTTCCCCTGCCCTCTTAAATGCCTCGATTGACTTACCTATATTACACCACTAGGCAGTGCATTTCTTTGCGTGAAAAACTTTTGCTCACATCGCATGTGCTACATTTGCTAATCATTTTAAACCTGTGCCCTCTCATTCCTAATTTTATGAACCAGAACAGTTTATCCCTACCCTACTCTCTCCAGGGTTCTCACAATTTTAAAACTTCTATTTTATCTTTCCTCTCTCCAAGTAGAACTGTCCCAACCTCTCCAATCTATTTTCATCACTGTAAATCTCTCCTGCATTCTCAAAATGCATTCACATTCTTTCCCTGGCACACAATATTCTAGCTGAGGTCTTGTGTAATTCAGCTCCTGGCTTCCTGAACACTATGGGCTTGTTAATAAATTCAGGGACACGGTATGTTTTATTAACTGTGCTCTGTACCTGCCTTGCCACTGTCAGTGACCTATGCACATATACAGCTAGATTACTCTGCTCCTGCATCTCCTTAAGAATTGATCCTCTTTTTTTTATTTTCTTTCCCTGCTCTTCCTTCCAAAATGCATGACCTCACACTTTTCCACATTGATATTCATTTGTCACCTATCTGTTCACTCCATCAATTTGTCTTTGTCCTTTTGGAGGGCTACATTATCCTCCTCACACGTTATGAAGCTTCCAAGCAAACTTTGAAATTATTCCCAATAAACCTAGATTAGGATCATTAATATATATCAGGAAAAGCAAAGGTCCCAGTATTGACCTCTAGGAATTCCAATACAAACTTTATCCTAGTCCCGACCACTACTCTGTTTCTTGTTACTTAGGTAATTTTGTAACTGTGTCGCTATAGTCCTTTTTATTCCATGTGCTATTACTTTTCTTACCACTTTGTTGTGTGTTACATTATCAAATCCATTTTGAAAGTCCATGTATACCATGTAAACATTGTTGGCTTCATCAAGCCTTTCTGTTAACTCTTCAAACAACTCAGGAAGTTAGTTAATCATTTCCCCTTTGGAAATTAATGTTGTCTCTTCCTGAACAACCCACCCTTTTTCCATGTGATGACTAATTATATCACAGGTAAGCTAGAAGATTCCACACCACTGAAATTAAAATGACTAGTCTGTAATTGCCGGGCTTGTCCTTACTACATTTTTTGAACACGAGTGTAATATTTGGAATTCTCTAGTACCCTGCCCCCTATTCTAAATCTGTTTGGTGCCAGTTCCAATCTTGCCTGATTAAAGTGGGCTTTTTCCTAGTTTTTACTTTGGATCTACTGTCCTTTTCTGTCATCATCCTAAATTTCACTGTCTTCTAAATGTTCTCCCAGTGGTACTTGGTGCACATTGCCTACCACATTTCCACAAAACAGGTCCAACAGGACATCCTTTCTATTTGGACTGAACATGCACCATTGTAGGAAATTTACCTGATGCAATTTGGGAATGTTTTGTCCTCTTTCCCTTAACACTAATACTGTCTCTGTCTACATTTGGGTAGTTAAAGTTCATAATTATAATCATGCTATAATGAGGTTGTTAACTTGCTGGCCGAGCTGGCTTGTTTTTTTATTTTGAACAAAAACGAGCCAGCTCGGCCAGTAAGTCAACAACCTCATCCACAACCCGAGCTATAGATCTTTGCCAAAACTTTAAACAATGCTATAATGTTGGCACTTCTCTGTAAATTTCCCTGCAGATTTGTTCCTCTATATCCTTCCCTCCAGTTGGTGGTCTATAGACTACATTGGGCAATGTAATTGAAGGCTTTTTGTTCCTTAGCTTTAGTCAAATTGATTCTGCTCTAGAATCCTTTGGGACATCCTCTTTCTCTGGCACTACAATGGTATCCTTAAACAATGTTATCCTTAATGAATACTACCACCAACCCCCTATCCTTCCTTTCTTATCTTTTCTGGGCACCTTGTACCCCGGAATATATAACACAAAGTCCTGCCCTTCCTTGAGCTAGGTCTCTGTTGTTACAACATTAAATTTCCACATGGCAATCTACACCTGTAACTCCCAAATCTTATTTACTCTTCACCATGCATTCAGAGAAACACCTAGTAACCCTAATTTAGATTTCATCACTTTAGCCCTTACTCCAACTTCATCAGTTGACTTTCTATTCTCTATACTAGAGCTATCCATCTCTTGAAGAATTTTGTGCACACTCTATTCTCCTCTGAAATGCTCTCTTGGTTCTCACACCTCTACTGAGCTAATTTAAAACCCTTTCATCAGCACTACTAAATTGTCCCACCAAGTACTCAGTCCAGTTCTGTTCAGGTGCAATCTGTCTGACATGGACAGGTGCCATCTTCCGTGGAGCCAGTCTCAGGGTCACAAGGATCCATATCCCTCCCTCCTGCACCATCTTTTCAGCAATGCACATATCTGCCTTATCCCTCTATTTCAAAGAAAAGCAATTGTATCATAGAAATTTGAGTTCAGACAACTCAAGCTACAGCTAATCTTAGGGGTCATGATTTCAGTGAAAACCTGTGACTGAGCAGCTGAATCACAGCTTAGTCATAACTCGTTGACTCAGAAATTGGAATTCAATTTCAGAAACAGCAGGGTTTAATGCTAAAAACAACAAAGGATGCAGCCTCATTCAGCAGTGACTTTCAAAATGTTGATTCAGTTTTACAAAACCTTTTTATTGTGTATATATATAAGTTTTGTGTTTGGAATGTCTTTGATTTTGCAGGTGAATAACTTTCTAACTTTGCATTTGCTGTGTATATGCACAGGTTATATTTCAGGGCAATATATTTGCCTCCAGTCAACCCAATGAAGTTCTTGCTGTAGATGATATTTCTTTCAGTGATGGCTGTCTCCCAGTACCAGGTAAATTCAAAGCTATATTCATGATTATTAAAGTTTAGTATCTAAAGATGCTACTGGTTTCTTTCCAAATCAAACATTACATTACAGTAACAATTTATATAGTTGAGCACAACTATTTTTAGTTTGTGTTGTCGAGAAAAAAAAGACTTAAAAATCGTGCTGCCAAAAATATATTCAAATTAAAGGGCACATTCACTTATCATGCACTCCTGTTGGGGAGTTTGCTTTGAAGAGCACATGGGCCAGAAAATTGGAATAGTTAACTTGAAGTCTAACCATTGCTTAAGCAGCATTTTCTGGGAACTGCATGAAGATACAAATTCTCATCAGAGAGAAAGTTCAAGAAAGGCTAAAACAAAATGAAGAGATTGAATAAAACAAATAAGAAATGAGATTTTGCCATCCTGAAAAGGTATAACTGAAGTGAAACTAAGATTTGCTCTTTATATAAGATTTATGCCATCTGGAAACTTACATAGATGGTCACAATCAATCTGATACTTCATCCAACCTCCCGATTCAGTCTGCATTTTCCCTACCATGTTCTGTCCTTGGGAATAAAAGGGTGATGAATCTTTGGGGGCTAGTATTGATTAGATTCAGGGATTGACTGACTCTGTGGAGGCATTGCATTTATCATTATCTCACAGGTCCAATAAAAATGGAAGGTGAGGAAAAACCTTGAAAGATATTTTCAGATTAAATTCTGTTTGCAATTAATCATTGCAGCAGAAAATAAAATCAATCTTCTTGAGGTGTCACTATTATTCTTAAATTAAGTCTGGAAATGTTCACAAACAAAATAAGATCAGTTCCATTTTATGAGACCTACAGTATTTTTATATCATGCTACATATATGATGTTTATATTTTATTTTAAGTTTTAAATCCTTGATTTTGCAAGGTCCTGCTCGTTACGTGAAAACTTTAAGTGCAGCAGAAGCTGAGTGGAAATTAATTACGGTTCTCTCAACATAATTTAAATTTTCTGGCGAGGAATAATGCATAATATAACTTTTTCCCATAGGGTAGCAAAGTCTGAGGACATAAGAACAGTACTAAGCATTTTATATCCTCAAATCCATTCCACCCAATCAAATCACATTTAATCCATAACTTAATCCCATTTACATGCCTCAGTTCCATATCCTGCATCCTTGCCGAAGAAAAATCCATTAATTCCACTTCCAAAATATTCAAATTAACAAGCCTCCGCTTCTTGGAGAAGAATGTTCCAGATATCTATGATGCTTTGTGTGGAGAAATAAATCTGGAGATCAGCCCTGATGTCAGATCTCTCATGTTAATTCAATCAAATATTCTTCGCAATGTTATTTGGTCAGCAGTTATCAGAAGAGGAGCAAAAATGTGTGAGCAGTTGATCCCTAACATCACTGAGCAGGAACGTGATGGTGACATTTTCTCATCTGTTAAATGTTGGAACTATGATATTGTAAATCATGCTTTTTCCCACAGGATTTGTGATTGATTTTATAAGCATTCTTACAGATATATCATGGATTTCTGTTGCTTCAGGCATTCTAGTGCTCCAAGGCCCCCACTAAATTTGATGTAAACATTTCCTTAGGTCTCCGTTTTGTCTCCCACCTTACATTTTTTTGCTGACTTCAGAAAGGAATTGGTGCCAGGACAAAACCTCCCAGGCCACTGGCTTACTTAAGGTAGTGAATATATGATGATGGTCATGGTGTTCTTTTACATCTCTGATTCCCATCACATGTTAAATCGGGCTTTGTAGATCGACTGATGTTAGTACAGTTTTCTTTTATGGTTCAGCTCAGTATGTCCTTTAAGCAAGCCCTGATGTCATCAGTATCTTAAACAAGTCATCAGTGCTCATCATTTAATTAAAAGTACTCAGGGCAGCAGACATGGGAAAATGTATTTCAACTCAGTCTAATTCTTTGTAACATTAATTTTATTTCTGTAGATGAGATTCTCCCTAAGGAAATTAATTATTTGAACATCAAGCTACATCAAAAGTAATATGTGAAATTCTCCCTTCTCCTCATTATATTCCAAATCTTCACACATGGGCTATGCATCAGTCAAAAAAAGACTCATAATATCTTGCCCTCTTTGGGTTTCCAGGGAATGGTGAGTTGGGTCAGAATCAACCTTTTCTAATTCTAATAAAAATAAGGGTCAAGTTTGACAAAGAAATAAAATGTTTTCCATTAATTGAAGGCTGTTTATGATCTTAGTTGATGTTACAATGTCATGTGGAACCCCTAGGAACATAAAAATACTTTAATTCAAGAAAAGGTTATTTGTATGCATTTAGCCTTTGCTTTTTACAACCATGTATCATTTATCCTCTCAAAGGCCCTACTCATCATTTTTGATCACTTTAGTCAAAGAATCGTCATTATAATTCTTGATAGCTGACAATAAACAAGCAGAACTCCAGGCTGTGCATCACTCCATCCTGGTTAACTAGCATTCAGAGATGATTACCAATCTCCCCATTCGAGCTACAGTCCTAACAGCATAAGGATTTTTTTTATTCCTTCATAAGGTCTGAATTTCACTGCAAAACTAGCCCTTGTTGCCCATCACTAATTTCTTGAAATGCTGTAGTCCAGCTTGTGTAAAAGGTACCGTGCTCTCAGGAATGATGTTCCAGGTTTTTGACCCAATAACCCTGAAGGAATCTCAATGTATTTCCAGGTCAGGATGATTAGTGACTTACAGTCATAGAGATGTATAGCATGGAAGCAGACTCCTCGATCCAACTTGTTCATGCAGACCAGATATCCTAGATAAATCTAGTCCTATTTGCCAGCATTTGGCCCATATCCCTCTAAATCCTTCCTATTGATATTCTCATCTAGATGTCTGTTAAATGTTGCAATTGTACCAGCCTCCACCACTTCCGCTGGCAGCTCATTCCATATCTGCACCGCTCTCTGTGTGAAAAACTTGCCCCTTAGTCCCTTCAAAATCTTTCCCTGCTCACCTTAAGCCTATGCCCTCTAGTTTTGGACTCCCCAACCCTGGGCAAAAGACCTTGTCAACTGTCTGTATCCATGCCCATCATGATTTTATAAACCTCTATAAGGTTACCCCTCAGCCTCCGACGCTGCAGAGAAAATAACACCAGCCTGTTCAGCCTCTCCCTACAGCTCAAACCTTCTAATCCTGGTAACATCCTTGTGAATCTTTGTTTAACCCTTTCAAGTTTCACAACATCCTTCCTATAGCAGCGAGAGCCAGAGCTGCGTGCAGTATTCCAAAAGTGGCCAATGTCCCGTACAGCTGCAATATGACCTCCCAACTCCTTTACTTAGAGACTTGGCGAGGAACTTGTAGCAGTTGATGTTCTCATGCATCTGGTGCCCTTGTTCTTCTCAGGAGTCAATATCATGGATTAGAAGTTGGTGTCAAAGGAAGATTATGGAGTTGTAGTACTACATCTTGTAGACAGTACAGACTGCCATCACTCTGTATTGGTGGTGAACAGAGTGAATGCATGAGGTGTTGGTTGGGATACTGATCAAATGGCCTGCTTTGCCCTGGCTGATGTTCTGGTGTGTTTTCTGAGTCACACTCATCCAGTCAAGTAAAAACAATTGCTTCAAACTCCTGACTTGTGCCTTGTCAATTGTAGACAGGCATGGAGACTCAAGGGGCAACTTACATGCCACAGAATTCCCAACCTCTGATCTGCTTTTGCGCACACATTATTTACATAGCTGGTTTAGATCAGTTTTTAATCAATGATAACTTTCAGTATGTTGATGCAGAGGGATTCAGCAGTGGCTTGGCCAGAGTTGTGCCAGTGAATGTCAAGCAGAAATGGCTTGATTCTCTATTGATGGAGATAATCATTGCCTGACACTTGAGTGGTGTAAATATTAAATTGCTATCATACAAACCTGCACATTATCCAGGTCTTGCTGCATACAGGCACAGGCTGGTTCAGCACTTGAAAAGATGTGAATGGTGCTAAACATTTGTGGAATCATCAATGGCGTTTCCAATTCTAACATTATGATGGAGGGAAGATTATTGATGAAGCAGCTGAAGGTGGTTGGGCCCAGGACACCATCCTAAGGAACTCCTGTTGAGATAGCCTGAAGCTGAGATGATTGTCCTCCAACAGCAGATATTTCTTTGAGCTAGGTGTGAGTCTAACCAATAGACAGTTTGCCCACTGGCTCTTAATAGGGTTTATTGATGCCCCACTCAGTCAAATGCCACCTTTATGTCAAGGACAATGTTTTTGCCCTCACCTCTGGAAGTTATCTGTTTTATACATGTTTGGACCAAGGCTGAAATGAGATCTGAAACTGAATGGACCTGGTAGTATCAGAATTGAGCATTAGCAGTCAGGTGATTGTTGTATAAGTGCCAACTGATAGCACTGTGAATGACTCCTTCCATCGCATTGCTGACGATTGAGAGTAACTTGATTTTTTTCCTGCTTTTTGTAGACAGGGCATGCCTGAGCAATTTTTCACAATGTCAGGTAGATGCCAGTGTTATATCATAACCATAGATATGGAATTTCATTTCGATGGCCTTTAAAATTCAAACACATTGACAATACTATTGAAGCAGGCCTGCATCCCAAAAAGTGTTTAGTGTCATTCTAAAACCTACAAAGTTCAAGAAAGCCACAGAGTTCTACTTTTCCCATATATTTTATTACCTGTAATTTCCACTGAAAATCTACTTTTCTATTAAAATTCTCATTTGATTCTAGATCAACACTTTTTTGGAGTAGAGAGAAATTCAACCATTGCCTTTTGGTGAAAATAGTTTTCCTGTGATTACTTTATGCTAACTGCCTTGAGTTCTAAATGATGGGATCTTGATCAGATGGTCCAATGGACCGAGAAGTGGCAGATGGAATTTAGTTTAGGTAAATGTGTGGTGCTGCATTTTGGAAAGGCAAATCAGGGCAGGACTTAGACACTTAATGGTAAGGTCCTGGGGAGTGTTGCTTTACAAAGAGGCCTTGGAGTGCAGGTTCATAGTTCCTTGAAAGTGAAGTCCCAGGTAGACAGGATAGTGAAGGCGGCTTTTGGTATGCTTGCCTTTATTGGTCAGTGCATTGAGTATAGGAGTTGGGATATCATGTTGCGCCTGTACAGGACATTGGTTAGGCCACTTTTGGAATACTGCATGCAGTTCTAGTCTCCCTGCTATAGGAAGGGTGTTGTGAAACTAGAAAGGGTTCAGAAAAAATTTACAAGATGTTGCCAGGGTTGGAAGGTTTGAGCTATAGCGGGAGGCTGTATAGGCTGGGGTTATTTTCCCTATAGCATCAGAAGCTGAGGGGTGACCTTATAGAGGTTTATAACATCTTGAGGGGCATGGATAGGGTAAATACCCAAAGTCTTTTCCTGATGGGCGGGGGAGACCAATGAGAGCATATGTTGAAGGTGAGAGGGGAAAGATTTAAAAAGGACCTAAGGGGCAACTTTTTCATGCAGAGGGTGGTGCATGTATGGAATTAGTTGCCAGAGGATGTGGTGGAGGATAGTACAATAACAACATTTAAAAGGCATTTAGATGGATATATGAGTAGGAAAGTTTTAGAGGGACATGGGCCAAATGCTGACAGATGGGATGAGATTAATTTAGGATATCTGGTCAGCATGGATGAGTTGGACCAAAGGGTCTGTTTCCGTGCTGTACAGCTCTATGACTCTATGATACTAACACCCCCAGTTTCATTCTCTATCCAAATTCTCATTTTATTTCATTATTTTTCACATCTCAATCAGATATTGACTATTCTTTCTTCTCGGATGTATATTGTGCATTTTTACAATGTCTCCTCTTAGGAGGAGCAATTCTATGGTTGCCCATCCAGATTATACATCAAGAAATCCAGAAGGTTGTATGCAGCATATTATTGAATTTCGAACATGCGCCAATGAGTGAGGCTAGGCCCAGCTAAACTAACCCTCATCCTAATTCTATCACAAATTCAAAAAATCAACCATTAGCAATCATTCTGGATGTTAATATGTTTGTTCTCTCCTTTGATGATGTCTGAGCTACTGACTTACATAAGCTGGCATAAGTGCAGCATTTCTTGGTTTTTATCTGTAAAGTCAATGATGGGCTTTGCAAACACAATGCCACAGATAGAGTGTGTCATCATTGAAGAGGTACAAGAGGAATGAGGAAAGAAAGAAAGCATGCTTGGAAGTCTGACCATGACAAAACCCCACTACCAATGCAGAGCAATGATCCACTTGCATCTGTAGATTCTGGCATTTCTGAATAGAATGCTACCACTGACATCAACTGTCTATTTGCTAATAGCGTGAAAACATATACTGTATAGACAGTAGAATAAGAACAATATGAATGTATACCTAACCTTTAATTTTCAAGATAGCCAAATCACAAGAATATTATCACACATAATTTACAACTAAAGCCCAAAAAAATGGGAAAAATTTAAATCCACATAATGGAGCAGAATCTCAAATTTGATCTCCAAACTGCTCACATCTGAGTTTAATGAAGGCAACTTGTTCCCAGATAAGAATTATAATGTACCTAAGAGCTTCACATTAAACCTGCTTTGGAGATTGAACCTTAGCTCATGAGTTTTCCAAGTCTTGGAACCCATCACCAGCAGGTTTCTTGCCTTTGCCTGAGGTCTGCTCTAAAGTGAGCCGTGACTGATTGGAGCCTAAATTCATCAATCAGGGACCCTGTCAAAAGAAATACTTACACTGGGAAAACCCAGTTCTGGATTTCTCAGCTGTAACCCTGTCTTCTAATAGGAGAACCTATTCCTATCAATATTGAGACGTTATGACTGATGACCATTTGTTCACTGAAAGAATTAGGTTCTGGGAGAAACTGAAAGAAAAGAGACTGGTAGCAATGTAAAACAGTTTAATGAGGACATTTCAGGAGTTAGGCCCTGGATAAACTGCAACATTGCCATCAATAGGTTAACGGAAATCATTGATGCACTTGATGCCAGAATTGGAAGAGTGCATGCATCCAAGAGTTGTTAGGCTGGAAGAGATTACAGAGATGTGGAGTACAACATAATATGGACTGGAAAACAAGAATGAGAATTTTAAATTGGAGGTGTTGCCAGACCAAAAGGTTAGCAAGTATGGACCCAATGGGTGAAGAGAATATAGTGAGCGTTAGCATTCAGGCAGTAGGGTTTTGGATATGTTTTATCAGGGATGAAGGATGTGAATGAAGTTGCCACAACAGCATTGGAGTCTTGTGTTAACGAAAGCATGGAAGAGAGTTTCAGCAGCAGACTAAATAAGGCAGAGACAGGCGACATTACTGGATAATACCAGCCAGTCTTGTACACTAAAAATGTATTTGAAATAACAGTTAAATATATCATTGTCTTCAGCTTTCCAGCCTCCAGCTTATGTTAAGCTAATATGGCAATTGTCCACAATATCAGCTATTATTCTGCCCACCATTTTATGAGGTGGACTTAAGCTGCATTTCCGAAGATGATACTTTTAACACTTTGGCCAGAATTCTTTCAGTCCTAAAATTAATTCCTTTTTTAAACTATCACATATTTTCCTGCTTGTATTAATTCCTGCAAATTTCAGTTTGATCCAAAACAATTTCAATCTAATGCAAATTTTACTTGAGAAAACGTCCATGGCAGCTCAACTGAAACTTTATTGGGAAAGAGGAGAGTGCAACAAATTTTTGGTTGACTGCAGTCATTGTAATGAGCCAGCTGGACCTCATATAATATGAATTTCCTGATTGGGGCTGTTAACTTGGTCCAATCAGGGAGCCCTGGCTGACAGATATAACCAGGAGGTCAGAGGTTCTGTTCACTCTGAGAACTCATCATAGAATCCCTATAGTATGGAAACAGGCCCTTCAGCCCAACAAGTCCACACCAACCCTCAGAGCATCCCACCCAGACCCAAGCCCCTCCAACCCAGCTAATCTACACATCCCTGAGCAATTTAGCATAGCCAATCCACCTAGCCTGCACATCTTTGGATTGTGGGGGTAATCGGAGCAAACCCACACAGACATGGGGAGAATGTGCAAACTCCACACAGACAATCACCCAAAGGTGGAATCGAACCTGGGTCCCTGGTACTGTGAAGCAGCAGTGCTATCCACTGAGCCACCGTGTCACTAGCCCTGAGGAAGCTGGACCAGTGTCAAGTACTATACATGTGTGATTAAAGGGTGACTTGGTGATGGGATATTAGCCTCTGTGGAGTCATTTCAATGGCGGTGAGAGTAAAGCATGCTTCTGAAGAAATTAGCTCACAGCAGTCATCTGTGAGTAGGAATGAGCATTTCTGGCATCTTGCCATTATTTGGGAAGTTTGACTCATTCAGTCTTCCATTGAAGACTGGGCCCAGTATGTGGAAAGAATGCATAATTTTTTGGGTGCAAGTGACATTGGGGCAGATGAAAAGCAACGAGTAATTCTCTTTACAGCTTGTGGATCTGCAGCTTTTTTGGTTATTAGGAGCTTAAAGTTTCCTGAGGCACCAGACTAAAACCTTTCGAGTGTTGATGGATTTATTTAAGGAATATTATGACGCCCAAGCCTCCTCTAATTTGGAGATGCTATTGCTTGTAGTTAGCTGTTCGAGAAGCACAGGAATCTGTGTCAGGATTTTTGACAAAGTTAAGACAATTGGCAGAGGCAAGTGACTTTGGTTTAACCCTTAATGAGACACAGAGATATTTGGTATGTGGGATTAATGATGTATCCAAGTAAAAGCACCTACTAGCTGAAGCCAAACTGGAATTTAAATAGGCACTTGAACTGGCTTGGTCATAAGAAAAAACAGCAAGTGGAGCATACAATTTACAGGGTTGGCCGATGGAAGTGGACACCCTCGCCAAGCTGACTTAGCTTCAGGACCACTATTTGAGTGAAGGCAATTGCATAGCACCACTCGGAACATATCCTGAATCAAGGGATTCTAAGTCAACACACAGTAAAAACCCAAAAGAAAGCCAAGCCTCGGCCAAATGGGTAAAAATTTCTTCAGGAAATAGGCCAGCAAGCCATCATAGTTGCTGCCAGTATGTGGTTTCGAGACAACAGCAAAAGTGTCCCACTACACCTAAATTGATAAGAAAACTCATAGGCCTGTATCCAGAAGAGTGGACACTCTGGGAAGTCCACCTACATCTGGTTTGGAACAATTAACTTGCTTAACAATATCAGAGCCAATCAAAATAAACGTCTGCTTAAGTGGTCACCCGATTCTAATGGAGGTTGATACCGATGCAGTTGTATTAGTGATTGCAAAACTTGTCATTAACAAAATTCACCCTGGACTCAAACCCTTAAGTTTGTGTAAGACCTCAACTAGACTGAGAATCTATACTGGGGAACCTTTACGGATTAAGGGTACAACTTCTGAACTGGTCTCGAATGAGAAGCAGTTGGATCAGTTACCACTGATCATAGTAAAATGCTCAGGCCCAAACTTGATGGGGGGAAATTGGTCGAGAAAGATTCATCTTGATTGGCTCAACATTTTTTGATTAGAAAATGGCTGCCTGGGTGAAGTCCAAATTAAATACCCGAAAGCTTTTCAAGGAGGTCTGGTGATTATCAAGGGAGACAAGGCTAATGCACATTGACCAGGAAGCAAAGCCATGATTTTGCAAGGCCTGCCCAGTGCCATTTGCCTTGTGAACAAAAATAGAGGCAGAAATCAGAAGGATGGAAAGTGAAAGGATCATCAAACCCGTCCAGTTTGCGGAAAGGGCAGCACCAGTTGTGCCGATTGTGAAGCCCAATAGGTCAGTTTGCTTTCGTGGGGATTTTAAACAAATAGTAAACCACTTTTCACAGCCTGGATAAACACCAAATCCTTTGCATTGAGGATTTATACAAAAAGCTGGCAGGGGGGCTGTTCTTCATGGAGCTGGACATGAGCCATGTGTACCAGCAATTACGGTAAGATGAGGATTCCCAGAGGTATGCCATAATTAATATCCATAAGGGTTTGTACCAATACATGGGACTACCATTTAGGGTTTCATCAGCCTGTGCCATTTTTCAGTGGATGATGGAGAACATTTTACAAGGTGTCCCCAGATCACCATTTATCTTGAAGATGTGCAAATAACAAGGAAAACCAATAACTAGCGCTTGGAGAACTTGGACATAGTAGTCAGATGTTTCTCTAAGGCAGGTTTATGTCTTAGAAGGGAAAACTTTGTGCTCCAGGCATCACAAATGACCTACTTGGGTTACAGAGTCGGTGAGACCAGGTTACACTGGTTGGAAGATAAAGTGAGGGTGATCAAAAGTGCCCCAGCTGCCACATCTGTACTGGAGCTTAAGTCTTTCTTTGTATTGGTGAATTATTACGCAAAATCCATATGTAACCTGGCCTCCATCCTGGCACCCTTACATCTGCTAATGAAAACGGCCAGCTTTGGAAATGGTCTTGTAGCTAAGACGTAGCCTTTAAGTAATTGAAGAGACAGCTATCATCGTCTATGATGTTGGCATACTCTGATCCCAAGCGAGATCTGGTATTGACATGCAATGCCTCTCCATACAGTATTGGGGTAGTATTAGTTCACAGATGGCAAATAAAGAGGAATGCCCAATTGTGTATGCTTCCTGGACATTGGCTGATGAGTGCAAGTAAGCCCAGATAGAGAAGAAAGGATTGGCAGTTATCTTTGGTGTTAGAAAGTTCCACCAATACCTTTTCTGGATGTAAATTTGTAATAGTAACAGACCACAAACACCTGATAGAGCCACTCAAAGAGGACAAAGTTGTGCGACCCATAGCTTTAGGTCGAATTCAGTGGTGGACTCTCATTCTAAGTGCATGCAATTACAAATTGGAACACTGACCAGGAGGCCAAGTAGCAAATGCAGGATGCCTTGAGCTGCCTTCTGCTGGCAGATACACCACCGGTGGTGCTACCACTGGAACAGTCCATTCTGGTTTTAAACTTTCTGGACATCCTTACGGTCACCACTGGCAATATCAGACAGTGGATACAAAATTATTTGGTTCTGGCAAAACTAAAACAGCTTGTGGCGATGGGCAAAATGAAAGGGCCTTCACAACCAGAATTAAAATCTTGAACAAAAACAAAGTTGCTGGAAAAGCTCAGCAGGTCTGGCAGCATCTGTAGAGGAGAAATCAGAGGTAACGTGTCAGGTCCGGTGACCCTTCCTCAGAATTAAAACCTTTCTGGACCCGTCACCATCAAGGATGGCATTTTATTATGGGGAACAAGAATGATTGTCCTGAGTAAAGGTCGCCGCCAGGTATTGGCTGATTTCCACCAGGGTCATCTAAGGGTTTCCAAAATGACGATGTTGGTGAGAAGTTATGCCTGGTGGCCAGGATTGGATGCAGACATAACCGCAGTGCCCAGAGTGACAACAAGGACAAAAAAATTACCGCTAGCAGCTCCTCCACATTCGTGGGAATGGCTGGGTAAACTCCGGACTCAGTTATATGTCAACTGTGCCGGACCTTTCATGGGCTCAACAGTCTTAGTCATTGTGGATGCCCCTCATAGTGGTTGGACATGCATAAAGTTCATTTGTCAAACACCGGGACAACGATAGAAAAGCTGCGAACATCTTTTGCTATACATGAGCTCCTGGAGGTGCTGGTCTTAGATAACAGGCCATCATTTATTGGCAGGGAATTCAAGTATTTTCTAAAGTTGAATGGCATTCAGCATATAAGGACAGCACCATACCATCCATCATCCAATAGTCTGGCGGAAAGAGCACTCCAAACTTTGAGGGCAGGCTTAAAGAAACAGCCTAGTGCTTCATTCAACATCAAACTGCCCCAGTTCCTATTTGATTATCAGACCACCCCTTATGCAACAACAGGGATAGCACCAGCAGAGTTGCTAATGGGTTGAAGACTCGGCACCAGGTTAAGTCTGATCTTCCCGGACTTACGGGTTGGGGAGGGTGAAATGGCATCAGGAGTTTTAATGCCGGATGCAAGACTTTAAGCAAGAGAAACAGTTTACTTCAGGGACAAAGTTCTGTGCTGAAACGCTGGAAATGGCCCTGCATGGGTAAGAGGCATGGTCGACAAGTGGTCAGGTCCCATGACATAAAAAGTTCTGGTAGGAGTTGCAGTCCTGAATAAGCACGTGGACCACATAAAAGCTACAAACTCAGCAAATGGAGCAGCAGCAAAACGTACCTGGCCCTCAGAACAGCCGGCCAGGCTGTCGGAATTAGTGGTTTCTCCCCCTCCATCTAGGTTGAAGAAACCACAGTGTCTGAAGTGGCCATGGTGGATGTCACAGCCTTGATGCCTTTACCATCTGAAGAAGATGATGAATTTCTCCTGAGACATTCCGGATGCAAGAGGCAGGCTATGGTCCGGCACACACTGCCCATGTCCAAGGGTGAGTCAGAGGAACCGGACCTGGTATGAAAATGCCCCACAAGAGGCTACAAGTTAAAGAACAGGCTTACTTCCCCCGATTTAGAGGGAGAGGGGTGTAATAATTGTAACAAGGTCAGACAGGTGGACCTCATAGAATATGAGTTCGCTGACTGGGGCTGTTAATCTAGTTCAATCAGGGATCCCTGGCTGACAGATACAAACAGGAATGTAAGGAGTTCTATTCAGTCTGAAAGGTGGCTCTGAGCAGGCAGACCAGTATCAAGTACTAGCATGTATAAATAACGGGTGACTTGGCGATAGCATACCCACCTCTGGAGTTATTTCACTGACTACACTAACAACAAACATAATCAATCAAGCTCATTCTTGCCTGCTAGAAGTGACATACTGTCATACAAAGCACCCCATTCTCTTCAGATAAAAGGAATATGTTCAAGCTTTGCATTTTTTAAAAATTACTCAGGAGCTTGGGGAGCCTATGGTTTCCTTTCTAGCTGATGCATTGCAGGGGAGAAAGCAATCAGAGTTGGCTTGCTGACCAAGTAACATCCTTCTCTCCCATGGTATAAATTATCATGATCATTTGAAATTTAGCACTCTTGTCCTGATGCGTGTCAGGCGAAAACCTTTCACAACGTGTCTCTTTTCAGTGATATCCAATTGTTTTGTTCCTTTAGCGTCAGCTGGAAGCAGTTTCAATAAGCACCAGAAAGTACTGTGTTATGTGACAAGCAGGATCCAGTTTGCTGTCACAGCACTAATCATTTCTTAGAGTCAGAATGACCAGCTTAGTTACGGATGACATGTTGGTCTTGATAGAGATCCTGTTTGAGTGGAAATAAATAACAAGGTCCAATGAAGCAAAAACACTTTTTATAACCCTGACACAATGCTGGGTTTGTGACAATCCTATCATCATGTTGCAATATGTACTTTTATGTACTTTTCTTAAAATCAAAGCAAATATGTGTAATAGAGAACCTATGCAAGTTAGCAAAATGGTTTGCCAATGTATCTTAATTATTGTGTGCCATCATTTTTCTGAGGTCTGAATTGTGAAAGTAAACAATAAAGTAATCCATGGTTCAGTAAACAAATGTGATTGCTGGTAAAATTCCAACCAGAAGCCAGGGCAAAGAGATATGGAGCTAAATCAAAGACTCTGTAGAAGATATAACTTTTAAAAACGTTACTTTGGAATTATAAGAAAAAACACTTGATCTCATTCGGGTCAGGTGGTCATTGATCTACTCTGAAAAGCTCGATAGTGAAGCATAGAAGTGAACACTAAACTTTACATGTTTTTAAAACCGCTTTTGCAGATATAAACATTACAAACATTTAACCTAACAATCACAGTTTCATCTGCCCCTATAGATGAGCTAGTGAATCTGAGTTAATGTCCATCACCCAACTAGAATTAAATATTCAATCATTATATAATCAATGGTAGTGCCTTCCTGCATTTGCCTGATACTCCGTCTGTATCTGTCACAAGGCTACGCTGCATTTCTCTACAATTTCATTAAGTGCTCTTCCACCCGCTCTCTTTTGTTCTTCGTCTGATGACACTACACTCAATGAGCAGCACTGATTAAAACAATAATCACTACCCTGTTATAAAGATATGGACATTGAACTTGCACAGTGCTCCTGCTCTTGATACAAACCAGTGCAATTCCACTGAAGCCAAACAAGGCGACCCACAAAGAGCACTGCATAAAACAGTAATTGAATACTGAAGCAGGGTTTTCCCCCAGTTCTCTGTCTGCACCCAGCTGGGGTATCAAACAATCAAAAGAGCAGTGAGAAATGTTAGCAGGGCAGAAACTCCCCGAAAATCAAAATAATTGTTTCCACTATAGGCCTGAACTGAGACAGGAATGTACAGTAGCATGTGATATTGACTTTGTTTTTATTCATTTACGGGATGAGGGCATTGCTGGCTAGGCAGCATTTATTGCTCATCCCTAATTGCCCAGAGGGCAGTTAAGTGTCAAACACATTGCTGTGGGTCTGGAGTCACATATAGGAAAGACCAGGTAAGGATGGCAGTTTCCTTGCCTAAAGGATATTAGTGAACCAGATGGGTTTTTCCAACAAGCGACAATGGGCTCACAGTTATCATTAGATTCTTAATTCAATATTTATTGAATTCAAATTCCACCATCTGCCATAGCTTGGTTTGAACCCAGGTCCCCAGAATGTTATTTGGTCTCTAGATTAACAGTCCAGCGATAATACCACTTGGCCGTTGCCTCCCCTGAAGGAGTAAAGGAGTGAACTGAAGGAGTAAAAGGCCCTCCACTGAGGGAAACACAGCTGCTTCTCATAGACTACCATAACTTTGTACACTGTAGCGTTGGGAAGTGATAGTGAGTAAGGAGGAAGAATATTCTTCAGAGACCTTGGTTCTACCTATTATGGACGAGACCAGACCCCTCAAAATATTTTAGGAAGGTAGCCTAGACCCTAGCTTTTTCCTAGTTTGAAAGCAAATGTAAAGTGCTGTATTCCAGATGCAATGCGACTGGTTTAACCACTCAGCGTTAAGCAAAATATAATTTATTCAAACACTGTAGTTAAAATACAGCAAAAGAAAGAAGAACTTTGAATAACAACACTGTTGGAAAACTAATAGATACAGTAACTATTACTAATTAATTGTTCCAATATAGTAACATCCCACAGACACACCCCTTGGCAAAAAGGCAAATTCAGAAATCAGATTTTCTCACATGCAACACCCACAGTAGGAAGAGAAACCCCAGCTTCTAGCCATAACTGAGAGAGGGGAGAAGAAAGCTTCTACTTCTTTAAGACATCAGCAGCTTCTGCCGAATCTAAAAGCTAAGAAAAACTAGAATTCCTGGATTGTAAGAGGTAGCCACACCCAGCCAGGCTGCTTCTATTGTTCCAAATTTTTTTTAAAAACTCCCAAGGATTCAAGCTGTTTACATTACCACGTTCTGTTTGTCACCTCTCATTCAATCTCTGTTTTGAAAGAAACCAGGCCTAAATATACCTCTTAAAGCCACAGCATTTCCACATGCCCCTCTCCCTATTATTACCAAATAAATATGCACATATGGAAGAAGCATTGCTTATTAAACTGCTTTCTTTACCATTCCTATTGTATTATTAAAAGGCTTATAGATTCAGACACTTTCAGAGAGGAACCTCTCTCAGACAATGTCAGCTCCCTTTGGCCTCCTGTGAACTTTTTCCTTTTGTTCTATGGATGAGAAAACTTCCTGCATCTCAGTTCTTCTCTTTGAAACTTTTTTTCCTTAACTCCTACTTCTTATTACTTTATCTGCTCACCCTGTAAAAGCCTACAGAAACCTAGCTTTCTGAGAATGATCACAGTCATCGCCAAGTTGCTATTAAAAAGAAAGAGGTGTTGTACATCTTAAAATATATTAAGGTAGATACATCAGGGGTCCTGATGGGATTTATCCCAGAAAACTGAAGGAGGCAAGAGAACAAATTGCTAGAACATTGACAGACACCTATGTATTCTCTTTGGCCACAGATGAGGCCCCAGAGGATGGGAGAATAGCCAATGCTGTTCCATCGTTTAAGAAGGGTAACAGGAATAATCCAGGAAATTATAGGCCTGTGAGCCTCACGTTGGTGGTGGGGGAAAAAACTGAAAAAGATTCTCAGGGACAAGATCTATATGCATTTAGAAGCAAATGGACTTATTAGTGATAGGCAGCATGGTTTTGTGTGGGGGAGGTTGTGCCTCACTAACTTGATCGAGTTCTTTGAGGAGGTGATGAAGATGATTGATGAGGGAAAAGCAGATATTGTCTACACGGGCTTCAGTTAAGCCTTTGACAAGGTCCCTCATGGCAGACTGGTACAAAAGGTAAAGTCACATGGTATCAGGATGACCTGGCAAGATGGATACAGAACTGGCTTCGACATAGGAGTCAGTGAGTAGCAGTGGAAGGATGCTTTTCGGAATGGAGGGCTGTGACTAGTGGTGTACCACAGAGATCAGTGCTGGGACCTCTGCTGTTCGTGGTCTACCTAAATGATTTGGAGGAAAATCTAACTGGTCTAATTAGTATGTTTGTGGATGATACAAAGATTGATGGAGTTGTTGATAGTGAGGAGGATTGTCAAAGGATGCAGCAGAATATAGATCAGTTGACAGCATTGGCAGAAAAATGGCAGATGGAGTTTAATCTGTACAAATTGCATTTTGGAAGGTCAATACAGGTGGAAATTATACAGTGAATGGCAGAACCGTTAGGAGTATTGATATGCAGAGGGATCTGGGTGTGCAGGTCCACCGATCACTGAAAGTGGCAGCGCAGGTAGATAAGGTGGTAAAAAAGGCCTATGGCATGCTTACCTTCATTGGAAGAGGCATTGAATATAAAGATGGGCAAGTTATGCTTTATAGAACTTTAGTTGGACCACACTTGGAATATTGCGTACAGTTCTGGTGGCCGACCTATCGGAAGGATATGGATGCTTTGAAGAGAGTATGGAAAAGGTTTACCAGGATGTTGCCTGGAATGGGGGATTTTAGTTATGATGAAAGGTTGGATGGACTGTGTTTGTTTGCACTGGAACGCAGGAGGTCGAAGGGTGACCTGATAGAAGCTTATAAGATTGTGAATGGCATGGATAGAGTGGCAAGTATGAGGCTTTTTCCCAGGGTGAAGGGTCGATTATCAGGGGACGTAGGTTCAAGTTGCGGGGAGGGAAGCTTTTTACACAAAGGGCAGTGAATGCCTGGAATGTACAGCCCAAGGAGATGGTGGAAGCAAACACGATAGATGCATTCAAGAAACAACTAGAAGAACCATGAACAGCTACAGAATAGTGGGAAATGGATCCAGTAAGTGAAGATGGTTTTAGTATGGAAGGGCAAAATGTGTTGGCGCAGGCTTAGAGGGCCAAAGGGCCTGTTCCTCTGCTGTATTGTTCTTTGTTCTCTTTGTTGTTGTTCATTTATCCTAACTTCTTTACTCAGCATTCATTCTCTTAAGTGTCTTTAGAAATGATCATGTTAAAGAGACTGCGTAAGTGCAAATTATTGTTAACTGATACAATTGTGGAATTTTATTCCCCAGTTGCTTCCCTGCTCCAATAGGTCTTAGATTCCACATGGAGGCCTCCACACAGTTTTCATTTCCTACTTCCAACAACTTGGATCACAAAATATTGTCAATAATACACAGGCAAAGACATGCCTGACTAACACCAGATACCATTTGTTACTCTGTTGCAAGAAGTTTGGGGCCATTGTGTTGACACTGATTGCTTTTAGAAGAACTATCACAGAAAAAATGGGCCAAATGGCCTCTTTCTGTGTTGTGCTTTTCAATGATTTTATTAAATTGAGGTTACAGATTTGGAGAAGTGCATATGGCTGTTTATGATTTGAAATGCATACAGATACAAAAATTAACAATACTTTGCAAGCTGACAAGTAGACCTCAACAGTTCCAGTTTCTTGACTGGAAATTCACACATTAACTAGTTGAATTTTAATTGACTGTTCCAATTTTGTTCTGATTTTAGTTCCAGCTTGTGATTTTGAATCTGATCTATGCGGATGGCACTCTGAAGAAGCACAGAATTCTGTTGCATGGTTATACGTTCAAGCTAATAGTAGCTCGTCAAATGGCACAGCTCCACTGAAAGATCACAGCACAGGCTCTTCATGGGGTAAATCCAGAAAATTTTATAAACTGCATTTGAAACACACAATTGTAAATATGTAACTAATGGAAACTTATGTATTGAGATCCTTTGATAAATCATGATGCAATTCAGAGGTGAGAGGTCTGGGGCATATCGCCTAAAGATTAAAGTCAAAGCTTTCAGGAGTAGTTTGTGTAAAATCAATTGTTAATTTTAAAGCTGAAATTGTTGAATTTTTGTAAAACTTGTATATTAAGGACATGAAGCAAAGACAGATTTCTGGAATTAAGCCACAGATAAACTGAACTGTAGAACAAGCTGGAGGGGCTAATTCGCTTGCTCCTGTTCCTATATTACAGTGACTCAGAAAAACATTGTACTGAGCACCGAGTGCAGGTACGCTGTGATAACAGGAATCCTGGATGGTATGTCATTCTTCTGATGCCTTCAGATCCCAGTATAATTTTCAATGTTGGGGCAGGTCGGGAAAAACCAGCAGCCAGTACACCTCCAATTCCAAAAAGGATTCAAGATGGCGCCGACACCAGGCAACTCTTTGCTGAGCTCTCTACAGCAGATCATTTTCTCACATTTCTTACAGCCATTCCACACTTTTAATCCTCAATTCTAAATCTGTAAAAATTACCATTGCTTTTGTCCACTCCTGTGCAGCTGTAACCTTGCATGCCTCATTCTGTCTCAACACCCTGTGATCTGTATGTCCTTGTATGTTATAATCTGCCTGTACTGCTTCCAAATCAAAACTTTTCACTGTACTTAGGTACATGTGACAACAATAAATCAAATCAAATCATTACCTGTTAGCATCATCCTCCAACATTTCCGCCATCCACGATTAGACCCCACCGCTAAAAGGTTATTTCCCTTCCTACCCCTGTCTGCTTTCGGAAGGGACCATTCACTCCGTGACTCCCTCCTTGGCTCCACACGCACCACCAGACCCTCCACCACATCCGGTACCTTTCCCTGCAACCGCTCGAGGTGCTACACCTGCCCCTACGCCTCCCCTCTCACCTCCGTCCGCGGCCCCAAACAATCCTTCCAAATCTGGCAGAGATTCACCTGCGCTTCACCTAAACTCATCTACTGTATCTATTACTCCCAGTGTGGTCTCCTCCATATCGGGGAGACCAAACGCAGACCCAGGGACCGGCTCGTGGAGTATCTGCTCTCTGCATGTACCAACCAATCCAGCCTTCTGGTTGCCATCCATTTTAACTGCCCCTCCCACTTCCCTCGTGACATGTTCGTTCTTGGCCGTCTCCACTGTCGGAGTGAGGCCAAACGTAAATTGGAGGAACAACACCTCATATTTCGCCTTGGGAGCTTATAGCCCAATGGCCTGAATATTGTCATCACCAGCTTCAAAATATTTCCTCTCCCAACCTGTCCATCTTCCAACTTACCTATCCACTCCACCCTTCCCACTGACCAACCACAATAACCCCCTACCTGCAGCAGCAGCTTCAAGATCTCTCCACCCCCCACCTGTCCTTCTTCCTACTCATCTATCCACTCTACACGTCCTGCTGACCAACCACAATAACCCACTACCTGCTTCCACCTATCTCCATCTCACCTCCCCTCTCCCCAGCCCCACCTCCCCTCCCTCTATTTATTTCTGGCTCCACTCCCCCTCCCCAGATCCGACGAAGGGTTTCGGCCCAAAACATTGACTTCCCTGCTCCTCGGATGCTGTCTGACCTGCTGTGCTTTTCCAACTCCACATTTATTGACCCAAACTCCTTGAAGAGTTAATTTACAGGCTGTAGAGGAAATTTTCACATCTTAGAATGCGAGGAGATGTGGACCACATTTTGTGCACTTTAGTTGGGAGGACAATGGAATAGAACAGAGAAATTAGAAAAGTATAGCACAGGAACAGACCTTTTGGCCCACCATGTTTGTTTCAATCATGATGCTGTTCTAAATCAATCACATCTGACTGCACATGATCAATCTCCCTCCATTCCCTGCCTCCACATGTGTAAATATCTCTTAAACACTGCTATCATATCTTCTTCTACCACCTCCCTGACTGCACAGTCCAGGCACTTACCACCCTCTATGTAAAAAATTGCCTCAGGGATCTCCTTCAAAATTTCCCCCCCTGAGTTTAAACAAATGCCCCATAGTTTTTTGACATTTCAACCCTGGGAAAAAGATTTTGACTGTCCACCTTATCCATACTTCCCATAATTTTATAAACTTCTATCAGGTCACCCCTTAGCAACCAAAGTTCTAGCAAGAACAAACCAAGTTTGTCCAATATCTCCTTATAGCTAACAAACTCCAAGCCAGGCAACATCTTCCCAAACCTCATCTGCACCCTCTACAAAGCTTCCACATCCTTCCTATATTGTAGTGACCAGAACTGCATACAATACTCCAAATATGGCTTAATTGAAGTTTTATAAACATACAACATGACTTGCCAACTTCTATACTCAGTGCCCTGAACGATGAAGACAACCATCCCATTGGCCTTCTTTATCACCGATTGCGTTGCTACTTTCAGGGAGCTATGGACTTGCACCCCAAGATCTTTGTGTATATCAATGCTCGTAAAAATCCTGCCATTTACTGTAACTTTCTCCTTGCATTTGACCTCCCAAAATACATTATGTTATACTTGTCCAGATTAAACTCCATCTGTCATTGCTAAATTTCTAACTGATTGCTATCCTGCTGCATGTTTTGATAACGTCCCTCACTACCCACAACTCCCATTAATTTTCATGTTGTCTGCAAACTTACTAAGTAGGCCCCCTACATTTTCTTCCAAATCATTCATATATAATGCAAACAACAAACGTCCTAGTACTGATACTTGCAGAACACAGGTCACAGACCCTCTAGTCAGAAAAATACCTTTCCACAACTATCCTATATCTAAATGGCCAATCCAATTTTGTATCCAATTTATAAAGTCACCATGGATCCCATGTGACTTAATTTTCTGAACCACCCTATGATGAAGGACGTTGGTAAATCCTTTAGTAAAGTCCATGTAGACAATATCCACTGCCCTAACCTCATCAATCATCTTCATCATTTCCTCAAAAAAACTCAATCAAATTTATGATACAAAGCCTCCCCAGTACAGAGCCATGCTGACAATCTCTAATAAGTCTACTCCATTATAATTTTCCTATCACTCATGTAAGACTCACCATTTTAATGACCTTACCTCAACAACTTTCTGAGGTACAGAATTCTAAAGGTGCACAACCTCTAAAAGAAATTGAACGTCTGCCCTAAAAGGTGACTTCCAATTTTAAAACTCCCAAGTTCTAGACTGACTTGTAAGGGGAAATATCATTTCCACATCCAACTTATCAAGAACATTCAGGACCTTTATGTGCTTCAGTCAAGTAGCTCCTCACTCTTCAAAACTCTAACGGAAACAAAATCAACCTGTCCAACCTATCATCATAAAACAACCCACTCATTCCAGCTATTAAGCAAGGAAAGGCCCACCATTCTGCTTGGCAATACCAAGCCTAGACATGGCTGGTATTATCATTGAGATTCATCCTCCAGAGTCAGTATCAACCAGGCACCAAGGTCCACTTCAGCGCAATTAGGGTCACTGCAGAGATGCAGACGAGGTGCAGGTTTGGGACACAGAAGTGGTCCGGGACGTAACTGCAAATCCAGTCCCAGATTTCTGATTAGGATGACCATTCCTAATTCAGGAACAAAGTTTTCGTGAAAGCTTAGGAAAATTAGGCTAGAGATGGCTGTTAAGTTGTGCTTCATGGAGAAACTGTGACCTCAAAAAAACATCTGGGCGAATTTACTCCTGCTAATAAACACAAAATATTGCTGTTTTCAGTTTATGGGCAAAAACTGGTCATTTTCTAACTCATCAGTGGCTAAGCAATACAGATAAAACAAAACTAAAGCCACCGTGAACCGGAATGAACCACTAGACAATGTTATTGAACCTAAAATGAATGAAACAACAATACTTTGTAGCTTATTTCCAGTAGTCTACTCATCAGAATCTTTCCAAAATGTCAAAAACAATAAAAGGAAGGATATGCAAGCTAAAAACAAACTGGCCTAAAGCCAATTGAAAGAAACTCTAAGAATTTGCAATTAAGTTAAAAGTGTTTATGAATGCATGGATAAGGCCCTTGTGGCAGAGTGGTAGTGCCCTACCTCCAAACCAGGAGGTCTGAATTCAAGTCTCACTTGTTCTCAGATGTGTCATAACATCTCTGAACAGTTGTCTAGAAAATGCCTACAAATGCATGGATTCTTCAAGGCCAGTATATTGTTGTTAAAGGTAAATTGTATTCGAAAATATAATAATTTTGTTTAAGAACTGATCATTTAAATAGGCAAAAGGAAAATAATAGATGTTTATAGATTTTCAGAAGACATTTGACAAGATGCTTCACAAGACAGCATGCTATTAACCCTTCATGTCTAGATGATAGAATCCAATAAATAAACTACCATTGACAAAAATTCTATCAAAGCCTTGATATCTTTTTCACTAGCCTTATGCATTAAAATGCAAAGAATGAGTCACCCATTTCCAGCAATATGAATCAGAGCAATTGGCAGCCAGGAATGATAGCCTAGGCTGAGTTTTCTGACTTCTGAACACTATTGATAGTAACATGTAGACTATTACAGCTGTATTAAAGTGTTAGTAGTTAGCAGAGGAATGGACGCTGGGAGTCAGTTTCCATTGGCTAGAGACCTCGACCTAGTGGTTATAGTTGCAGGCAAAAAGTTGGCCATTTAGGATTGGGATGAAGGGATTTTAAATGTTTGGGATGATCTACCCCAGACAAGTATGGATGGGATGCTCAATCAGGGCAGATGTTTAAGTTAATTAATTGACAGATTTTGGGCATTGAGAGAGTGAGGATGGTGCATGGGGTAGGACAGGGCAGTAGAGTTGATATGAAAGTTTATCCATGACGTCACTGAGAGGTGGAGCAGGCTTTTGGAGTTGCATGTTTCACTCCTGCTCCTAGTTGCAATGTTCTATGTAACATTCTCCGTTATTTTAATTCACAGGCCATTATATCTGGGTAGAAGCCAACAACATCACATTCTCACAGACGGCTTTCTTTAATAGTTCTGTCTACTACAACTCAGGACACAACTGTCGTTTTGAATTCTTCTACCAAATCAATGGCAGGAATGTACTCACAGTGTTATTGCAAACCCAGGAGGTGAGTCAAAGCAATGGCTATTTCACTTTGTGAATAAAAATGAACCTAGTATTGAAATTTGAGTACAAAAAAAAGTCCAAACTATCACAATATCCCCTTATTCCATATATTTCCAGAAACACACTTTGTGCTACATTCACATTGTTTTTTTTTAAAACAACAAAAGGGTGTTAAGTAGCTCTCTTTCATACATTTTAAATACTCGCTATTAAAATGACAACGGGCATGATTGCACAATAGAAATTTCATGTAATTCCTTATTGATGGAACAGTGGTAGGAAACTCAATTATCATATATTTGATATAATGGTCTTTTAACACCTTTGAATAAAGATTTGAACCATTAAATCAGTAAAAGAAACAGGTCCTATAGTTATGTTAAATAGTACAAAAAGCAATTTATATAAAAGTATAATCCAGTGCATTGACTAATTCCAAGAAACATCTCCAATGTGACTATGTCAAATATTCTTTTTTCCACAACACTGTTAACTCTGGTGCCAACTTCTGAACATAGATATAAAAAATATTAACACTCATTAGCTACCACATCAAAGAAAGCATGATTAACATTGTGCTCAATAATATGCCACTACCTCAGTGCCATTTTCAAATATTTTCTTCTCGTACCCTCCAGGGAGAAATAATACTGTGGGAAGAACAGACACCAACTGAAAACCAATGGATCAGAGGGGAAGTGCAGTATCGTACTTGCCTAAGCCATTTTCAGGTATAGATTGTCTAACTTATTCACTAGAATGTTCACGTAGTGCTAAATTTTTGATGTTGCTGCTTGATAATATGCATTCTGCCATGCATTTCTGACAGAAATGTTCATCCATTTTCAATTGCAACTCACACCTGTTATGATTCGAGCATTGACATGAAACCTAAACTAATGAGAAACCCGATGTCTCAAGTGAAATGCAAAGCAATAGAAATTACATGACAGAAACAACCCAATTTATGCACATCCAGCTTACACATGCTCATGCTTATCAATATGATCCTCTATATCCCATATTAAATATATTTTATATGAATATTTCCCATACTTATGAACAGCTACATTGCATTGCCCTGCGTTGTGTTCCATCTTGCGTACAAATCAACTTGTGAACGGACTCAGGAATGGAAGGTGAATATATTAGCTGTCAGGAAACCAGCATGGATTAGTAATTAATGAAATGGCTTTATGTCACGAACTAGCTCAATCTGAGAGACAGGAGTCTCTTTCTGCTCAGCAAATTACCAATATGGCACTGTGGAGCACAAAGACACCGTTGGTGTAGTTTGAGATACCATGGATACTTCAAAAGCATGCATTATAGTCAAGCCCAGAGCTCTGATACCTTTACTATTGAAATTCCTTCCCAAAGATACCACGGATACGCTTGCACAATGTCACCTCCTACTATCTGGAAGAAACCTGTTGAGTAAAAATTAAGAGCAAAGATGAATTTAATAGTACACACTGTGCTGTATATATTTTAGATTCCAGTTGCAGTAGATGACAGCTCAGCAACAGTCTCCTTTATGAATCAATAATGCATCATGTATCGCTTCATAGTGAACTTATGGTACAAGCTGTGCTGTTTCAAGAGGTATCGTATGAATGGATTCCTGCACCATTACTTCCTACTCTAAATAATCCTGCACTTTCTCATCTATGTCACTGCTCCCAGTTGTTCTATACCCCAAAGATAGGCCAAACTACACATAAATGCAATGCCTCAGTTCTGACGACAAGCAGAAACAGTCCGATAACAGTGAACTCTTGCAGAAATTCTTTCAGTTAAATAGCCGAAATCGAACTTGTTTTCAGAAGGCAAAATTTAAAATCCAGAAATTAACCACCATTCTAAAGGGCCAAAACGGCATCAATCATAGATGGAGGCAATGAACCTTTTACAAGCAATGCTGCATTGTCTTTGCTCGCTGTTCTGCCTGCTGTTTGTAATATAGCAGATTTATCAAGTATAGTGGAATAATGTCCCAACAAACATTCCATACTGAGGAATGAGCATGGACTGTCAGAAATCTATAGATTTGAAAGCAGATGAATGTGCCTGTTATTTTAAAAAAACATTGGGAAAAGTTCTGTTGGAAGACATATTCAAGCATCTGTGTAATCTGGCATGTATCCAACTTGTTAATTATATGTGGAACAGCTATTGCAATATTAATCAAAACAATTACAATAACGTGATTCAACAGTTTTAACTCTTAATGGAGTTGTTTAAATCTGTACCAGAGGGAACCCCTCTGCAAAATAATTACAGGGGCACTGAAATTGGGCAAGATGCTGTGGTCTGTGGCAAAGCAACAGCAAAAACCACTGAGCTAGCAGGAAACTGCTCATAAAGCCTTAGGGATCTTTGTAGTTCCCTTTCCTGAGACCAGGTTGTTTCTGGCATCAAGTCAAAGCACTCAGCAGCTAACAGCAAGCAGAGAAAACAGCAAATGACATTGACCTATTCTGACCCTCAATAAATAAAAAACACTGAATCCTGTCATGTTTAGTTTTCATTTCTTAGAGATACTGCAATAAATGAGCGGGAAATACACATTGGATTAAATTAGAAGTTAAACCATTATAAACTTTAAAATGATTCTTTAAAAATATGGACAATTTATTATAATGGAGACAATTGACATTCAGCAAATATAAACTTAATCTTCTAGAATCAATGAGGATCAATAAGTTTGTGTGCTTTTAAAACTACAGTCCCATCTCATTCAACATTGTAGAGCTGTTTCTAGGCTTTTTACAGTGAGAGTGGGAAGTGTAGTTATGCTTCAGTATAAAGCAATTGCAGTGTTTTACTGAGTTTTTTGTTATTATTTCTGCAGATTATACTTGTAGGCTTTGTTCAAAGCAGAGCAGGATTCTTGGCCCTGGATAGTCTACAATTCCATGACTGTGAAGAGACAATTTTATCAGGATCCTGCCCACCTTCAACATTTACTTGTGGAACTGGTCACTGCACTCCTATGAATTCAGTTTGCAACTTCCAGGCTGACTGTTGTGATGGTGCTGATGAAGACAAAATAATCTGCTGTAAGTGCCTCACATTTCTGGGTCAGCAAATAAATGTTCGCTTTTCATTGGTTTCAACATTTCAATCTATGAAAATACGCTTGAATGTTTTATCAGGACTGTTAGACTTGATATGAAAATGTATGGAAATGTGCTGATTGCATGTTCAGCACTGAATTATGCAAATTTCTCTTCATGGAAGCACTTAGAGACAATATTTTCCACAAGTGCATAAATAGTGAATATTAAATATAGCACCATTTCCTGATTTTTCTCCATATTCACCCATCCATAAGTCTGCTGCTCATATATAGTTTTATGAACTTGTTTTGAGTAATGTACAGAGCAAAGTATAGGGAAATAAATTAATTATTGAAAATGCATTGCCATTATAATAACATTAGAATTATAGAATTCCCACAGTGTGGAAACAGGCTCTTTGGCCCAACACATCCACACTGACCCTCAGAGCATCCCACCAAGACCCATCCCTCTAATCTCAGTATCCCTGAACGCTACAGGCAATTTAGCATGGCCAATTCACCTAGCCTTCACATCTTTGGACTGTGGGAGGAAACCGGGCACCTGGAGGAAACCCACGCAGACACAGGGAAGAACGTGCAAACTCCACACAGACAGTTGTCCGAGGGTGATAACTGAACCCGGGTGCCTGGAACTGTGAGGCAACAGTGCTGACCACTGAGACACTGTGCCGCCTGGATAGGGCTGATGCAATGGTCATATTTGAATTCAGTTTGGATTGTTGGCAGATGCACTCGTCTGATAGCTACAGGGTCTGAGGTAGACATGTCTGATCACTGAGCTTCATTATGCCTTCAATATGGAGTTAGGCCACACATCTGCCATAATCTCATTGAATGGTGGAACAGGTTTTAGGGGCTGAATGGTCTAAACTTGTCTTTTCCTGTTCCTATGATCTCTCTGGTTGTAAATGCACAAAAACAGCTGATCTACAGATCAAGTCATTTGCTTCATCCAGCTGGTTTTATGAAACTGGACTGACATTCCTCAGTGTAACAAGTAAAGGCAAAATTGTATCTCAATGTTATTTATTGCATTGAAGGTGAACATTTGTAAATAGATATGCATTAATATATGCCTACGGATGTACAGAAATGAGTATAGAAAAATAAATCTTAGTAGAATGGAAAAGATTACACAGTTCATCTGATGAATGCTAAAATTATTACTCATCCTACCTCCCTGGCATTTCCATGCCTGCCTCCCTAAGCATTTTATTTCAGTGTATTCAATACACTAAATTCTTGCGCACTATCCTTCTTCTAATTTTGAGCTTGTGTAACCTGCTTCAGAATATGTGATGATCCAGAATATTTCTCCTGAGTATTCTTTCCTGAGTTTCAGCATAGTACTAGTTGGTTGCTTCAGTCTACACTTCCTCCAAATCTAGATATCCTTCCTGTACTTCAGTGAGTGCATCAGCCTTGGTTCTACCACTGACTTTTATAAATTCATTAGGTACATCTTTAACTCAGGATGGAATTTGGTTGAGTGGTGGCCAAGGCATTATGTGGCCTGAGGAATTTTTACTCCTGTGCCATTTTTGTAAAATATATTCATGAGAAGTGGACTTATCTCACTAGGACAGCACTTATTACCCAGCCCAATTTGCCATTGAAGTTAGGGATGAGTTGCCATCTTGAATCACTACGACAATACACCTGTACACAGGTACTGTGTTGTGATGAAATGAGGACCAGTGTTTTGACCTAGTGTCACTTAAGAAACAGTGACATAGTTTCAATTTGGGGTGATGTATGTCTTGGGGACAATTTTGCAGGTGATGGCACTCATTCTCATCTGCTTCCCTTGTTCTTCTGAGTGGTAGAAAAAATGAATGCTTAAGCTGGTGGATGGGGTGTCAATCAAGAGGTTGTTTTGTTCTGGACATGTTTTGAGGAGCTAGGACTTAAGTCACTCACCCCAAATTCCTAGCTTCTGACCTGCTGTTGTTGCCCCAGTATTTATTTTGCTTTCATTCTTTCAAGAATGTCAGTACCACTAGCAAGGACAGAATTTATTGTCTATCCCTAATTGCCCTTGAACTGATTGCTTGAGTCAGTGGACATTAAATTGAGGCCATGATGAAAAGAAAGGAAGATGTTGAAATCATTAGATTCTATCTATTTTCTTTATTCTTTCATGGGAAGCAGGCATCATTGCTAAAGTCAACATTTTTTACCTATCCCAATTGCCCTTGAACTGAGTTGGGTCAGTTCAGGGGGCTGGTAAGAGTTAATCATGGTTACTCTGGGTCTGCAGTCACATGTAGGCCAGAAAATTTCATTCCCTAAGGGATATGGTGGCCTGGTGGCTCAGTGGTTAGCACTGCTGCTTCACAGCACCAAGGACCTAGGTTCACTTCCAATGTTGGATGATCGTCTGTGTGGAGTTTGTAATTGTTGAGTGTAGGATGCAAGCCTGGAACAGGGATTGCCTACATTTTTCTAGTGAAGCTCACAGGCTTCTTCTGTCTACACTTGGAAAGTTAACAAAAGTAGGAAAGTCTACCTTTTCTGGATCTCTTCTAAGCTTAACTCCTCTTCCACTGTCATTGTAAACCTGTTCAAGACTAGCAGTTAGGTCTGACGAGTTAGTCTGAATTTACCTACTTAAAGAAGAACTTTATCAATTTCTGGTTGGAGACTCAACTGCTGAGAAAATAAATTTAAATTCTAGCCTTTTGGAATTGGTGTGGTTCCTGTACATGATATTAACATTGCTAATAGGTGGTTTTTATTTGTGGGCATGTTTTAAATCACCCATTTATTTGCTTTCAAAAGCAGACCATTTCACCTGCAAACTTTGTCTCCTTAAATGACAATTCTAGTCTGACTTCATATCTCGTTTTTCACCATTATTCCATCTTAAATTCCAAATGTCCATTTTACTTTCCTTATCTATGCTGAGTTTGACACCAAACACAATTATTGTTTCCATGTCTCTTTCCGAGTTGTTCCCTAACCTTGTTCAAACATTGGATTTTATGGAACATAAAAGAAATGTCAAATTGCTTGCCCTCCTCATGAGCTCTTCAACCATTTGGAAAAAGCAGTCTGCAGCCAGAAGGTGAATCAATGCTTCAGCTGCGACTCTAAATGGGAGAAGTGACAAGCACACAGATATCTAAAAATTGTCAAGGATTACTAATGTGCTCATCTTTAAAAAGATGCATGCACAGCTAGATTTACTGACAGTGATACACTTCATTAATTCCAGTGTTCAGCAAGTGTACCCGTCATCAATATAAGTCCATATTCCAGTTGATGTGACAGAAATAATTAACTATATTGCTGCCACATTTAATTATTTCTATGTTATATTTGTTTCTAGCCTTTTGTTTGCTCATATATTGTTCTCATTTTTCCATTGATCATTTTTAAAGTTAATTATGTAAAATTATTTGTTGTGTCTCTAAAAGTCAAATTTAATTTTTGACTTATATAACTCAGCCTCTTGTTAAAGCCTTTGATATGTTTTCACCTAACAGGTGTAGTATACAGAATTTCCCAGAATATATCAATAGCATTTAAGCAAGTCAAATGATAGAATGCTTGACTCTGAGCAAAAAAAATCTTGAGTGGCTTTTCAAAATTATTTGAAGAAAAGCTTGAGCAGGTATTTCAAGAGCTTCTTTCAAGTGAAATTTTATTGTTTTTTTTTAAAACGGAGAAGCATGCTGTGTGCCTAAGTGGAAAAAAAATGCAACAAACTGTTCTGATTACTTGTACCAGAGATAGTAGGAACTGCAGATGCTGGAAAATCTGAGACAACAAGGTGTAGAGCTGGATGAACACAGCAGGCCAAGCAGCATCATAGGAGCAGGAAGGCTGGCGTTTCAGGCCTAGATCCTTCATCTCATGAATGGCCCAAAATGTCAACCTTCCTGCTCCTATGATGCTGCTTGGCCTGCTGTGTTCATCCAGCTCTACACCTTGTTGTTCTGATTACTTTCCTGTTTTTCCCTTTGTTGATGTTTAGGGAATCTACATTTTTATGTAAACATGAAGCCCTAAATTTGAGAACATTCCCATATTTTTCTAATATACTCTGAAAGATATAATGAAAGATACTTATTCAAAATTATATCACCCCAAATTTTTAAGATATTAAGACACTTGTTACAGCAACAAAACTGGAGTAGCATCAAGACCATGCAAAATCTCTGATGTGGCTAACTCCATGATAATTGCCTGGAGAGTTGAAACTTCTGATGGCTAACTGCCTGAAGTTTCACACCCTCTTATAAAGTTCCATCTCTGAGTCAGAATCAAAGACTTCAGATGGTTCTGACTGACTCAAACCTTTCAGTTATTCAGAAACAATTAAAATATTAAAACCAATCTAATTCCTAGATAACTGTCAAACTGAACCCCTGACTCAATGAACCACTAACTACTTACCCACCGATATCCAAGGACCTGAACACCTCCATATCCCCGTCCCAACAAACCCCCTCCTCAACTCCCATTTCTGACTCAACTCTACCTCTGATCCAACACCACATACCAACCTGGACCCAACAGCCTCTCTTATAGACTTCACCTATCTGACCATTGCCCAGTGACTCACCCGTACATGATAATTCCTTACAATCTGACACTATCCCACTGATCTGCTAACCTCTCCACTGCCCACCCCTTTTGGACCTGACACTACCCCAACACAACTCCTCTGAACCGAACAAATCCATTTCCCCTCACCTATCTGCCCCCAACCCCTTTAAAAGTCTGCCACAAGAATCACCTATCCCCTCACCAAACCATCATGCTATTCTCCAATATTCATCTGCCACCCTACATTGCCAATCCCCTATTCTCCTCTCCCACCTGACACTCTGATCCCTCACCCATCTGGCACTCTGATCCCTCACCTACCTGGCATATAGAAACTTACATACGAGCATATAAATTAGAAGCAGGTGCAGGCCACTCAGCCTTTCAAAGCTACTTTGATAATCAATAAGGTCATGGCTAAATTGATTACTCCATTTTCCTGCCTACCTGCACTAATCTTTTATCCCCTTGCTTTACAAGAAACTATTTTGCCTTAAAAATATTCAAAGACTCTGTTTCCACTGCCTTTTGAGGAAGAAAATTCCAAAAAGACTCGCAACCCTGTGTGAAGATAAAAGTCTCCTCATTTCTGTCTTAAATGGGTAACTGTTTATTTATCCTATTCATAACTGGAGACCACAGGATATACTGTCCTCTACTATAACTACATTCTTCTGGCAGTTAATTTAAGGGAAATATATTCTTGGTTTCTCATGACTTGTTGGATACACTTGAAGTCATTTAGCAATGTCCCAGAGATAGTAGGAACTGCAGATGCTGGAGAATCTGAGATAACAAGATGTAGAGCTGGATGAACACAGCAGGCC
>NC_063333.1:41705330-41724844 GCF_021869965.1 Rhincodon typus | reverse complement strand
GACCCTTCTTCAGAAATCATTTCTGAAGAAGGGTCTAGGCCCGAAACGTCAGCTTTCCTGCTCGGCCTGCTGTGTTCATCCAGCTCTACATCTTGTTATCTCATTAGCAATGTCCCATCTTGTTTCTGGTCAAGTCAGTCACATAAAGTGACAACATAATGACTGGAGAAATATCCTCTTCCAATGTCTGGGAAATTCATTGTTATGCCAGGAGGAGATGTAAGCCCAAGTTTCATCTCAAACTATGATCTTTAACTCCCATTGTGTGTAACTTACATCTCCCAAGCTGTTGGATTTTTAGACCTTTTTTTCCTCAGGAATCATTCTAAAATTCAATTTCTTGTTTCTAAGTAAATCTCAGTCCTTCCAAAGGTCCTTCAAAGTTTGTTTGGTGGAGATGTAGGGATAATATTCCTTATAGGTTTGCCTAATTGTCTCATTGGTGAGCAGGGGGTTAACTTCATCAGATACTACTGTAGTTATCCCACTAAAGTTGCAGTACAAAGTCAAGGGAATCCTGCCCTGGAAGTTCATACTCCAAAAACACCACCTCAACTCTCCCTTCCAATAACATAACCTTCAATGTATCACAAATAATGCAGGATCCTCAATGATAGATTCCATTATCAGGAAATATTCATGTTTGAATTAATTTGTTACATTTCACATTTGTTACTTGGCTGGATTTAAATTTCAACCAATATTAGCATGAGCAGTGAAAAACCATGTGATTCAAATGAGAGCAAAGCTGTTATGCAAGTGATTGTAGGGCAATAATTTAGTTTAGCTGCTCTGAGCTGGTCAGAATCCTGAGACTTAATTCCCAACAATTAATTCATTATATTACAGTCCATAGTTTATTTCTCAATAGATAACATCAACTTTTTCAAACTTTGTACTGCAGAGCCTGGCACCACCAGTGCAATATTTGTCAATGAATAATGAGAAGGGTTCATTTCACTGTTCATATATTATTATAGAGATCTTACGCAAGCAAAGATATGCCAAGTTGTAAATTATGGCCTATAAGCAATCCAACACTACTGAAATATACAGTGCTTCAAGTCTAGTAATTCAGTTGATGAATAAAATCTATACCTTGTTAAAAAATTGAAAGGTGAAGTTATGTTTTCATGTTGCATGCTTCCTAGCAAAATTATGTTTGTGCTAAATTTCAAGGAGTAAATGCAAAGATAGATTTGATTTTAATTCATCTTTGCTTTTATTCTACAAGGCCTCTTACTTTTACAATGCAACGTAAAAAGGAAGGGGAAACCTCTGTCATGCAATGCTTTCAAGCTCTCTAAATATCCTAACAGTAGTCTACTCCTTTTCTTTCTGTTTTCTAGCAAATTATACTTTGTGTAACTTTGAGTCTGGTTTTTGTGAGTGGATGCAACAGCTGCCTTCAAATGGTTCTGTGTGGGTTCAAGGACAAGGCCGAACATCTTCCAGGTTAGGATTATCTATTACTGACCACACAACTAACACCAGCCAAGGTGAGTATTTACTGTTGTAATTTTATGTGCAATAGAACCCTGAGCAGGCAGGAAGCTTGCTTGTCAAACCAAGGTGTTTACAGATAAACATACCAGTTTAGGGGGAGTTGATGTCCTAGTGCTGTTATGGTTAGACGATTAATCCAGAGAGCTAGGTAATGTCCCAAGGACCTGGTTTTGAATCCCACCATGGTAGATGGTGAAATTTGAATTCAATAATAATCTGGAATTAAGAACGTAATGATGACCATGAAACTATTTCAGATTGTTGGAAAAATCCCATCTTGTTCATTAATGTCCTTTTAGGGAAGGAAACTGCCATCCTACCTGGTCTGGCCTATATGTGACTCCTGACCCACAGCAATATAGCTGACTATTAACTTCCCTCTGGCAATTAGGGATTGACAATAGTCGGAGATACCCCCAAATCTGTGAATAAACTATAAAAGGAGGCAGTGGTTAAATTGCAGCCACATTGCTAGATCATATGATTGAGCCTTTGTGGAATATTTCAGAGTGCTTCAAAACTCATACATAATCATGAACCAGCAAATGGTGTTGATAGCAGAAGACTGGTGGATAGCTCATGTAATTCCTACATTTAAGAGACACAGAACATGACCAGTAAATTGCAGACCAGTCAGCTTAATATCGGTGGTCAAAAAATAGTGAAATCATGACTAGAGAATAGATGAAAAACTCGAAATAAAAATCATAAAGATGAACAATTGGCATGGAAATCATTTCTTGAATACCTTACTAAATATTTTAAGGAGATGTTAAAGAGAGTAGACAATGGTCGTACAATAGATGTAATTTATCTAGAATTTCAAAAAACTTTCAATAAGATGCTCCTAATGGACAAATGATTAATATCCGACAATGAATAGTCAAGTCCAAGTGCCAGAATAGATTGAAGGTTAGCTTCCAGATTGAAAGCTGAGAGTGTTAATAAAAGGTGGTCATTTAGACCATCAAAACGTTGGAAGTGGTTATCCACAAGGGTTGGTGCTGTTCGTAATTTTACAAAAATGATTTGGAATGTAGAATCAAGGTGAGATTTTCCCCTCCCTGGAAGTGGTAAAAAGGGGAAATAATGAATCAAGTTGGTTCTAGAGAGAAGCACACTCACCTCTCACAAGCTCAGTGATTAAAGGCTGAGAACTTAGGTCCTTGGGAACATTCTCAACTTGGCTCCAGTTAAAGGCCTGAATGTGTCAATTAAACAGCTACTTAAGGACAAAAACAAAGTTGCTGGAAAAGCTCAACAGGTTTGGCAGCATCTGTGGAGGAGGAAACAGAGCTAACGTTTCAGGTCCGGTGACCCTTCCTCCACCATCAGTTTTTTGTTCCTGATTTACAGCATTCGCAGTTCTTTTGTTTTTTATTTAGCTACTTAAGGACATTAACTCAACACCTTTTGATCATCTGCCTCCCTAGCAGGTAAGAATGGTCATAGTTTCACAGATACCTACCTGTCAAGCCTCCAACTGCTCAAATATGGACGCAATTAGAGTTATAGAAGGCAGGCAAGGAAGTGAAGGCAGAAGACCAAACCATGTCCTGGCCTCAAACCCCCAACCCCTATATAACTGTGACCTAGGTGCAACAAAAGAAGGAAAAGAAAACTTACTTTTCTCCAGTTAATGCAGATGGCATCTAAATTGTAATACAATATGGGAGAATATTAATAAAACTATGGACTGTGGAGTTTTATGAAGAGGTGACAAAGGTGGTGGACAGTGGTAAATCCATGGATGTTGTTTATATGGATTTCCGGAAGACTTTTGATAAAGTCCCACACAAGACACTGTCGGTTAAGGTGGAAGCCCACAGGACTGAGGGTAAATTATTAACATGAGTAGGAAATTGGTTGAGTGGCAGGAAACGGAAAATTGAAGTAATGGGTAAGTATTCAAATTGGCAGGATACGTTTAGTGGTGTCCCACTGGGGTCTGTGTAGGGCCTCAATTATTCACAAGATTCGTTAATGACTTGGACCATGGCATAAAAAGTCAACTGTCAAAATTTGCTGATGACACAAAATTGGGCAACATTGTGAACAGTGTTGACAACAGCATAAAATTATAATCCGATATTGATAGATTAGGTGAATGGGCAAAGCTGTGGCAGATGGATTTTAATAAAAGCAAGTGCGTGATTTATCTGTTTTAAACCACAGAAGGATTGATCAGGGTATTTTTTCAGAAGGCACAAAGTTAAATACAATAGGTGTCCAATGAGATTCGAGGGTTCGAGGTTTGATAAATCTGAACGCTTGGATCGTTGTGATGAAATCAAGTAAATAGTTACTCAGGAAAAGTTAGACCATCAAATATATAGTCCTACCCCAGGATCCAATCCCCTAACCCCAATGAACCCTGACCTGACAACCCCTGCCCCCATCCCACAGCATCCAACCCCTCCTTGTCCCTGCAGGAACCAAACCTAACTCCTCCCAGAACCAAACTGAACCCCCCGGGACCCATGGATGAACATGGTTGAGCCCAGAACATTACCCTGAGGAGCTCTGATGGCTGTTGTGGTACAGTGCCAGTGTTCCTATCTCTGAGCCGGGAGACCTAAGCTTGGGTTCCAACTGCTCCAGAGGTATGTTATAACACCTCCAAACAGGTTAATTAGAAACATCTACAATCATCAAACTATATGTAGGTAAGATTACGCATTTTCCCCAATATTAAAAGTGAGATAAACTAACCTTCATTTATATAACTGTGTATATATTTGTGAAGAAATTTGAAGCTATTTAATATACAAAGCCATACATAATTCTATGAAATTGCATGGTTCATTATTTTAATGGCAATATTAATCCATTTATTTAAGAGCCCTGTTAAAATACCATCAAAGGAGTTTGATAATGATTAGCATTCATACACATAATATCACACAAAGGAACTATAAAGTCCCATAAGACATAGAAAAGAGAAGTGCCTGGGACTATTGTAAGCTATCAAACTCATCATAGGATTCAGACAGTGGAGTGGCACTCCTATTTAGTGCTATTGGCATGGAGGTTGATCAGAATATATATGTAAACTATCACGCAGATGATCTCATTCAGAAATTCTGCCACACAGTGTTGATTATTAAAAATTTGGTTATCATTTTATTTAGCCTTGTTGAATATTGGGAAGGCTGAAGCCCTTGTTTTTAGTCCCTGTTCCAAACTCTGTCTATTGTTACTGACTCACATCATTCTCCCTATCAACAGCCTGAGATTAAACGTCTCTATTTGCAATGTCAGGGTCAATTTGATCCCAAGATAACCTTCCAAATTATATCTGCACCATTGCTAGGATTTTCTTTTTCCATCTCTGTAACATTGACTTCATATGACTTGATCCAATAACTTTATAATACCCTTAAAAGCTCTTTGGACATTTTATTAATTAAAGGTGCCAAGTAAATACAGGTTGTTGTTGTTAATCTAACATCAGGCCTTGGGACAAGTGTGAGTGTATGAAAGCCTGTATGACCCCACTGACCCTTGGAAATAAAGGTGACTCAATATTGTATAATCCTGATGGATGTCCTGTTTATTTTATCTGCTGTGGTAGCATTTAGGCTAAGCAATGGGAACTCTGATCCTTCTTTCTCGGTTTCAGCAACTTAAAACTGGCAAAACCTTTAGCTGACAGTACTGAAAGTTGAAAAGGCAATATTGATTTCTCAGTGTTGCTGTGAAAAAAATATTTTTCAATCTGCCAAACAGCTCTGTAGCAAGACCTTACAGTGGATGAATAAGACAAGATAACATTAAGGCACGGAATTCTGAGATTTTTATCCATAATTCCATTCATTTCCGATTATGGGCACTGGTTATGATGGTGACATATTCCACATTTCTTCTAATGCTTTGGTGATTGTATTTTGCAATTCTATCTAATTTTCTATGAAAATTTCGATTCAATGGCAGTTGTTGTAATCAATGTTTCTACCTGGTTTAATGGGCCGTCTTTCTGTTCACGTTAGAAGGAAATGTGAGTCAAGAATAAACTAATCAATACTAGAAACCATAGGATGATTTGGGGAGTGAGTTGGTATTATGGTGGGGGCAAGGGGTGGTGTTGCAAGGAAGAGAGGAGTATTGTGAAGGAATGTGTTTTGTCGGGTGAGGGGATTACTGCATTAGAGTGAGGAGTACGTTGCAGGAAGGGGATAGTTTAGCTAATCATGGCCCCAATTCAGTCAAGGCAAGACCACGATGGCAGGCCAGCACACAGTGAGTGAGAAACAATAGGCTTACTCTCATCTGATTTCACCTCTGTGTATGATCAAACATTCAGCTAAATGTATTAGTTGGTCTGAACACTGTTAGGGGTAAAACATTACTGACGGGATGCAAAACAGGCAGTAATGGATTGACTGCTCATTAAACAAGTCACTTTAATTTCCTTTGGAATGTGGATAAGGAGGCGAGGACTGTATCCCTCGACTTCCCACTTAATGCTGATCTGTCGGATAGGTTACAGCAAAGTCTGGAGTAATAACAGGAAAATCCCAACACGTCCATTTCAGCCCAATCTCTCACTTGATGAAGAACCAGTGTTATGAGCCCAGCTGATGATACTACTGGACAAGTCAGATCCCAGAATGAAATGTAACTTGTTAGACCATTTTCCTTCTTCATATCTAATGTTGCAGTCTTTCGCTGAAGCATAAGCATGCAAGCCTGCAGATTTGATTTTAATAATAAAACAGCAGATTATTACATAGAAGAAATAAAAATAAAATAAACCAAATCAAGCGATCCAAACATAACATGGTTTGAAAGATTTCAAAACACTCGGCAAAACATTGTTTATCTACCACCCAACACCATCACTTTACAGGTGATCCAGAGAAATTTTCCTACCTTGTCCAATCCGTAGATTTTGTTGAACTACATCTTCACAGGTCTTGCTGTCTGAGATAAAAGGCCTTTTTTATAAGACGGGGTGCCACGGTGGCTCAGTGGTTAGCACTGCTGCCTCACAGCACCAGGGACCCGGGCTCGATTCTACTCTCAGGTGACTGTCTGTGTAGAGTTTGCACATTCTCCCCGTGTCTGTGTGGGTTTCCTCTGGGTGCTTGCAGTTTCCTCCCACAGTCCAAAGATGTGCAGGTTAGGTGGATTGACCATACTAAATTGCCTGTAATGGATCAGCCATGGGAAATACAGGGATAAGGTGGGGGAAGGTCTGGGTGGGATGCTGTTCAGAGCGTTGGTGTGGCCTTGATGGACTGAATGGCCTGCTTCCACATGTAGGGATTCTATGATTTCCTTAAACACTTCCACAACTGAGATCTTGGACATTCTGAGCTTTGTATAACTAAAGCAGATTTCTAACCAAACACTCCTGGTCAGGAAGCTTTCACAAACTGAATTCCTTACACTAAGGTAATTTATTCCCTTAACTGCTCTAAACAATATGCTTTTTAGGAGAATCTGTACTTGTACTTGACTTCATCATGTCTCCCTCGACCCTAACCCTTAATGTTTTATTTTTCCTGTCACAACCCTCCACAATATAATTTTAATAAACACTCCATGATTTCTTACAGTTACCTGGTCTCCGACACACGTTAGTTTAATATCATGTTTCAGGAAAGATCAACTTAATTAATTTTTAAATCTCTTCACAAAAATAGTTCAACACTCATAAACCACTAGTCTTAAATCCAAATTCTAGAAAAAGTAATTATTAATGTTTCTAAATCACACACCTTTCATTAAACTTGGGTGTATCCTCTGGAATCTGCTATTCAACCTTCTCTCCCACCCCATTGACTCTTAACAACCTTCTTGGACAGTAAGACAAGAATCCAAACCTTAGTGCCTCGTACAGTTTGGTAAAGTTACCAATTGCAATGTGTGAAATTTAATGGAAACTTTCATGTTTGTGTTCATCCTGCAGTATTTCAAATCGAGAATGGTCAGAAATGCATTCATAAGAAAAGAAATTTATATGAACTGAATAACTTTAAAATGAAGTAATTGTTTTTGCATTCTTTCATACGATAGGAATGTTCATCTATTTCAAAGCAACTTCAGATCATAAATCAGTGCATACAATTGAACTTGGCATTCCTGTTTTGAAGAACCAATTGGTCAAGGGTCTTCCGTGTCAGGTAATTATATATTCATGGTTTCTAGAAAGTAATTTGTTTAAATATGGAGGCTGATGAGAAGAAAATAAAAGAAATACTGTAATGTCGAATTCTGAAGAGTTCGTTGGCTTGAGATGCCCCTTACAGATTTTATAGCAGATGGTAGTGGCAATTTATCTCTCTTACCTCTTGTCATTGCTGTTTTCTGGGGCTCCAGGTTTCATTACCATGCTGTATTTATGTTGGACAAGAGGATGAATTCCCATGAGACTTCTCCTGTGCAGCTGATGTAATATTGGCAGAAGTTTGTTGTTAAGCTTATTTTATGCCAAGGTTTTAGGCTGAGCTGGAAGAATCACAGCAAACTTCACATCTCATTTTTCTCATGGAGACAAATGTGTTAAATGCGACGATGGTGGACTACAATGGATTATTGAGAAATAATGACAGTCAACCAACAAATCTGTTGTTCAACTTCACTATCATTCCAGCACACTAAGGACTGAATTTAAAATGGCCATATTGTTATAGCAATTCCTGCAGCCTTTCTGGCTTCTCTAACTATCAGTTAGTTTGCAAACAAATAAGAGAAAGAGTAGTCAGTATGGCCCCTTAAGTTTGCTGCACCATTCAATGTGATCATGGTTGATCTTTGACCTCAACCCCAGTTTCCTGCCCTACCCCCATTTCAAAGCCATTTTGTTTTATTTGAACAAAGATGTCATAGAGATATACAGCACAGAAACAGACATTTTGGTCCAACTCGTTCATGCCAACCCTAAATTAATCTAGTCCCATTTGCCAGCATTTGGCCCATATCCCTCAATCGTTCCTCATGATGTACCCATCCAGATGCCTTTTATATGTTGTAATTGTACCAGTCTCCACCATTTCCTCTGGTAGCTTGTTTCATACATGCACCACCCTCTGCATGAAAAAGTTGTCCCTTATGTCCCTTTTAAATCTTTCCCCTCTCACCATAACCCTATGCCCTCTAGTTTTGGCCTCCCCTACCCTGGGGAAAAGACCTTCGCTATTTACTCTATCCATGCCCCTCATGATTTTATAAACCTCTATAAGGTCTCCCCTCAGCCTCCAACGCTCCAGAGAAAATAGCCCCAGTCTATTCAGCCTCTCCCTGTAGCTCAAACTCTCCAATCCTCGCAACATCCTTATAAATCTTTTCTGAATCCTTTCAAGTTTCACAACATCCTTCCTGGAGCAGGGAGACCAGAATTGCATGTAGTATTCTAATAGTGTCCTAAGCAATGTCCTGTACAGCAGAAACATGACCTCCTGATTCCTATACTCAATGCACTGACCAATAAAGCCAAGCATACCAAACGCCTTCTCCATTATCCTATCTTCCTGCGACTCCACTTTCAAGGAACTATGAACCTGCACTCCAAGGTCTCTTTGTTCAGCAACACTCACCAGGGCTTTACCGTTAAGTGTATAAGTCCTGCTCTGATTTGCCTTACTAAAATGAAGTGCCTCCCATTTATCAAAATCAAATTCCATCTGCCACTCCTTGGCCCATTGGTCCATCAGATCACAATCCCATTTCACTATGAGGTAACCTTCTTGACTGTCCACTACACTTCCAATTTTGATGTCATCTGCAAACTTACTAACCATACCTCCTATGTTCACATCCAAATCATTTATATAAATGATAAAAAGGCAGTGGAACCAGCAGCAATCCTTGCAGCACACCACTGGTCACAGGCCTCCAGTAGAAAAGTACCCCTCCACCACCACTCTCTGTCTTCTTTCTTCGAGCCAGTTCAATTCAAAAAACTCAATGTTCATGAGACATGATTTCCCACGCACAAAGCCATGTTGACTATCCCTAATCAGGCCTTGCCTTTGCAAATACATGTAAATCCTGTGCCTGAGGATTCCCTCCAACAACTTGCCCACTGATGTCACAACTAAGGCATTATATAAATTATTTCACAATCTTAGATAAAATAAAATTCACAGCCATCAATTGTCTGAAGATTATTTAAATGTAAGAATAGCACATATGCTGCAAACTGAAAATTTCAGCTACTTTATGTAAAGGAGTGTGAATGAGTACATACTGTACAGAAGGATGGTTGAACTTGTGCAAAAATGGTGGTTAGCTGTCTGGCCACTGATACCATCAATACTATGTTGCAAACATCCTTTGAGATACTTGTTCACACTTTAGGTCAAATGCAGGATTTAACTGTAAATGTAAGAGAATTGCTAGAGTCTGAATCTTAAAAATGTGAACTAGAGCACTCGGGGGAGGCATAGACCTGGCTGCCTGGTCCCCTATGCATTATGCTTTTGGACTACATTTATAAACTTGTGTCAAATTTCAGAATTCCCTTTGTTGACTATTTGTTCTTGTAGAGATTATCTGTACAGTCAGGATTTTTCTGTTTTAAATCATTGCTTTTTCTGACCTTACTGATAATCATTCTTCAAGCACTTGAGAGGCATGTGCATGTCCTCTACAATCATGAAATGTAAGCTCATTCCTTCTAAACTGAATCTCAAATGATAATATTGTAAAAGTGGGGATCATATTAAGGACATGCTTAAAATATAAGAGGAAGCAGCTGACTGTTATTGGAATACACATTTACAGGTTTCCCCCCTCTCTCTCTCCTTACCCATCACTTACTTTGATGGTTTGCATTGCTATAATGTGCTTTACATGTAAACATATAATTGGCTACACGGGTAATTTACTGGTGGTAGTTAGTAGTTAAAAACAAAACAAAATTGTCATAGTGATTAGGGGGAGAAAAATCTGCTCAGTTGTCTTTCAGATGGCACTTCTGAAAGAAAGAAAAAGAAGAAAGAAAATGATGGGGATGGATCAGAGTCATGAATGTCTCTGCCTTTACCACCCTTATCGGCAGTGAGTTCCAGATTCCCAATACACTCTGGGTGAAAATATTTAACCTCGCATTCCCTCTAAACCTCCTGCCCCTTATCTTAAATTTTGTCTCCTGATCATTAATCCTTCAACCAAGAGGAAAGTTTCTTCCCATCTACCCTGTCAATGACCCTCATAATTTTATACATCTCAATCATAAAGAACAAAGAACAGGAACACGCCCTCAGGCCTACCAAGCCTGCACCAACACACAATGCCTTCCTAAAGTAAAACCCTTTTGCCTCTACGTGGCCTGTATCCCTCCATTCCCTGCCTACTCCTGGATTTGTCAAGATGCCTCTTAAATGTTGCTATTGTACATGCTTCTATCACCTCCTCTGGCAGCACATTTCAGGTACTTACCACTGACTGTATAAGAAAACTTGCATCTCACACCACCTTTAAACTTTCCCCCTTTTTTACCTTAACCTATATTCCCGAGTAATTGACAGTTTTCTACCCTGGGAAAAAGACTCCGACTATCCATTCTATCTGTGCCTATCATAATTTTGTAAATTTCTATCAGGCTGCCCCTCAGCCTCTGATATTCAAGTGAAAACAAACCAATTTTGTCCAATCTCTTGTCATAGCTCACACCATCCAAACTAGGCAACATCCTGGTAAACAATTTCCATGCCCTCTCCAAATCCTCCACATCCTTCTGGCAGTGTGGCGACTAGAACTGGATGCAACATTCCAAATGTGACCTCACCAAAGGTCTGTACAGCTACAACATGACTTGCCAATTTTTGTACACTATGCCCTGACCAATAAAGGCAAGCATGCCATATGCCTTCTTTACCACCTTATCCACTTGCATTGCCACTTTCAGGGAACTGTGGACCTGTACACTTGGATCCTGCTGTATGTTAATGCTTTAAGGGTTCTAACATTTACTGAATACTTCCCTCATGCATTAGGCCTTCCAAAATGCATTATCCTGCATTTCCTCATTTGAAATTCCGTCTGCCATTTCTCTGCCCAAGTCTGCGGTCTACCTTTATTCTACTGTATCCTCTGGCAATCCTCACCATCTGCATCTCCCCCAACCTTTGTGTTGTCCACAAACTAACTAATCAGATAACCTACATTCTCCTTCAAGTCAATTATGTGTTCTAAATAACAGGGGCACCTGCACTGCTTCCTATGGAACACCACATGTCACAGCCCACCAATCATAAAGACACCCTGCCCCCTTTACTTTCTGTCTTCTTTGTCCCAGCCAGTTCTGTATCCATCTTCCCAGCTCACTGTGGATCCCATGTGACTTCACCTTCTGTATCAGGTTGCCATGAGTGACCTTATCCATATAGACAATATCTACCGCTCTGCCCTCATTAATCATATTTGTCACTTTCTCAGTAAACTCAATCAAGTTTGTGAGACATGACCTCCCCTGCACAAAGCCATGCCACCTATCACTAATAAGGCCATATTTTACCAAATGTGAGTAAATCCTGTCCTTAAGAATCTTCTCCAATGATTTCCCTGCTACTGATGTAAGGCTAATCGGTCTATCATTTCCCAGATTTCCCTTTTTTAGCAAAGGAATATCACTGACTATTTTTCAGGTCCTCTGGGACCTTGTCCATAACTAAAGAGGATACAAAGATTTTGTACAAGGCTCCAACAAATTTCTCTCTGCCCTCCCTCAGTGTTCTGGGATAAATCCCATCTGGTCCTGGGGACTTCACTACCTTAATGCTTTTCAAATCACCTAGCACCACCTCCTTTTTTATGTTGGCATTGTAAAGTGGGGCAAAAATCCCCATCAGTTTATGGGCATAACCTGGATTTAAAACCCCTCTGAAGGCAGAAGTTGTGGAAATTAGCTGGATTAAATTCACTGAACTTTTGGGACTCAAGAAACCATGGGCTGCAACTGAACCAGGAGCAGGCTGGCTGGAACAGACTGAGTAACATACAAGCCCAGAGGCAGTTGTCTGGAACAGGGGTTAGCTTGCAGAAACTAAAGGAAGACTCCCATTCATGCCCCAGCTAAAAACAATGCAAGTCTGTCTGTGGGAAACAAGCATTTTCAGAAAACTTCAGACCCTTTGGAACCTACAGAGGTATAAAACCATTCAATTAATTCCCAGGCAGAGCTCAGACACAAGAACACTGAACCATTGTGCTACATGCAAACCTGTTTCACCTTGGATGTTTAAAACAAAACATTCACACCACTATGCGAAACTGAACAGATACCCATCTGAGGGAAATGCCGGACATTCCAAAAACCATCAAAACCATTCACCTCAATTGATAAATGATTCACACCTACTCCAGTGCTCAAGAATCTCTGCTCCTATGATGCTGCTTGGCCTGCTGTGTTCATCCAGCCCTGCACCTTGTTGTCCCAGTGCTCAAGAAGCCCATTCAGCCCGGAGAGGAGGAACAATAGCTCAAAGATTTAGCGGGAGATAAGGGGAGGGGGAGGGCTGCTGTTAGGTATAACTGGAGACCCCGAGCCCAGGACAGCAGTGTAGGAAAGAGAAGTGAGTGAAGGAATAAGAAAAGGAAGAGGAGGAGAGAAAGAGAGCGAGTGTACCGAGAGTCCTCCACTGTGAGTGGGGCACTGCAAGTTCGGGCTCCGTGAGACCAGCACTGAGATACCAGCCACTGAACACCAGCAACTAACTACGAACTTCCACCGACTCTGGAGGCAACCACAGGCATCCAGAGACACGAAACACCAAACGGAGCAACACCAGTCGCATTCACCACCATCCTCCACAACAACAACCCGCTCACATGGACCACCAAGGGAAGAACGAAAACCCGAGGTACTCACTGCTCTGTTGCCATGTGTCTAACCACATCAGCGGACACCTCTAGACTGTTACTGGTTCTTCGCAGAGTCCCAGCTACGGCAAGAGATTACGGACAAAAGCCAGTTAAAATCACGTTTCACACCGGGGGTGAGCCTAAGATTATCGAGACCCTCTAACCCAGCTTGTCTAGTCTTAGATAGGAGAAGGTGGGGTTCGGGAGGGCCAACGGTGTAGGGTACCCCTCAGGAAGGGAAGTGGAATAGGACTCCGGGTCAGCAGGTCTCTCTCTCCCTCTTCCCTAATAGTATAAGTAACAGTCACCCACTGCATCTATTTACTCACAGTATTACATCTTAGCTGCAAGGCTTAAGTGAGGGTTAAGTTAACTGGGAGACAAGGTCTCAGTCAGAGACAGGCCAGTTCTAATTTTGATATTCACTTCCTTGTTTTCTGCAAATATATTAAATTTGGCTTGTTTGTTCGATAAAATCAGAGTTTTCTTTGCCTCTGAATCATCTGCCTCCTGTGTTTTTCCACCACACCGCATTCCTTACATAAGCCCAGTGTCAGAACCAGGGAGCGGGTGAAGAGTGAACCAGGCAGCACTCCCTACAACTTGCCCTAGAATATCAACATACCCCTCTCTAGACTCAACATCCACCATGTCCTTATCCTTTGTGAATACTGAAGCAAAGTATTCATTAAGGGCCTCACCCACTTTCTCCAGCTCCATGCATAAATTCACTCCTCTTGTCTTGAATGGACTTACACTTTCCCTAGCTACCCTCTTGCTCCTTATATAGGTATAAAAAGCTTTGGGATTTTCCTTAATCCTGTTTGCCAATGTCATTTCATGGCCCCTTTTATCCTTCCTAACTCCTTGTTCCCTCTTCAATCATGATCCCCTTCAGTTTCCTGTGGTCCAAGGAAAACAACCCCAGTCTGTCCAATCTCTCTTCAAAACCAAAACTCCCCAGCACAATCAGCATCCTGCTAAATCTTCTCTCTGCACCCTGTCTAGTACAATCATATCCCTCCTATAATGTAGATTCCAGAACTGCACACAATCTCTTAGGAAGGGGAAAGAGCAAACCAATGCTTGTATTGAGTTAAGCGATATAAATAAATAGTTTTGTTTAGAAGACACACTGATTCCTGCTTTGGTACATGGGTGAGTATGGATGAGCAGTAGTTAACATCAAGTGGAGGTAAAGTGAACAAGAAACCACAATAGCAAGGTGATCTTATTAATTCTGCAAGATGAAGCTGCAACATGTGATATATACAATATAGGAAATGCTTCCATTCTTAAATTCCATTTTATTCACAGGAGAGTTTTAAGTGAAATGGACCATAAATATTCTGGAATTTTTCACTGTTGCAATTTTAAATTTTCTCAAACATTAAGTATGTTCTATAAATAAAGTGATTTGCTCCATCTAAAAGTGATGGAATAGGAAATTGATAAAATAAGAAAATCCCATGAAATACTCTAGTTCAATCAGCAATAAATTAGTGGTCATCATTGGACTTGTCATTCCAGACATTTTTTTCACATTGAATTCAAATTCCACTATCTGCTGTGGCAAGATTTGAACCTGGGTCTCCAGAACATTACTCAGGTCTCTGGATTAATAGTCCTCCAATAATACCAGTAAGCCATCACCTTCCTAGTGTCAGCAATCTAATGTCATATAAGCAAAAAATTCTGGAAATGCTCCGACGAGAGACAAAAACCAAGTTAAAATTTCAAGTCAATAGTAGAAATTTAAGAAATGTAATAGGAATTTAGCAGTTTAAATGTGATACAACATTAAAAGGGAAAGGTCCGTATGGAGGGTGGAAGATGGAGGCAGTAAATCACAAAAGGAACAAAGGATACAGCTAGAGGCGGTGTGATTGATAAAGAACTGCCATCCAGAAGCAAAATCAGAGTAAAATCAATCATGTAATGAAAAGGAAACTAAATGGCAACAGAGTTCATGGTCTGAAATTCCTGAATTCAGTGTTGACTCTGGAAGGATGTAACATGCTTAATTGACAGCAAGAGTTTGCATGAGCTTCACTGGAAAGGCAGAGTCAGCCAAAGACAAAGAGGTTGATGGGAGACCGACATGGTGAATTAAAATGGCAGACTACCAGAGGCTTGATTCATTTTTATGGACTGAACAGAACAGTTCTGATCAATGATCAATTCATGATTTGGTGTAGTTTGTTTGGGTTCACAGGTAAGGACATCCCTTTTGTGACAGGTATGCTAGGGTAGTGGTAGTGTCCCTAATTCTGAACCAGGAGACCTGGGCTCAAGTCCCAACTGCTCCAGAGGTGTGTAATAACATCACCGAACAGGTTGCTTAGAAAATATCTACAAGCAATTACTTGAAAGATTCAGAAGATGTGTTATGTGGACCAGGAAATCTTCATTACACAGAGTATTTATTTCATTTAAAAATTCATCAATTATTCTAACAATTCTCTTTCATTTCCAATCAGTTAAGGTTCTGGTACCAGATGACAGAAGGAGCTAACATGTCAGTACATATAATGACCACAGCTGGAGGGCAGATGAAAAGAGTTGCTGACCTTACTACACCAACGAACAAAGTGTGGGCAAAATTAGAGGTTTCTGTGGAACCCCATGGAGCAGAGACCATGGTACCTTTCCAGGTGAGAAATGATCATAACAGTATCTGGAATATACTGATAGTTACAACTGCTCTTGCATCTACTGATTCTGACAATCTGAACGTTGTTTTAGTCAACAAGTCAAAAATGAGGAATTTAGGAGTAGGAAGCAAGCTTGGAATTTTTTCTACACAAAATATTACAGAGCTGTGAAATTAAATTCCAGGCAACTCCATTGAAGCAGGCATTGAACTGTGTTTAACAGACAACTGAATGCTTTCCTGAAGAGAGGAAAGACCTAGGGATATGGTGAAATGGACTTCTTAAAGCAAATTTCTTTTTCTGTCTGTCAGTCTATCTATATTGCTGCAGCTGATAAATTTCACAAGTTAGCAGTAACCTTCATTCACACGTCTATGGGATTTAAACTGTCCGTATTGTGTCAGGTTGGCTCAGTTCTTTTACATTCAAGCCCCATTATCAGGGTTTGAGCTTGTAATTCATGAGGACAGACCAGTGCTCTGTTGAGAGTGCTGAATCTTTCAAAATACTTCCTTATTACTTAGAGTTCTGAGTACTACACCTTAGAAAAGGTATATTAACTTTGGAAAGAGTACAGCATAGGTTTACCTGCGTATTTATCTATGAAAGTGTACACTCAATATGCAACTTCTGCAGTCTGCCAAGATCGTCGTTTGCAAAAATCACAGAAATTTTCCACAAATGTACCCCCTGTGAATGGTAGGACTTTATTGTACAACGCTGTGATGGCTGTTATGACAGTTTGCAAAAAAGGTCTCCTCTATCACTTTAAGTGTGTATCTCTCTCCTCTGAGTTTCTCGGATTGATGTAAGGATGGGCAAGTCCCTACATGCAGAATATTTTGAATGCTTTTTAAGCTTTGTTTGCATTAACACTTTTGACCCTAAACCCTAATTTTAGCCAAATTTCTTTACAGGAATATCTTTGAAAGATCACACATTAAATATCATCTCTGAACAGCAGAATAGGCTTGAGAATCAAAAGGCCTATTTCTGCTCCATGTACACATGAAAACAGGAATGCTATCTTGAATTCTTATTGAGTTGAATGTGTGACTGGAATCAATTAAAAGCGAAATGGATTAGAAATAGCATTTGATCTTCTTCTTTGAAATGTGAATTGGGAGAATATTAGAAAGAGGGAAAGTGTTAGAGGTATTCAGTAGCTCTGTCAGCATTTGTAGAGAGAGAAACAAAATTAAGATTTCACGCCAACTATGACTTGTACAGAACTGCAGGAACTCAGAAATGTAGTGGGTTTTAACCAGTTGAAAGAGGGGAGGGGTGACAAGAACAAAGGAAAGTTCTGGGATAGTGTACAGGGCAGGAGAGATTAAATCGCTCATAGACTCAAAGATATTTGCAGCACAGAAGGAGATCATTTGGCCCATGTCTGACTAATTAATTCCATTTTCCAGTATTTGGTGCCCGTAGCCCTGGAGGGTAGTACCTAAATACTGCTAAAATGTTACAAGAGTTTCTGACTCAACTATATTTTCAGACTGTGAGTTCCAGACTCCCAAGATTTGAGTGCTGCTGGATAGCATTTATTTCCCATTCCTAATTGCCCAGAAAGTAGCGAAGAGTTAAACACATTGCTGAGGGTCGGGAGTCACATGTAAACCAGACCGCATGAGGATGGCAGATTCCATTCCCTAAAGGGTATTAATGAACTAGGTGGGTCTTAATGATAATCAACACATGATCACCATTAGACTAACTTTTAAATCCAGATTTTGGTTGAATTCAAATTTCGTCATCTGCCACAGTGGAATTCGAAACATGTGCCCAGATCACTAACCTGGGTTCTTGATTATTAGCCCAATGATGTTACCATGATGCCACGGTTCTCCCCAAAGCAACTGGTTCTCAACTCATCTCTTAGCCTTCTATCCTTTATCCTAAATCTAAGCTCCTGATTATTGACCCCTCTACTAATGGAAAAGTGTTTTCATTTGCACATTATTTATGTCCCTCATAATTTCTTCTGTTAGGCCCCCTCTCAACCTCAAAGGAAAACAAACTCTGGCCTATCTAAACTCTCTTTATACGTTAGACCCTCCTGCCTAATCAAGATCTTATTAAATATCTCCTGCAATGGGGTTAGAGTTAGGGTCAGGGTAATCACGACTTTCTTATAATGTGGTGACCAGAGCTACACGCCTATAGGATGTTCTGGTTATAGCTTAGCCAGCAAATGTGTGCAGGAGGCAACTTTGCCAGTGCTTGATCTGAAGTCTTGATACTCAGAAGTTGAGGTGATTGGGGAGCCGACTGTTACATGGTGGAGATAATACTTGAAAGACAAAACAGAGAGAAGACTTTGTGATAACAGGTGTAGAACTGGATGAACACAGCAGGCCAGGCAGCATCAGAGGAGCAGGAAAGCTGATGTTTCGGGTCTGGACCCTTCTTCAGGTCAGTGGTTAGATGTGTGGAATGAAGATTGGCACTTACCCAGTTGGCAGGATGTGGATTGTTTGGCATCCTCATAGTGTGTGAGGAGACTAACCCTGAGCCATGCAGGCTCTCTCTGCAATGTTACAGGCTGTTTTCACCTGTAATGAGAGGAATGGAGGAATTAAGTGAGATAAAAGTTGGTGGTACAGTTATTAGTGCAACTGCAGGCAGGCTGAGCAACTGAGTAAGCAGTGCAAAGGACATGCTGGGTTAGTGGTGTTGCAGCTTGGGGTTGGTAAGGGTGAGTGGGGAAGATGTTACAGACAATAATGAGAGTGGTAGAGCATGAGACTTAGTGGGAGCTGGATTCAGTAGCTGAGAGAAGAGTGAGGCTCTTACTTTGGTTCATTGGAAAAGGTCGTTGACCTTTAAATAGAACTATTGCCCATTTCTCCAGACTGTGTAGACAAATCTGACCTGTGTGGTGACCTCGAACCAGAATGTCAGAGTCTGGTGATCCCATGACCTCTGTCAGTCCTCCAGGAAGAGGAGTCCTCTCCTTTGCACCACGTCCTCAAACTTCCCCTTCTTTGACAACTTCTGGAAATGTCCTAGACAAAGCAGGACAACTTTGGAATGCAGCCTGTGATGCAGTTGTGCAGAAACCTTTTAAAAGTGGCACGTGTACAAGGGAAGTCTGTTTTTCAGCTGATATTTGCTGAATCATAGAATTATATAGTACAGAAGAGGCCTTCAGCCCATCAAGTCTGTACCACCAAAACTATGCTTAATGTACAGTAGTCCCACTTCCCAGTACTAGCCATAGCCTTGAATGTTATGACACTTCAAGTGTTCTTCCAAGTACTTTTTAAAGGTTGTGAGGTTTCACATCTCACCCATCCTCCCACAGCGCATTCCAGACCCACACTGCCTTCTGGGTGAAAAACAATCTTTCTCAAATCCCTTCTAAATTTCTTGCTTTCCACCTGAAAAATGCGCCCACTTGTTATTGATAGCTGACTGAGTTGTAGCTGGGGACGATTATAAAGATGCTGTGTAAATGCAATTTTTTCAACAAGTAGTCGTAGAAAAATGAGAGACAACAAGGTGCAGGGCTGGATGAACACAGCAGGCCAAGCAGCA
>NC_063333.1:41685584-41700330 GCF_021869965.1 Rhincodon typus | reverse complement strand
TTTCTGAAGAAGGGTATAGGCCCGAAATGTCAGCTTTCCTGCTCCTCTGATGCTGCTTGGTCTGCTGTGTTCATTCAGCTCTACACCTTGTTATCTCAGATTCTCCAGCATCTGCATATCCTACTACCTCTTCGACCAATACCCTCTGCTTCTATGAGCAAGCCAATTCTGAATCCACACGGCCAAGTCACCATGGATCCCCTGCATCTTAATCTTCTGGATGAGCCTATCATGAGGGACCTTGTCAAAAGCCTTACTAAAATCCACGTAAACAACATCCACTGATCTACCCTCATCATTTACCTTCTTCACCTCCTTGAAAAATTCAATCAAGTTAGTAAGGCATGACCCGCCCTGCACAAAGCCATGCTGACTGTACCTAATTAGGCCATGCTTTTCCAATGTACATAAATCCTATCCCTAAGAATTCTTTCCAATAACTTGCCAGCTACTAATGTGAGAATCACTGGTCTGTAATTTCCTGGATTATCCCTATTTCCCTTCTTCAACAGAGGAACAACATTAGTTACTCACCAGTCCTCCATGTCCTCTCCAATGGCTCAAGGCTCCAGGAATCTCTTCTCTTGCCTCTCTCAATAACCTGGGGTAGATACTATCGAGCCCTGGGGACTTATCCGCCTTAATGCTCTTCAAGGGACCCAACACCACTTCTTTCTTGATCTCAAAATACCCTAGCATATTAGCATGTTCCACACAAATCTCACTATCCTCCATATCCTTTTCATGGGTGAATACCGATGCAAAGTACTCATTTAGGATCTCAGCCACGTTCTCTGCCTCCAAGCAATGTTCCCTTCCTTTATCCTTGAGTGATCCTAAATTCTCCCTTGTTTTTGATGTATCTGTAGAATGCTTTGGGATTCTCTTTAACCCTACTTGCCAAGTTAATTTCATAGCCCCTTCCTGCTCTCTTAATTCCCTGAATGAGTACTTTCCTGCTTTCCTTATATTCTTCATGGACCCTGTCCAATTTTAGCTTCCTAAACCTTACATATGCTTTTTTTTCCCTTTTGACTAAATTCACAACCTCCCTTGTTATTCAAGAGTCCCTTACCTTGCCATCCGTGCCCTTCCTCCTCACTGGAACATGTTGGTCTTGAACTCTCCTCAGCAGGTCTTTAAACAGTCACCGCATGTCAAATGTGGATTTGTTTGATAACAATTCCTCCCAATTAGCACTCCCTAGCTCCTGCCTAATACTGATGTAATTTGCCCTCCCCCAATTTAGTACCTTCCTGCAAGGTCCTGACTTATCCCTGTTCGTAGCTATCTTAAAACTTAGGAGTTGTGATCGCTGCTGCTAAGATGCTCTTCCACTAAAAGGTCAGTTACCTGGCAAGGCTTATTAGCCAACACAAGGTCCACTATGGCCCCTCCTCTAGTTGTACTATCCAGATACTGTTTCAAGAAACCCTCTTGGATGCCCTTAACAAAGTCTGCCCTGCCTAAGCCTCTTGCTCTAAGGGAATCCCAGTCAATACCGGGAAAGTTAAAGTCACCCACTATGACAACTCTATTTTTATTGCAATTTCTGAAGAAGGGTCTAGACCCAAAACATCAGCTTTCTTGTTCCTCTGATGCTACCTGGCCTGCTGTGTTCATCCAGCTCCATACCTTGTTATCTCAGACTTCAGCATCAGCAGTTCCTTCTATTTCTACTTTTATTATGCCTTCCATAATCTGCCAGCATATTTGTTCCTCAATCTCCTGATGGCTGTTGGGAGGCCTATAGTATAACCCAGTGAGAGTGATTGCACCCATCTTATCTTTGAGATCTACCCATATTGCCTCAGTGGATGAGCCCTCCAACATGTCCCCTCTGAGTGCAGATGTAACCCTTCTCCCTGTAAGTGAAACAAAATATGTCTGATTTTTTTCTAATTAATAATCTAATGTAAATTATTGTTTCACTTGATTTCTAACAATTCTACTTTTGGGAGTCAAGTTTTGGGAGACAGGTGTCAAGAATTTTGAGGTAATCTTAGAGAAAATGTTGAAAACACAAACATTTTACAAGATTTGATAAGCAGCCAAAGCAATTTCTGTCAAATTTCTTTGAATATTTCTTTGATTCCAGGGATGAAGGACTAGTTGTATGAGGAATCATTGAGGACTCTGGGTCTGTACTCAATGGAGTTTAAAAGGATGATTTGAAATTTACAGAATACTGAGAGGCCCTAGATAGAGTGGGTGTGGAGTAGATGTTTCCACTAATAGAAGAGACTAGGACCCGAGGGCACAGCCTCAAGGTGAGGGGACGACTCTTTAGAGATGAGATGAGGAGGAGTTTCTTCAGGCAGAGTTTAGTGAATCTGTGGAACTCATTGCCACAGAACACTGTGGAGGCCAAATAATGGAGTGTACTTAAGACAGAGATAGATAAGTTCTTGATTGTAAGGCGATCAAAGGATACAGGGAGAGGGCAGGCAAATGGGGTTGAGAAATGTATCAGCTGTGATGGAAGGGCAGAGAAGACTCAGTGGGCTGAATGGCATAATTCTACTCCTATATTTTATGATCTAATGTATAACCATGTTGCTTTCGTGGCACAAATCTCATAAATTTCTCTATGCAACAGTTGTTGTTAGATACACAACACTGTCCATCATCCGTCTCCCCACAACTCCACAGCATTGAGGTCAGATAGTTCTGATGAAGAATTGCACCTAAAATATGAATATCTTTTCGCCAGATACATTAACCTATCTGTTGTAGATTACTAGCATTTATGTTAGGCAACTACAAGATACACACATTTGAATATGATTAGCAAACAACTGGTATTGTGACTGGACCGTATTATGTTCTATTTTGCCCTGCCCTCCTGCTCACAATTCCATGAAATGCAAAGAAAATCCTGTGTGCATTTTTTTCATGACAAATGTTTTCTTGAAGCCCACTTCCTTACCCATCTCCTTGTTCACTTCAAATAAGGAAGAACTTACCAACTACTTTTTCACCACGGTTGTTTTGTTGACCGGTTTGTGATGCAGAGTAATGCCAATAGCGTGGTTTAATTCCTGGGCTGGCTGAGGTTACCAGGAAATTTCTCAATCTCTCTCCTTGCCTCAGGTGAGGTGACCCTAAAGTTAAACCACCATCAGTTTCTCTCCCTAATGAAAGAGCAGCACTATGGTCCACTAGGATTTTGGCAAATAGGGGGTCAGTTAGCTCAGTTGCTGGATGGCTGTAGAGTGATGTGGGTTCAATTCCCACACTGACTGGGGGTACCATGAGGGTCCTACATTCTCATCCTCACCACTTACCTGACGTGCAGTGACCCTTAGGTTAAACCCCCACCAGTTGTCTCTCTCTCCAGAGTGCAGTCCTATGTCCAGTTGGACTATCGTGACTTTGCCTTTACCTTTATTGTGCAAGAAAAGAGACATGTGGGAAATACGTGCGCAAGTTGTCAAAGTGGCAGGCAGTTTGATAAAGTAGTTAAAAAGGCATATGGAATTTCATATACATAGGCACAGAATATAAAGCAAGAAACTGATCATGAATCCTTATTATCTCTGGTTTGACCTCAAGTATTGTGTCAATTCTGGACACTGAGCCTTTTTTTAGAGCGAGACTAATAAAGTAAAAGGCAAAGTTTTATTCAGCTGATTTCCACTGGATATCTGTCTGGGGTACTTCAAGAACATTCCCTGGAGGGAAATGTACAATTGCTGAAATCATCTCTTGATTTCAGTAATTAATTGTACAAAGTGAACTCTTGGAGATTCTGTTAGTTTCAAAGGAGTATTGATGGTGATTGTCGATAGCTTCGCTATCATTAATTATTGCTCCAAATCAAGGCCATTGTCTTCAATTCCTGTCCCAATCAGTTCATCAGTTCCTTCTCCTTCCCTGGCTATTGTTAAAAGCTAAAACTGAACATCTGTAATTTCAGCATCTATTTGGCCCTGAACTGTGTTTCAAACTCCAGATCTTCTCTCTCATTGAGAGCATCCACCTTCACACCTGCAGCATCATCTCTCTCCTCTACAACCCAACTTATATGATGCTGAAATGGCCATTCATAGTTTTATTAACTCTGGACATCTATCTTACTTTGAATCTTCCATCTTCGATAAACTTTTATTTTTATTCTTTCATGAGATATGTGCATTGCTGATGAAGGCTGCATTTGTTGCAAATCACGAGTTGCTCTCAAGCTGAGTGGCTTGCTAGGCCATTTCAAAAGGCAAATAAGAGTCAGCCACATTACTCTCGATCTGGTGTTTGCATGTAGGACAGTCCAGGGAAAGAGGCAGATTTCCTGCCCTAAAGGAGATTGCTGAACCAGATGGGTTTTTCCAACAATTAATGATAGTTTCATGGTCACCATCACCAAAACTCGTTTTCACTTCCAGATTTTATTAGTTGAATTAAATTCTACCATTTGACATAGTGAAATTTTGACCCATTCCCTAGAGCAGATTTAATAGAAGTTTTCGCAGTCATGAGAGGCCTGAACATAGTAAAAAAGGACTAGACTATTCCAAGGCATAAAAGGATTAAAAAAAAGCATCACCTATTTAAAATGTCTTGAAAAAGAATGAAATCTGATGTAAGAAAAACAATTGAGTGAATGGTTGAAGTCTAGAATGCACTGCCTGGAAGTGTGGTAGAGGCAGATTCAATTGAGGCGTTCAAGACAGCATTAGATTATTATTTGAACAGAAAAAAATATGTGCAACAATATGGGAAAACAACAACGCAAAGGCACAAAGTCATTGTGCTCATTTGGACAGTCAAGTAAACACTTTGAACTAAATGGTCTCCTGCTCAATAACACTGTGATTCTGTAATTTATGTCTCATTCTTTTTAGTCACTTACAGAACTACAAATAAAATAACAAAGCAATTAAAAAGGCCAACTGGCCCATCTTGCCTCTGCCAGTTCTTTGAACAGCAATCCAATTACTCGGAGTTAACGTTTTGGGTCTGGTGACCCTTCCTCAGAACAGGGGAAGGGTCACCGGACCCGAAACATTAACTCTGATTTTTTCTTCACAGATACTGCCAGACCTGCTGAGCTTTTCCAGCAACTTCTGTTTTTGCTCCTGATTTACAACATCCACAGTTCTTTCAATTTTTAATTGAAGTACCCTCTCTGCCCTTGCTCCGGATCCATGGCCTTTCCATTCTATCCTCTTCAGATGTTTGTCCAGTGCTTTTTTGTACGTTACTACTGGATCTGCTTGAGTATATCCAGAATATCATAATTTTTTGATAGGAGGTTTACCTCATGTGATTTGTGGTTATTTTGCTGATCACTTTAATTCTGTGCACTTCGGTTCTAATCTCTTCTGCTTTTAGAAATATTTGCCCTATACTTACTTTATTTTCGCTCAACTTCCCGATTTTGAAACCTACTATTAAATCTTCCTTTCAACTCTTTTGATCTCAGATGTACAATTCTCTCATTTCACCATGTAAATGAAGTTCCATATCACAAGTACCATTCAAGTACATCTTTCTACACCCACACTAAGGCGTTAACAACCTTCTTGAAGTTTCCTGCTTTAAACTGAACATTTCAATCAGTCAGGTCCACTCTGACTTTCATATTGGGTATTGTCACCATCTAGTTACTATCCAGCAGGTGGTAGAAAGGGAAATTGCGCAAGAATGAGGCACGATTAACCAATAATAGGATGTTAATGCATGTAAATAAATGCAAATAGACCTCTAGCTGCTAACTAATGAGATTCTCATCTCACCATTCAGCAGTTGGATGGAGAACCAGACGTTTTGTTCTTGCCACTGAGAATCTCAACGCTGCCTTTCTGATCTAGTTTCCCAACTTTCCCTTCAATGCCCACATTATTCAGGGGCTGGAAAAAAATTGTCCCTTGCGTTGAACACACTGCTGTTTCGTACACTTGCAACAGTCTTGGGGTGTTCTAATATGTTAAAGTCACTTATATAAATGCAGGTTGTTGTGGTGTTGCGTGGTTATTTAAATGTTTTTTTTCATATTTGGAATTATCTTCGTTTTTTTTTCAGGACACTTCATGTTTATTTTGAACAATGAGAGCAATCTTTTTCAGGTTGCAGAACTGAATAGTCCCCAATTAAGTCAGTCAGGAACAGGATGTACCATGCATTTTTGGTAAGAAATAATTTCAAATTCATGATGATCTGTCAAAACATGGAACTGATTCTTTTGAAAGCATCAGATCTCTGAGCCACACCATTTATTGGAAATTATTATTTGTGCTAAAGCACTCATATTTGGAAGTTATTTTGTGTGCATGTATATATGTCTCATATATATACATAGCATTTACAATCTACATTAGGAAGTTAAAAACTTTAAGGATGATTATTTTTACCTATACACCCATAGCTTCATCTAATAACTGTATGCTTTTATTCACTACAGTAACATTTAAGATAAAAATCTTTGATAATTCATATAATTTTGAAAGCAATTTCCCCAAACCAACTTTTCTACTGAATTCAATCCTACTGGCATACTTTAATCAACTGAGTGGTTATCTCTTGACAATGTTTAATGACTGAACAAATTACTTGCTATTTGATATCTCCAATAGGTATTATAATTATGGACAGGCTGTGGGGGCAGCGAAAATGTATCTGGTGATCGATGGTGTGCAGAATCGTACTGTGGTGTGGTGGACTTACAATACTCAATACAATCAATGGCTGCAAGGCTCTGTTCAGCTTGGGCGTCTAACACGACCCTTTCACCTTACGCTAGTGAAAGTCAGTCTGAGCATTTATGATGGCGTGGCAGCAATGGATGATATTACATTTGTCAACTGCTCCCTCCCATCAGCTGTAGACTTCTGTGAAGGCACCAACCAATTCTGGTGTAAAGAAACCAGAGCTTGCATTGACCAGTTACAATTATGTGACCTTATAGATGACTGTGGTGATGGTTCTGATGAAGACAACTGTGGTAAGTGGAACTTGAGAATTCTGCTCAAGATCAATATTGCTCATTTGGGATATTTGTGTTTAACATGGAAAGAACATTTGCGTAGAGTGCTTTACACAAAGATATATCTGCAGCTTCATTATTCTTCAGCTTAGTTGTTATTTTCTAATGATGATAATTAACAGTAGCCAAACTGTGGCTTGCCTTTTGTAATTCAGGCAACAGTGTGGCTAATGGGTTGGAAATTAGGTCAGTACTCAAATGTGATGTACTTTCCCATCAATTTCTGTAGAGCCTTGTTTCGGGCGGAACCTTCAATCACCATCCGTAACAGCTCTCTATCCCCGAGATAGTAGGAACTGCAGATGCTGGAGAATCTGAGACAACAAGGTACAGAGCTGGATGAACACAGCAAGCCAAGCATATCCCCCTTCACTTTTGGAAACAAAGAAATCACCTGCATTAGAATGAGGAAAGACAGCTCCAAATGTTTCCTTAGTCCACACTGGTGGCTGTGTGAAGGCTATGTGGCCAGTGCTGGCTTGGATCAGCAAACCCCCTGGTTGTCAGTATTCATAAATTTCATTGCCCACACTCTTTCCACTTTGTAAGGGTGTTGATTGGCACCAAATACAGAATTTCTAAGATTTTAGCTGCTGGAGCCCTTTGAAGCATGAAGGATTGCCTGAATATCTTCCCCAACACTATTCCCTAATGGCTGGGTGACCCGCTGGCCAGTTATACATTGGAGACCCTGCCTTTAACCACAATATTCATGAAATATGAATCCAGAGAAGTATACAAGGCTCAAAAACAGAAGTTGCTGGAAAAGCTCAGCAAGTCTGGCAGCATCTGTGGAGAAAAAAATCAGAGTTAACGTTTCGAGTCCGGTGACCCCTGCTCAGAACAAAGACCCGAAACGTTAACTCTGACTTTTCTTCCACAGATGCTGCCAGACCTGCTGATCCTTTCCAGCAACTTCTGTTTTTGTTCCTGATTTAAAGCATCTGCAGTTCTTTTGGTTTTTATTAGGTATCTAAGGCTGACTGAAACAATGATACCTGTTTTACTTGATCACTCAGCATCAATATTACATATTCACCTGCAGAAAGGCAGGAAAATATTTGTCATTTGATATTTTTCACGTTTATAATTTGGAATTGTAGATTTGGGTGATCTAATGATACGGATGATTCTATGCACAAATTCTTATTCTGGCTAATATTAGTAAATAATTTCCAAATACAAATGTCTACATGGTTATATATTCAAGTAATTAATCTTTTACTTCCTGCGTTTTACAGCTAATGATCTGCTTTGCAGTTTTGAAAATGGGTCATGTAACTGGCAGCAAGCTAAAGAAGATGATTTTGACTGGACAAGAAATAAGGGACAAACACCAACAGTCAACACAGGGCCATCAAAAGATCACACACTGGGGACTGCAGAAGGCACTTACCTTTACATCGAAGCGTCTGATCAACAATTTGGAAATACAGCTGTTCTCCTTAGTCCAATCTTGGATGCCACAGTTAACAAGACCTGTATCTTCCGTTTCCATTATCACATGTTTGGAAAACAGATTTTTAGATTGGCCATTCACAGAAGGACATTCCACAACACTAAGGGAGAGCAACTTTGGGCACGATACGGTAACCATGGTGACTTATGGCTAAGAGAGGTGCTTTTTATCAAGAGTTCCCAACCATTCCAGGTAAGCATAGTTAACTAATACAAAATCCCTGGATTCCTTCCTTAAACCTCTCTGTCTGACTACCTTACTTTCTTCCTTTAAGATGTTTCTTAAACCCTACCTCTTTGAGCAAGTGTTTGGCCATCTGGTCCGATATTTTATGCAGTTTGGTTTCAAGATTTGATTTATAGCTCTCCCCTGTAGCACCTTTAAACATTTTGCTGCACGAATGTTGCTATTTACATTAGTTTTTGTAAAAGATCAATGGATCATATTTAATCATGTTTGATATACTGTTAGCTATTTGTGTCTGGAATATTTTAGTTTTTACAACACTCTTAAAAAATTTTTTGAATTATAGCATTACCTTAGTAGGAAAAAAAAACCTCAGGAGGTGCATTAATATATTTTATTAAAAATGTGAAAAAGCTTTTGTACACAAGTGGTACCACTAGATTTTTTTCTGCTGGCTTCTTAGACATTTGTTCAGAGCTGTGCTAGACTGTCTTATGTCTTTTGTTACCTCCAACAACATCTTGCATTTAATTGGTCAGTTCAAAGACATTCATAGCTGGGTGTCTGTTTCCCACACCAGGTGGGCTCTGACTACCATTTCACTTTTTTTTTATTCACTGATGGGATGTGGGTATCACTGCCGAGGACAGCATTTATTGCCCATCCCTAATCAGAGGGACATCGACAGTGTTGTTAGGGAGGGAGTTCCTGCCTGCTCCTGGTGAAAACCAAGCTAGCATTGCTGCGCAGATTACTGGTAGTTGGCTCCTGATAGCACTATTGACAATGCCTTCCGTCACTTTGCTGATGATTGAGAGGAGACTGACAGGACAATAACTGACCAAATTGTATTTGTCTTGGTTTTTGTGGATCGGATACACTTGGGTAATTTGTCAGCTAGATGTTAGCTTGTTTTTAAATTCATTGGATGTTGGCATTGCCAGCTAGGCCAGCATTTATTGCCTACCCCTCAGCTGAGAATCAATCACACATCGCTGTAGATCTGGAGTCACATGTAGGCCAGACCAGGCGAGAACAGGAGCTTCCTTCCGTAATGAACTGAATAGGTTTCTCCCCGGCAATCAATAATTGTTTCATGGTCATCATTAGACGCTTATTTGCAGATTTTAATTGAACTCAAGTTCCACCATCTGCTACGTGAGGTCACTACCTGGATCCCTGGATTAGTAGCCTAGGGATAATACTATTAGGCCATCACCTCCCCTTGCTATGTCATTGCACTAGAACAGCTTGGCTCGGATTGTAGTAGGTTATGCAGCACTGCAGGGAGGACTTTGTCAGGACCCATAGCTATTTTTAGATCAAGTGGACTCAGTAACTTTATAATAACTTGTAGTCTGTATCAAATTAATTGATGAGTGGTGTGAATCACAACAGGAAATGAAGATGGATCAACCAGCCTGCACCAGGCTGAAGATGGTTGAACAACTTCGGTATTGTCCCAGCATTATTGAGGAATAGCGATGTTCATGAAGCTTCCTCCTCCTCCTCCTGCTTGTGGATTATTTATTGACCATCATTCACAATATGACATGACAGTATTGTCGAGCTTAGTTCAAAGCTGGTGTTTGCTGTCTCAGTTCCTGTTATCCATGCTAATGCTGCTTCACTATTTCCTTAAAACCCCAAAATTGATTAGAATGACAAAAAAAAAGCACATTGAATCAATTTTGCTGACATCTTAGCCTGATTCTCTAATAGCAACCCTGATAACTATATGCAAGGTATTCTGTGATGGACTTAATATAAATGTCATTGTGTACAGATCTTTGAAGTCCTCACTGCATTTTGTGAACGTAATTACAAAGGCCCACTGAAATATTTTATTGTAGTGGGAAAAGACCATAACTCTTTTCAAATTTGATATTAACAATGGGAATATCTTACACAATGAAGTAAGATTAATCATCACAATTCCTCTTGAGTAGACACAGGGAATGTAAATGTGACCAGGGCTTGGGTTAAGATAATATATTAAAGGCTGCTAAGTCACCCTTTTGCAATTTCCATGATGGTTATAGCTGAAAATCATGATGGTTTTCAACTTGTATATGTTTGTCATTTACAGATAGCTCAAGAAAAGTTCAAAAATATATCTCATATTGCAATACCAGTACAAGTTGTTAGTTTCACAGTGAGCATTTTGATGGCAGTAGAAAATCAATTACAAAGCAGTTTCTATTCACTGCTGGAACAAACTTGACTTTAATGTTTCTTTGAAATGAGTCGTACTGCTCCCGATGAGAGTTATTTGAAATTGCCTTTGTCCCAGTAATGGTAAATTGTAGTTCAATATCTTATTATTTTCATGTGATCCATGAATGTCTTTATGCCTACTCCAATCCTTTCCCTATAACTTCAAAAGGAAAAAGGTACAACAAGGATAATCAGGATGCATTAAGGGTGGCACAGTGGCTCCATGGTTAGCACTGCTGCCTTTGCAGAGCCAGGGACCTAGGTTTGATTCTATCCTCGGGTGGCTGTCTGTGTGGAGCTTGCACCTACTCCCTGCGTCTGCATGGGTTTCTGCCGGGTGCTCTGGTTTCCTTCCACAGTCTAAAGATGTGCAGGTTAGGTGGATTGGCCATGCTGAAATTGCCCTGTAGTGTCCAGAGATGTGCAGGTTAGCTGGATTACCCATGGGAGATGAGGGGTGGTCGTGGTGGTAATGGGGTTGGGGTGGAGGATTGGGTATAGGTGGGATGCTGTTTGAGGGGTAGGTGCTAACTCAACGGGCTAAATGGCCTCTTTCCGTACTGTAGGGATTCTGTGATAAACGGCACTCTGAGGAAAGACCAAATAAAAATAAGTAAATATTGGCTAAACCAAACTAAATAAAGCTGCAATATTTAAATCTGTCTATGTTAGTAATGTATTTTTAAAGTACATCTTACACTGGAAATATCTTCTCACTTTAGTTTGCCAATAATTTGCTGTATTGTGCAAAGGGCAGGCAATTTAGCCAGGTAGCTATCTTTTGTTGTCTCTGGGAATTTGTTCTGTGCAAATTTACCTCCAATGCCTGACCACATAACCAGAATGAATTCTTTCCTCTTCCTACACCCAGTGGTGCACGAGGCAGACAAAGCAAAGCACATACTTTGTTTGTTGCCATAGCTAGTTTCTGCTGGAACAAGTTATAGCCCTACTTTCTAGAGGGTTGAGGGCGCCACTCCACAGGAAACATGGCCGACTCGGAGACTTTCCTGCTTTTATTGCCTGCACGGCAAATTAGAAGAATCAACAGGTTAATAATCAACCTCTTTGCCTATGTTACATTTATAATTTCATTGATCATCGGGCCTTCGGGTGGAACTTGAAATTGGAGCATTTGGTCCAGGGCCAGGAACACGACCCACTGTGCCAGAAGACCACCCACACAAAAATAACAGAAATGATTTGGTGACAGTGAAGCACATTGGGAATTCTGGTATAATAAGAAGCTTCGTAAATGTTAATTTTCTTATCCAAACACCATCAAAAATTCCCAAACACGTGTTCAGCTCAATTGCATTTGTGCATTTTCTCCTTAATTTAGTGTGGTGTACAAAATTGGTGTCATTTACAAAGTACCATCTGAAAAGAAAATTGCTTCCAACATTCGCAGTTTTGATAAATGTATCTGAAACACTCTCCCTGATTAGTTGCTTGAATGCTGAGAGGCAACCTGATTGAGGTGTTCTGAGGGACATGCACAGATGGATAGAAAGCAGCTAATCCCATTAGTTGAAGGGTCAATAATGAGGAGGCATAATTTTAAGGTGAAAGGTGGGAGGTTTAGTGGGGATTTGAGGAAAAAGCCAGAGAGTGGTGGGAATCGAGAATGCACTGCCTGGGAGGAGAGAAAAGGCAGGAAACCTCACAACCTTCAAAAACTATCAGGATGAGCACTTGACATGTCATACATGCAGGTTTATAGGCCAAGTGCTGGAAATTGGGATTAGGGTAGATAGGGCCCCTTCTGTGCTGAATGAGTTTATGCTTCTATACAACTCAAGCGAGTTCCAATTGCTGAGAGGAAGTAATGTTACATGATCCAACAGGTTTCTTCAAGTTATTTTCTAGGTGTTACATTATCTGTAGTCACAATTACATTAAAATAGAATCTATTATCATGAAAGCCAGAACAGGATGTGTTGAAGTTGGGGTGGCACGGTGGCTCAGTGGTTAGCACTACTGCCTCACAGAGCCAGGGACCTGTGTTTAATTCCAGCCTTGGGTGAGAGATGTGGACATTCTCCCAGTGTCTATGCAGATTTCTGCTGGGTGCACGAGTTTCCTCCTACAGTCCAAAGATGTGGATTATCCATGCTAAATGCGGGGTCACGAGAATGGGGCGAGTCTGGGTTGTCTTTGGAGGATCAGTGCAGAGTCAATAGGCTGAATGGCCTCGATCTGCACTGCAGGGAATCTATGAAGTCCATCCAGCAGCCACTGGGTTTGAAACTCTCAGAATTTCACTGTCATTTTGGCTTAGGGCAGCCGAATGTATTAATTAGTCCAGAGGGTGCTGGGAGCCAGCACACAAACAATATTCCCAGGTTGTTTGGATTATAAATATCATTAAAATGACCATTACAAATGGAGAATCAAAATAGTGCCCAGGCTGTGGCCACTGTCTCTTCATTCAGAGTTCTCTATGGGCAGCCAGTGCTGTCTCCACCATATGCCTTTCACAAGACAAAGTGCCATAGCTTTTTTCCATCTGTTGCACTACGGTCTGCATTGCACCCTCGTAACAGTTCATACATTTTCATGTCGCTAGTTCTTTCCAAGGCTGCCCACGAAGAGTGATGTTTCCTGCTTCTTAATGCTTTCTTATGAAAACTTCCGTAGAAGCCTACTTTTCCTATCAAACACACTTTTTTTTAAAAGCTAACGTTGAAACAAATTTCACTGGTACTGGAAATCCAAAATAAAAACAGAAAATGGTGGAAATACTTACCAGGTCAGGCACTATCTCTGGAGGAAGAAACAGATTTTACATTTTGGTTTGATGACCTTGAAGGGTTATAAACACCTGAGAAGAAGTAATTTGCAGGGCTTTGATGAAATGTCCAGGTGTGGGACATTCTGAGTTATTCTTGCAGGGAGCCAGCAAACATATAATGTGCAGAATGGCCTCCCCTTGTGTTGTAAACATTCTATGATTTGATGATGCTATTGGAATAAGTAACCAAGTGAATACAATAAAGTAATGAAGTTTTGTCCTTGGTTCAGGCAATTTATTGTGCAGCCTGCATAATTTATCAAAAATTTACTATGCATTTAATAGTAAAGTTTTATCTTTACTTATACAAAGCGCATCTTCAAAATTAATTATTTCAATGTTTTGCCATATAAAACTGCTTAGGAATGTGAGGCAATGCATTTCTCATTGGGGGTCAATAAAAAGTCATCATCAGAGTGGCAAGTCTAACTACATGATACTTTCTGGAGAGGGAGTATTATAATTAAGTCAATAGTACTAAACTAGACAGTTTACAATAATAAATTGCCTGCATTAAGAGCAGTTTTACTAAGCAAAGGTTATCACTAATTTCCAGTGTGATAACAGTTTGTAAAGTTTTCCCTCCTATTCAGAGTTGTTAACTACATAATTAAAATGTGTAGGACTAATTAACATGATCATGACGAGAAAAGCTTCAAGTTACATTGTCATATAATTGCAGAGTGGAAGCTGAATTCAGAGAGGTTGAGGGTTACTATATATGTATGTTTATTTAGAATTTTCAAAGGAGCCAACATGCAGAATATCCTCAGAACTGTTTTTTGCTGCTGTGTCTTCACTGAATTGTGCAGGAAACCCCACTTACACCTTCCACTAGGGTTTCTGCTATGTGTCAGATGAAGAGACAGTGTTGGCGGTGAGAAAGTCGAAGTGATTCAAGATTCAGGAAATTTTACATTAGAAGGCCAAGTGTCTTTCCACACCAGCTCTCAGAAACAGCCATCCACGTACCCCTGTTTCCTAGATAGTAGGAACTGCAAATGCTGGAGAATCTGAGATAACAAGGTGTAGAGCTGGATGAACACAGCAGGCCAAGCAGCATCTAGGCCCGAAACGTCAGCCTTCCTGCTCCTATGATGCTGCTTGG
>NC_063333.1:41643665-41685184 GCF_021869965.1 Rhincodon typus | reverse complement strand
TTTTCTGAAGAAGGGTCCAGACCCGAAATGCCAGCTTTCCTGCTCCTCTGATGCTGCTTGGCCTGCTGTGCTCATCCAGCTCTACACCTTGTTATCTCAGGTTCTCCAATATTGGCAGTTCCTACTATTTCCTTTCAATATTCTAATTGTTTTTTTGATATCCCACAAAGGGATAATGGGGCGAGTGCTCAAGATACTCAATAGCTATCAATGATTTCAGAGGTTAGACACGCTTTAGCCACTTTGTTCTGTCTTAGTTTTTCGATGAAGGGTCATGAGATTGCAAAGAATAGGAAGGAAGAGAAAATAGTAATTTTGTGCTTAAATGATACCAAGTTTGCATGTAAAAACTTGCACTTAAAGAAGGCAGTGAAAATTAATGGAAGTAAAGACTAATGGAGATGAACATTTACATACTCAAGGCTTTTTTTAATGCCACTACAGCTGTCGGAAAGCAAAATTTTTCAAGGTTATTTTTTTAAGTGATTGCAAATGTAAAGAAGTAATTGTATGATACAGCACAGCATAATAGAGCACCTGGCCCATATCTTTGAATGTTATAACACTTCAAATGCTCATCCACATAACTTTTAAAGGTTGTGAGGTTTTCCATCTCTACTGTTCTCCCAGGCAGTGCATTCCAGATTTCCACCACTGTCTGGGTAAAAGAGATTGTCCTAAAGTGCCCCCTAAACCTTCCCCACTTCACTTTGAAGTTATGTCCCATTCTGTCTTGGTTGGAGCATTTCAGCAATGAAGAGAGACTGGATAGGCTCGGGTTGTTTTCTTTAGTGCGAAGAAGGCTGAAGGCTGAGATATGTAAGATTATGAGGGGCATGTTATTGACCCTTCAACTAAGGGGAGTAGTTCTTCCCCCTGTACATGCCCTTTGTAATCTTAAAACATCTGAATCAGGTCAGCCATCAGCTTTCTTCGCTCTAAAAAACACAACCAAAGCCTATCCAGCCTCCCTTCATAATTGAAATGCTCCAACCCAGGCAACATCCTGGTGAATCTTTGCAACTCCTCCAATGCAGTCACATCCTTGCTATAGTGCTGTGACAAGAACTGTACACAGTGCTCCAGCTGTGGCCTAACCAAAGTCTTGTACAGCTACAAGGTAACCTCCCTACTCTTACAGTTTATGCCATGCCTGATGAAGACAAGTATCCCTTTGCCTTTTAACTACCCTATTTACCTGACCTGCCACCTCTAGCAATCTGTGCACAAGCACCCAAAGAACTCTTTATAACTCTGAGCTTCCCAGTGTCCTGCCATTCACTGAGTATTCCCTTATTTTGTTACTTCATCCAAAGTGCATTGTCTCATACTTTGCAGGGTGAAATTCCATCTGATCTGCCCAACTGATCAACCTGTCTATATCTTCCCATTACCTAAGGCCTTCTTCCACATTGTCAACCACACAGCCAATCTTTGTGTCATCCACAAATTTACTTAGCATCCCCTCTCCATTCTCATCTATATTGTTTATATGCACCATGAGCAGTAAGGGACCCAGCACTGATCTCTGTAGTATGCCTCTGGACACTGGCTTCTAGTCACACAAGCAGTCCTCGAAGTTGGATTTGAATAATGCATCCCCGTATCTGTATAAGATGAATAAAAACGTATCAAGTATGAGGATGATGTTTCTGTTTGTGTTCTTTGTAACAGATATTAATAGAAGGAACTGTGGGAGATAACTTAGGAGGAGACATTGGAATTGATGACCTATCCTTTATGGATTGTGCGCTCTATAATGGTGAGTATATTATTTATTGTTCAATTATAAAAGTAGTTTCATCGACATTTATTAGCATTCAGGATTTGACCTCCTTTTAATGTCCTTTATATTGTTGCTTTTATAGCTGAAAGGTAATGTTAGAAAAAAATGTAACTGCAGTGTGGCTAAAGGGAACAGGCAATATGCCATCACTCCCTTTATGGCTAACGATCAAGGAATTTATATCTCTAATAATGATGGTTGGTAGAAAGAACACTTTCATTGCCTCATGCTCCTAGGAATTAAGTATGGATTTTGCTCTGTTTCTGGAAATAGTAAAATAGTTAGAATACTACCAAAGAACCAAAGTCAGGTAACAAGAAGCAATTTGCATTTATATGACACCTTTACTGTAAACAAAATGTCCAAAGGTGCCTCATGGGTGTATAATCAGATAAAATTTGATAGTTAGCCATAAATGGAGATATTAATATGGATGACTGAAAGCTTGGTTGAAGAATCAACTTTAAAAAAGATATTTAAAGGAGGAGGTACAAAGGTGTATGGAAGAGTTCAAGTTTACCATCAGGTCAACTGGAGGAAGTGGAAAATGGAGAGGTCTCCCAGAGGCTAGATTTGGAGGACTACAGAAGTCACAGAGGGGTGCAGGGCTGAAGAAGGTAAAGGAAATAGAAGGAGTGAGGCTACAGAGACATTTGAACAGCAGGGTGAAATACTAAACTAGAGACATCAGTGGACAGAGGTCACTGTGAATTATAGACTACAGGGCTGACAAGGAAACAGGATTTGGTATAAAATGTACAAAAATTCAAGAAAAAGAAAGAAAAAGAATTACTGTCATTTAAACAGCATCTTGCATGACCACGAGATGTCTTAAAGTGCTTTATGCCTAATAAAGTACTTTTGAAATACAATCACTGCTGTAATATAATAATTTGTAACAGCCAATTTATGCACAGTAGGTTTCCATGAAAGGCAATATGACAGTGATGAGGCAACTCTAAAGAAAAATAAAGTAATTTCTTCAAAAATATTTGTATATATTCATTTTGTATAAGTCACACTAAATATATGCTAATAATGATCTGCCAATTATTATCGAGTAAGACAGAAGGTAGTGGTGGAGGGTTGCTTTTTAGACTGGAGGCCTGAGACCAGTGGTGTGCTGCAAGGATCTGCGCTGGGTTCACTGCTTTTTGTTATTTATATTAACAATTTGGATGTGAATATAGGAGGTATGGTTAGTAAGTTGCAGATGACACCAAAATTGGAGGTGTAGTGGATATTGAAGAAGCTTATCTCAGAATACAATGGAACCTTGATCAGATGGGCCAAGGACTGGTAGGTGGTGTTTAATTTAGATAAATGTGAGGTGTGACATTTTGGTAAGACAAACCAGGGCAGGACTTATACACTTAAAGATAGGTCCCTGGGGAGTTTTGCTGAAAGAGACCTTTCGAGATGCAGGTTCTTATTTCTTTTAGGTAGAGTCACAGGTAGACATGATAGAGAAAAAGGGATTTGTTATACTTGCCTTTATTGATCAATGCATTGAGTATAGAAGTTGGGAGGTCGTGTTGTGGCTGTACAGAACATTGATTAGGCCACTTTGGAATAGTGCATTAAATTCCAGTCTCCCTTTTAGAGGAAAGATGTTGTTAAACTTGAAAGCAAAGAAGTCTTGTTCAAACTTGTACATGAAAACGTTGGCATGTTGGGGTGCAAATCTGGTCCCCATGGCTGTTCCTTGTGTCTGAATGAAGAATTGGTTGTCGAAGGTGAAGATGTGGTTGAGGATGAAGCAGATAAGTCGTATTATGGCATCTGGAAATTGGCAGTTGGTGGTATTGAGTACTGAGGCTGTTGCGGCGATGCTGTCATTGTGGGGTATGCTGGGATAGAGTGCTGAAATGTCCATTGTGGCGAGGAATGTTCCTGGTTTGATTGGTCCATGGGTGCTAAGTTTCTGTAAGAAATCAGTGATGTCACAACAAACCCTGTACAGCGGGTTTCAAGATGCCCTCAACATAGCCAGAGAGGTTCTCACACATTGCCTGATATGATAGGATGTCCAGGTGTGTTGGCTTTGTGTATCTTTAGAAGGCAGTAGATGTCCCCTACACGGGAAGTACGTGGGATGAGTGCATAGGGTACTCTGAAGGATTAGATCAAAAGTTTTTTCCAGACTGTTCAGTTAACGGGTGTTTTCTTTTGTCAGATTGGCAGGTAGTTGTCTATAGTGTTCCTCCCTTGCGGTAGTCCATTCTATTCTGTATGATAATGGCTCCTCCTTTGTCTGCTGGTTTGATAACTATTAGTCTCGAGAACATGGATGGCGTTGCGTTGTGTCTGGGTGATATTTTGCATTACCTTGTAAGTGCAGCTGATGAATCTGATGTTCACATATTCTCTGATAGCTTGAGCATATCTGTCAAGCCCAGGGAAATGGCCCTCCGAAGGGGTTCAATTCGAATCCTTCTTTGGTCACTCCAACATGGTTCTCTCTGTCGACTGTTCCGGTTCATTGGTTGTCTCATTGGGTTTGCTGCTGACATCTTGGAAGAATTCTTGGAATCTCATTCACCTCATGAATTCCTTTGTGTTTACCATGAGGGTCCATTTTGGTGGTGAGTCAAGAATTGAGCCCTCGGCTGAGAACTTCGATCTCGTCAGGTTGAAGGGTGTGGTCAGATAAATTGACGATGGGTTTTCCCATGCTGGTATCATGGGAGACTTAGTTATTGCTGGTGGTGATACCAAGCTTCTCCAGCTTCTTGTTCTTGGTGTGCATGTAGGTGGTGTAGTTCAGTTGCCTCGTCTGCTTGGCAGTGTCTCGTAACTGTACCGCTGCATCTTGAGGGCAAGGTGAGAATATGGACTCCATATCGATTTCAAGATTATGGTGTTTGCTGTAGATTTGGTGTACGAGATGAGTGAGGAGTTTGCAAGAGGTGCGACGGTAAAGTCTCTCAGCATATCAGTGTTGTAGGTCAACACACTCTTTCTGTCAACATCACCCCTCCACACCCGCTCTCACACGCTGTCTCACACACTCACACACACACACACACACACACACACACACACACACACGTGAATCTATAAGGTAAATCTGTATTTGCAGACACATTCTATTTTGTTCAATTTACGGACAGTCAGTCAATGTGGCGTTTTATAAATTCCTACGTTAGAAATAAAACCAGTCTGACTCCAAACCAACACATAAACAGATTGTAAACAAGGCCTCATACCTAAAATGCATTGTCTGGCCTAAAATATTACCTCTTCTTTACACAGATAATACCTTTAGTTGTCTCAGGGCAGAGACATGATAGAAATTTGGGGATTTACGTATACATATTAATCAATTAAAACCTTCTAACTGATTAAGGATTTAACGGCATCTTAGGATTGTTTAATACATCCTCATCAGTTGTGTGACCCTTTGATCTTTTACTTATAAATTCTGAGCCTGATACTTCCTCTCTCACTAACTCCTGAAGATGTGATGTGGAGGTGCCGATGTTGGACTGAGGTGGACAAGGTCAGAAGTCATGTGACACCAGGTTATAGTCCAACAGGTTTATTTGAAAACACAAGCTTTCGCAGCCTCACTCCTTCAAGGGCTGAAAGCTTGTGTTTTCAGATAAACATGTTGGACTATAACCTGGTGTCATGTGATTTCTGAACTTTAACACCTGAAGAAGGAGCAAGGCTCTGAAAGCTCATGTTTTCGAATAAACCTGTTGGACTATAACCTGGTGTCAGAACTGAGGAAGGGTCACCAGACCCAAAACGTTAACTCTGTTTTTTCCTTCACAGATGCTGCCAGACGTGTTCAGCTTTTCCAGCAATTTCTGTTTTGTTTCCTGATTTACAGCATCCACAGTTCTTTCGGTTTTTATTCAGCCATGAGATGACTGTGCATTTGGAAAGCTGCAAAAAGGATAGACTTTCATTTTGCAAATCTGGAAAGAAGACATAACCCGTGTGTGTCATTGTCGAGTTGCTAGTCACAGAATTAACAACAAGCTTAGTTTAATCAATTTACTACTTCATTAATTATGAATGAATTCAATATCACTGAGCGTTCCATATTATGAAATCTTTTAAACTATTTAGCTTTTCCATTATCTTTTCTTTCCAAAGCACAAATTTAAAAATATTCACTCATCTCTCATTTCACAAAATACTTCCAAGGAAACTTTTATCGGCTCTGCAACATTTGCAAATGTTGTTCAGTTTCAGACTTTATTCATGAATGAGTATAAGGTTTGTGCTTTCTATTGCTTTTCCTGTCAATTACTCTGACATGTGGACTGCCCTGCAACATGTGTTTCCAAGATAGCAATAAATAGCAAAATGAAAATCCAACATTTTGCTTTACTGTGGAATTAATAATACAAGATGGTATTTTCTGGAAATAACACAGGCAGCAGAAAATAGAAGATAATTGAATATTAATTGTGTTCAGAGGCAGCTTGAGGACTTTTGAAAAGATTGTGTTGTTCTGTCATCCACTTTGAGCTATAGGATAATGGTTGGAACAGGCAGAAACAGCAAGAAGAAGAGAATATTGCATTTAAATCCCACCTTTAATGGTCAAAAGGATCCCAATGCGTACGACGGAGATTCAAAGAAAATCATGCACTGAGCCAAAAAGAATCAATGTACGAGAGTGACTAAAATTCAGAACAAGCTTATCAATGATTGGTGTGAAACAGATATGCAATCACATACATACTCTCATGCAAAGACATAATCCAATATTATAATAAATCAAACTTCTTAATCTTTGTCGCAATCACACAGGCACTATTATAGTTGTCAGTTTTCATACAGTTCTCTTGTACTGACATCAGTAGAATGGTCTTGTGTTGTAAGTAAATAATGACTGTCAGGAGTTTGAGGAAGAACTCTAAACTGATCAGCTTCATACATACAGATTGTGGTTGTCATTACACCAGGCAGTGCTCAATGACAAATCAAAATTGGGGACTGAGAAAGGTTTAAAGATGTTACTTATTCCAGAGTTTGAGTTCTGACATGGGTAAACAGAGATATTTGAAACAGTGAGTAGTTGACAGATGTGCAGTGCATACCCATGACAGGGAAGGGATTCAGCGGAGGTTTAGGATGGTGTATGTCGGTGTCTTTTGTTTCTAAAACAGATAACACAACAATCCTTTTCAGAACTGATTGTAACTATTACCTTTTCAGGTGATTTACCAGCAGTAGTTCCAACAACACCATCAGGCCCATCGAGACCTTTGACACTTCCACCTAATAACTGCACAGCCAATGAATTTATTTGTAAAACTAATGGGCAATGTGTTGACATCATCAAGAAGTGCGATTTCAGGGATGATTGTTCAGACAAGACAGATGAATTATCCTGCGGTAAGTATCCAATATTTTTCCACAATTAAAAATATCTATTAAAAGGTAACTTGGGAGAATTCAATATTCAAATATCATTCTCAGAAAATGTATTTAATATGACAAATGATAAACTTGCTAACGAAAAATTTGAGACAGACGTCCGGTGATATCTATTTTATATTTATTTGTTCAAGAGAAGTGAACGTCACTGGCTATACCAAAAATTATTGCCCATCCATTCCTGCCCTTGAAAAAGTAATGATGAAGCATCTTCACAAATCATGTGCAGACCATTTGGATCGGAAACAGACAGAGAGCCGTGGTTCTCTTTTGCAAGGTGCAATCCGTCTGGACACTTTTCGTTTTGCTTTTCTTGTATAACATAATTCTTACTTTGAGCTCCATTTCTTACTCATAGAAACAGAGAAAATAGGAGCAGGAGTAGGCTATTTCGTCTTTCAAGCCTGCTTCACTATTCATGTGACATGGCTGGTCATCCAATTCAATATCCTCTTCCTGCTTTCTCCCCATACGCTGTGGAAATAGGCTGCCAAGTGTGTTTATTTGTAGTATTTGTAAAGACAATCAAGGAAAGGTGTCCCAAAAGTTTGGAGAACAGTGAAAGAAGGGTGATATAGTTCCGAGTCATGACAGCATAGAGTTATTGAAGGGAAACCTGTTAGGGATTCATGCATTTGATGCCCTTATTCTTCCAGCTCCTAGAGTTTGATCATTTTGAAAGTGCAGTCAATAGAACTTTCGTTAATTGTTCTAGTACAACGTGTGTGTGAAATACACTCCTGCTGCTCTGGCCGTAGCGAATATGATTATTTTGAAGTGGTGGATGGGATGCTTGGACTGCTTTGTCCTGAATGGTGCGAAGCATCTTTAGTGCTATTGGAGCTTCATTTATTTAAGCAGTTAAAACATTCCATCTCACTCTTGACCTATGCCTTGTATTTAGTGGAAATGCTTTAGAAAAGCACGAACTGTGCTATCAAGTACGAAATTTCCACTTTTAGCCAACTGTTATAGCTACTGTATTTATGGAACTGATCAAGTTAGGTTTCTGATCTGTGGTAATGTTGATGTTGGGACATTCAGTGATGGTAATGGGATTGCATATCAAGCAGGGTAGTTAGATTCTCTCTGCCTTTGGAGATGGTAATTTAATGACATCAATCATTACTTAACATTTCTCAGCCCAAGTTCAAAGTTTGCACTGTTTACTCCGTAACAACACATTCATCTGTATTTCAAATTAATTAATTCCAAATAAGATGGTGTAGAATGCCGCTACATCGAGCTCTTGGCTCAGGGATTGTCTGCTTCTGTCTGCTTACTTTGTTCATTTATTTTGCGTTTGCTTTTTGCTTTCGCTTTTGCTCTCTTTTTTTCTTTTTCCCTTTTGGAGACCTTTCCAGCATCTTTGGCAGGGTTAAAGCGGTCCCAAGCATGTGTGGCAGCATCAGCAGCAGGAGGCAGCTCACTGGGGAGAGCGAGCCCAGCACATGGAAAACAAGCCCTTAGACAACTTGTGGCAGCAGCGAGTGTGGGGTCCAGCGTGGAGAGACGGTGCTGGGGCGTGGTGACATTGGTAGGCCCAGTGCAGGACTTGAGGCGGTGGAGGCGGCCTTCAAGGTTGGCGTTTTCAAGCTGGTTGTGACAGCAGGCACCGTCTGCAGTTGGCGATAAAGGCGGCATCTGCGGTTGGCGTCAGTCAGCTGTGGCAAGATTGATTTTGAACTGCACCAATCCAACCTCTGGGAAAATGGCCCAATGGGGGGATGGTGTCACCAAACTAGCACAGCAGCTATGGTGCACATTATTCCCTGAATGTTTCCAGCCTTGCCCACATTTTGGAGTGAATCTTCTTCCCCATTGTAGCACTTTTGTTTCGGAATACCAGGCGGGTGCTTCTAATAAAAATTATTCTAATCTCAACGATGAAAGTTAGAGGCCTTCAATATATTGAAGGACCCTTTGAAGATATTTGTTGCCAATGAGTCCAGCAAGTTTTAGCTTTGCTCCCCATGATGCTTCAGTTGTTCCCAGCCCCGTCAGAGGCAGATTTGAAGCAAGAAAAATTCATTTTTAAAAAAATAGGTGCCCAATGTCCTCTAGAGGAAGAGCAATACTTTCTCTCCCATTCACTCATGGGACATGGGCACTGCCAGCCGGCTGGCATATATTGCCTGTCACTAGCTGCCCTTGAGAAGGTGGTGGTGAGCTGTCTTCTTGAACCACAGTGGTCCACCTGCAGTAGATTGACCCACAATGCCCTTAGGAAGGGAATTGCAGAATTTTGACTCAGCGACAGTGAAGGAATGGCAATAAATTTCAGGATGGTGAACGACTTAGAGGGAACTTGCAGGTGGTGGTATTCCCATGAATCTGCTGCCGTCATCCTTTTAGATAGAAGGTACTTTCTAAGGATCTTTGGTGAATTTCTGCAGTGCATCTTGTAGATTGTACATACTGCTGCAACTGAAGAAATGCATGCTTGTGGATGTGGTCCAATCAAGGGAGCTACTTTGTCCTGGACGGTATCAAGCTTCTTGAGTGTTGTTAGAGCTGCACCCATCCAGAAATGTAAGGAGTATTCCATCACACTCTTGAGTTGTGCCTTGAAGATGGTGGACAGGTTTTAGGGAATCAGGAGGTAAGTTACTTGCCACAGTCTTCCTAGCCTTTGGCCTACTCCTATAGCCACTGTATTTATATGGTGAGTCTAGATGAGTTTCTGGTCAATGGTAACCCCCAGGATATTGATCGTGGGAGATTTGGTGATTGCATCACCATTGAATGTCAAGTAGTGGTGGTTGGATTGATAATTTTCAGAAATAGTCATTTTCTCACATTTGTATGCTACAAATGTTACTATGAAACCACAGCAGTTCCAATGGCATCCAATGCAAACATTTCTCCATTTCCCACCTCAATAGCTCTCCTGGACTTAACAATTGATCGTCTATGATTGAATGCTTTTGGGCACAAAGAAATGCCTAAAGCTCTCACCAACATGCCAACAAAGCCTAATGGCCTTGTGCTCGTCAGTGCATGCACTGGTTAAATTGCACTGAGTCAGTGTCCAGAAAACTCCCTTTACATGTTGTTACTCTCCATGCCTCCTGTAAGCCACAAATATTGAATTGTTTTGATGGTTCTGCACTGCGGTAATAAGGGAAGCACTGGGCATGTATAAACAAAGACCCATCAGCAACCAAAAGATATGACCTTTTTACTTTGTAAAAGTTACTTCTTTGTTGACTTTGCCAAGCTTAAAAATACGTTTTAAAAATTTCCCACATGGTTGTCATTATACAGCTTACAATAGTGTGAAACCAAAACAGTAAGAGACAGTTTCCTTGAGGTAATTTCACACTATTTGTGCTAATGTGAATCATACTGAAATTGTTCCCACTATTCTAGTGACAAATAGATTTATTCCAACATTTATAACAGGACCCTGCAGAATTTTACAATCACATGCATTAGAAATAATTTGGTAAGAAGCAATAGGAATGAGCCACAAACTGTAATGATAAAACTCTGACATTGTTCTCTTTACAGTTAGCAAGATCTGTGATTTTGATAATGGGATCTCATGTGGTTGGAAACAACAGACAGATTCATCTGCAACTGAAAGTATTTTTCAATGGTTCACTGGACAAGGTTCTGATATACATCCAGGAGAAGTGGGTAACAGACCATCTACAGATCACACCACGTATGAGTTATATTTTGTTTTGGCTTAAAATTGATACGAATTCTACCCCTTCTATGATAGTCTTATATTAATCAGAATCCCAAGTAAAGACCAAGGTCATTAATACACAAATGTTATAAACAATAGCAGATTCCACAAGGTAATACCATTCATTTCCACTTATACGTTACTTGCAAGTATGGTCCAACTGTTTCAATCTGCTTTACAGAGAAGTTGAAGGAGGACTCAGACACGAAGTGAAGAATATTGGGGTTGATGGCTTTCTGGGACTCTGCCTTTCACATTTCAGTCAATCTGACAAGAAACACCATAGAAAGCATATTTGTGCAAACAATCCCTGAAGTGATGAAAAGGTTCAGTAGCAGACAGAGGCATATGAGGTGTGTGGGGGGCGGTGTTCTCCAGCAGGGGGCGGGACATTGGCATACATTTGGGGGTTAATCCCACTGAAGTTGATGTTGAGTCGGGATGCTGAGTCAGTCTGATTTCATCCCGTCCACTTTCAGGTTTCTGCAAAGCACATGAAAAGGTAAACCGAGAGCTCCTCCTGTATCTGTTGGATAAGTTATTAAGCCAACTAAAAATTGTTTTAATCCATATTTCTGTAATTTCCAGCCAGGGTAATTGTTTTCATCCTCTTAACATTTCACAAGCATCAATGAGGCTAAGGTTGTGCATTATTAAATCGGGTCCCCAGTTTGAAAATCACCTCACTTTCTGGTACAGACTAGGTCCAATGCTGCCATATTGATATAGGCAGGAGACTTTTAAGGTATAGAAAACTGATGGCCATGTAAATGACCTCAAAGCTCAGGACAAATTGTAAGTAAATTAAACTAACAACACTTCTTGAGCTGGAAATGTCTTTATGAGCTGGAATTAAAAAACATGGTATCAGTCTTGTAGATATTGGATTGAACAATATTTATTCTCATCCAAGACTTGATGTGGGCAATTTTTGACTGCTGGCCACCTGTGTCTTACCTGTGTAATGGAGGAGCAGTAATTGCCATCAGGGAAACGGTCAGCTTGAACACTGTACTGAAGTCCATGCCTGCCCTGTTGCAACCATGCAACCCAGTCCCCTACATGAAGTGCAAAGCTGCTTGAATCTGCAAATTGTTTGACAGACTTACATTTCCAACTTTCAAAGTACAAATGAGAAGGGTTATGGTTTGTCTATTTAAAGGAGATGATGAGTTGTCTATCTAACAATCTGTAAATGACCTCTGGAATCCACTCAGAGCACAGCCAGGGAAACATGGTTTGTTAGTTTAGGAAAAGCGGCATGCTCCGTTGATGTTTCCAAAACAAATCCAATAACCTCAAGTCAAGTCAAGGCCCACTGAAGGATTGATTCTCCCTGCCTTACTCTAATCTCATCCGTTGGCTGATTCACTGCATGAGAGAGAAAACATTGCATGCTGTTAGAACAGATATGCGGCAGTGGGAGAGCTGTTTGCTACCCATAGCTTGTCAGTGGCCTGTAACAAAGGCTTGCCCTTCAAATAGCTCAGACATTTTATCAGCACAAAGAGAGGGACAGAGCAACCTCTCTGAGCCCATTTCAGGTATTACTTTAAATTCATCTTATTACCTGACCGATAGTTAGATAATACAACAATAACATCTGAACTAACCATGGTGGCGAGAAAGATTAATAGGTGCAGTTTAATAATGCTTCCGGATAACGTCTTGACAGATAGCATGCATAAAATAAATAAAAGGATTGGGACAGGATGGAACACCAAGAATGGAACAGAAGATTGTGAGTTTGGCAGGAGAAACTACTGAAAGAAATCTAGGACAGATTTAAAGGTAAGAAGTACTGATTGTAAGTTAAACGAAAGACTTAAGTGAGATCAATTTTGAGGAAGAATGGGTTAGAGTGAAGATGTATTAGAAGATAATATGAATGTGAGCTGGAAATTCCAGTCACCGTAGCCCTGACAACATCCCTTGACTAACAATCTGATAAATTTAAAAAAAGCTTGGTTAAGAAGAAACAGCCATTTTCTAAATCATCTAATGGCCTGTTCCTATAAGATAAGGAGTGAGTTTACTGCAGTAGAATGCTTGGCAAAGGCCCAGATGGTATCAGGATACTAGAAAATTTACAAAAATCCATTTCCCAATTATTTGACTCGAGTCTAGATGTTCTCAATTTGAAATTATTTTCTCGGTAATTGCTTCGTAGCCTCTTTTTGTCTGCTGGAGCTATTCTGGTTGCTAGAAATCCTTCATGAATATAAATGCAAATGAGCTTATCGTGATCAGCACATTGAAGAGTAATTTCAGGTTGTATACTTCCTGCATTTCTCTAATTGAAGAAATCTGTTGTTGTTTTCTGAGTCTCAGTATGATGGGATGAGCTGACTTAGCAGCCTATAAGTAGCATTTTAAAAGGGCTATACTGAGAGAAATATTGCACTTACAACCTGGGTTCTTCACAATATTGCTTGCCTTGGGAAAATCTGACTATATGTTGTATCCCAGTGTTTATTTATGGCAAAATAACATTTGCAATTTATCACTTAAGAGGTAAGTTGAAAATTTGGAGCTGTGCCAACTCACTAACGTTCACATACGAATTAGGAAAATGCAATTGATAAAGGTTCCTGGTTGATCAGGGAGTGCTCAATTTGCCATGAATGTGCAGTCTACACCTTTGGGAAGCCAGCTCAAAGTAAGAATCTAAGAACCCACTTATTCAAGCTATTATCATCACAGAAGAAGATTATCTAGCTCCCAGTCACTGAAAAGCAATCCACCCATCACCTCCCTTATGCTGTTATATATTGATGGCTGCAAATCTTTCACTCAAGTTCCAGCAGCAGCTTTGAAAGAACAGGTGGCAAAGAAATTGTGGTTGGTTGTGACTCCACAGCCACTGGTAATGGATGGCAGCCAGGTCCTGTTAGCACCAGGGTTTCTTCTAAGAGACTATGGGTGTCTTTGTCCAATGCACATGGCCATCTGAAACTTCAAAAATTTCAGCACTCACATCTGCTGTCGCCATTCCCTCTGTGACACTGAGACAGGGTTATTTGGAGAAGCTTGAGTTGTCATCAAAGAAAATTCCCATGTTGTGCTGCCATGGTTGGTTTTGCGTGGGACTGCTGAAAGCAAAGAGAAGAAGGAGGATCAACAGGAAGAGTATGATGTGGAGGGGCCTGCAGTTTACCACTGGAGAAGAGAGCACCAGAGGTGTCGAACTGTCAGGAGATCTGACCCAATTGTAGCACTCAGCTTTCCTGAGCGAAAGGAGGGCTGGTGCTTCTTTTATTCCAATTAGGCCTCCTGACCATTAACCATGCCAATAAAGTGTTGCTCAATTGTGCTACTAGTATTAGTTAATTTCAAATTCAGTTCCCACTGCGGGGGCCTGATTTCAATACATTAGTGAGAGTCCAGCCTCTCCATGGATGTCTCATTTTGACAGAGACAGGCTGCTGTTTGTGTTGAGGCCAATGTTTCGCACACTTTGCTTTTTATACCTCTTGCCTCAACAATCAACTGCCAGTTGTGCCGAGGACAAAGGATTAATTTCAAGGTTTCCATCTCAGCAGTGGAAGGAAATAAAATTATTCACTTTTTAGGGCTGGGAATTGGGAACAGCTGACCCTGTTGACTCCTTGTTCTTTTTAAATCTATGGTGCTAGGCTGAGCACATGTCTGTGAGCTTCCCAGAGGTGCTGCTATGAGAGATGAGTTTGCACCGGGGAAAATGGTGAAGTTTCATGTACACAGTTGCCCAAGTGTCTGAAGGATTTGCTTCATTAATAATGGATTCCTCCAAGGCGCTGCTCAGATGTAAAGACTCAACTCAAAAAGTGAATTTGTTTCTGCATCGTTCAGAAGCAAGGAATTTAGGATGATGGAAGAGGAGACAATGCAGTCAATTCACATTGCAATGCAGATCACTATTCCAATCAAGCAGTTGAATTCCAAGGTTAGAGAAGATTTTGTAGAACAGGTTTTATTTTGTACAGGTTATTTTTGTTTGGGAATAACAGAATGCACAGGTGCGCTTATTGGAGTCATTGGAGGAATGTGGGAATTATCAGTTCTCCATGGAAACAAAATAGTTCTGAGTGCACTGTTGCAACAAGGGGAGGAAAGGTAACTTTTTCATTTCTTTTCTCACCCTTTTTTTGACTGTAACACGTTATTGAATTTAAAAATAGGATGTTGCATTGCCAGTTCAGTATGAATTTAACTTTGCAGTTTTTAAGAATTCCATGTCAGATATTCTTGACATTAGCAAGTAAGGAATTATTTTAAAAATATACAAATACCTCATACTTCCCATGCTAATGAACACATTCAAACATAGAAACCACTCAAGCATACAAAGACGAAATAAAGATTTATAGAATGTCAGATATTAACATCAAAGAAGGAAAAACGCTGATTTAAAAAAAGTCATTTTCTCAAAAAATCATTCATCATCCCAATGTTTGGATCTCAAATGAAGAAGTCACTTTCTACATTAATGGCTGGTTTAGTCTCTTTTCTTTTGGAGACAATGGTGCTGAATCAAAGCTTCCTTCAAAATTCTCTGTTCACTGTGTGGAGTTTCTTTTGGCTAGTCCTTCAAGTTAGAAACAGAGCTCAAAATATTAAGAGAAGTTCCAGAGAAGGTGGGGCCATGGGGGTTGGTGGGTTGGTGGGTTGCGGGTTGGGGTGGCAATGGCGATGTGGTAGTGGTGTGCAGCTGGAGATAGCCACTCTCTCCAGCATCTCTGCTAAATCCCAAATTACAAATTATTTTGGTTAAAAGATGCCTTTTTAAAAAGTCCAAGATAAGGTGAGCTCATGGAATTGCAACTAAATATTTGGTACAGGCACATCTTTGTAATAACATTAACAAAAGAAAGATAAGACATCAATAGGATCATTTCAGACTAGATTTACCATTAACAGTTGCTTTAATTTTTAAAAACTTACTGCTGCAATCACTTCTGTTTTTGAAGTCCAAGTTGGTAAATGTCTGATAGTCAAAAGTCACAGACCTGGAGTTCCTTCCCGAATAGCATTGTGGGTCTACCCATAGCAAATGGACTGCCATGGCACAAGGAGGTAGTTCAGCACCACCTTTTGAAGGGCAACTAGAAATGCGAACAAATGCTAGCCAGCCAGTAATGTCCACTTCCCACAAGAGAATAAAACAAAACTTAACATAGAAAGCTCCCACCTCAGTTCCACGAGAGGCACAAAGGGAATGAAAGCTATTATTAATTTAGTCAAGGGGACCACAAATATCATGGTATCTCATACAACGTTTGCATACCATAATAAGTGAGGCAATTTTAATGTAATGTCTTGTAAAAATAAATGACACATGACGTTCCACCTATTCTCTTTCTGGAAGGGGTTTAAAATTGCCCTCAGCCAGCATCTGAAGAGTGAACTTTATTGATGCATAAATTGTCACAAAGCTTCAGCAGATGCTTCTCTTTGTGTAGATTCAGATAAAAACACTAATGATATTGTGTTAGCAGATTCAGAAGGCAGCTAGTTGGCTTGTTGTGCCCATCAAGCTCTGTGCAAGTGTTAACAATAGCTATCGTTGTTGGCTGCTCCTTCAATTCCAAGATGATTTTTATGCAGGGTTGAGGTTTTCTGTCATATGTTTACATGTGATTGAACAAGCTGATATTTGACCTACAGGTCTTTGAGCATGTGGACAGGACTTCACACTGGGTATTGGAATTTGAAGTGCAGAATTTGCTTCCTTTCCTTCCATCTGAAGGCAAACTCAGGAACAAATACAGAAAATTCTTTCTCAGTGGAATATTCCTTGATATCTTTCAAGACACTTTCATCATTCTCCATCAACTCGCACAATAAAATCCATTGTGCTAAGTAACTCTGCACAAGCATTTCATTATTAGCCTTTAGGAAGACTAAAACAAGTCATTTTTCAAAACTTCTCACAAACATTTAATAAAGCAATTTGGCAAGAGGTACAATACATTATCAATATAGAAAATAGGTACAGGAGGAGGCTATTCAACACTTTGTGCCTGCTCTGTCATTCAGCATGATCATGGTTGATCATCCTACTCAGTATCCTGTTCCAATTTCACTCCGTAGCCTTTGATCCCTTTACCCCCAAGATCTGTATCTAACTCCTTCTTGAAAACAATTCAGTGTTTTTTCTTTAGCTGTCTCCAATGGCAGAGAAATCTGCAGGCTCATCACACTCTGGGTGAATAAGTCTCTCCTTATTTTTGTCCTAATGATCTACTCCATATCCTTAAAATGTGACCCCGGCTCAACATTAAGGCAATGTCCAAATAATTTTAAAAACCAAAAGAACTGCGGATGCTGTAAATCAGGAACAAAAACAAAGTTGCTGGAAAAGCTCAGCAGGTCTGGCAGCATCTGTGGAGGAGAAAACAGAGTTAACGTTTCGGGTCCGGTGACCCTTCCTCAGAACTGATGGTGGCTGGGAAGACGTCAGTTTATATGTAGAAAATAGGGAGGTGTGTGGGATAGGGAGTAAACGATAGGATAGAGCCCAAAAAGAGAGAAAGACAGTTAGACAGACAAAGGAGTTGCTAATGATCAGACTGGGAGGGTGAATAGTTGTTAACGGAGACTATTAGTGACTAACAACAGGGGGTATGTAGTGGCAGGCTATGTGGTAACAAGGCCTTGTGGGTGGGGTAGGGGCCTGGGACATGGGAGAGTTTAGGCCCTAAAATTAAATGTGTAACTATACTAATATTCAGCTAAAGGTCAGAAATTATGAATTGTAGCATTAGATTAAGAAAACTAAATTATAATGTAGCAAAAATCATCGAAAACATTGATTAATGTATATGCTATACGAAAATACATTTGCAGCATAAAATAAGTACAATGAAATGCCTGACTATGAAATGCAATATTGAATGAACCAGCTTTAAACATTTCACTTTTACTTGCAGGGCCACGAAGCAGGGTTGGTATCTTTACGCTGATAGTTCAAATGGAGAATTTGGTCAATCAGCTGATATCATCACTCCAGTAATAAGCCTTTCTGGTCCAAAGTGTAAACTGAGCTTTTGGTATCACATGAATGGAGTTACAATCGGGTCATTACAGGTAACATTTTTCTCTCTGTAGTAATAATTTTTTTTATATAACAAACCTGTTCTAAAGTAGAAATGCAAATATCCAGAATTAGATTTACACTTTGACTTTTTCTTGTTTATAATTATACAAAAGTGCAAAACACTTATGATTTACTTCATTAAAAAAAATCAGCAAAAAATCAAAACACTGTCTTCTAACAGCAGTCTTAATATTAGTAGCTTATATGATCAATTTTTGAAGAATCAGCTGTCTCAGTTTCTTGATTTATAAATAACTTAAATGCCAACAAAAAAAAAGAATTGATCACAATAATTTTTCTAAAATCAGACCATGTCACACCACTGCAATTTTGTTTCCCTTAAGGTCTTCAAAAAGTTTGTTAATTCGACACAGTTGCTATGGTCGCAAAGTGGTAACCAAGGTAACCATTGGAGGCGAGCAGAAGTATTACTTGGAGTTCAGAGACATTTTCAGGTTTGCTGTGATGGTTTGCTCTTTTTAATAATGTAACTTAAAGTAATGATGTACGGAAAAAGGACTCACCGTAATTCAAAGATGGACGTGCTTGTTGGATTGCTTGCCAGCTGGTGACAGCTGAAAGATGGCATATAGATGAATAGTAAATGGTAATGGGACAGTTCAAATGTTTACTCAGGCATGTTCAGGGACTGTAGCTGGAGCTTGTTTCATGGCAAGTAGTGTACATTCTGACTTCAAATCTTGAGGCTGCACCAAGCACCTAAAAAAAAAAATCTAACGGCTGACAAGCAGAAAAAGGGCCTAACACCAAGAAACAGAAAATTGCAACATTTCCAGAAAAGAGCGCAAGGAATAACACAGCAACTACTGGCCAGTCAGTTGAACCTTGAAGATGGAAAATTGACAGTTGTTGAACAATGTGGGTTCATTAGGGGAAAGTCAGAACAGATCTGTTGAGGGAAAATTACATTTAATTTAGCAGTTTAACGGGCTAACAGAGACATGTGAATCAGGGAATTTTGCTTACTTACGTAAAATCTAAAACTTTTGTGATGACTGTGGAAATAATGGGGCTTGATGGGCCAGCCCACCACCCCTGTGAGGCATAACAGCAGCATGGACACAGAATTGGTTGGGTAATTAAGAACAGAGAGTAGCAGTGAACAGTTATTTTTAAGACTAGAGGTTGATATATTTGGGAGTCCCTCGGGCATTGGTACAAGGACCACTTCTTTTATTGTTATTTTATACCTAGGTATTTCAAAGTGTGCAGACACAAAGCCTGGAAGTCTGATGAAATGTGAACAGTATAGCATTAGACTTCAAGAGGTCATTGGCAGATTTCTGGAATGGGTAGACACATGGCAGATAGAATTTAATGCAGAGAAGTGTGAAGTGGTACACTTTGGTAGTTATGGCATAAATTCTGACCAGACAGGCATTGCACCTTTTAGAGCATTACATGGCAGCACAAAACGTGAGGCTCTAGGACAATAGTCCACACTTCCAGCCAATCCCCACTCAGTGCTATGGAGACACTATAGGATCTCAGTCTATCAGTTACATATTTAATGCACAGTGACTTCAGTAAGCATAGAACTAAGGCAACGTGTATGTTTGTGATATCAAAGTATAAATGGTTAATGTCATTAATAAAAGTCAAGACATCTGACCCGAAACATCAGCTTTCCTGCTCCTCTGCTGCTGCTTGGCCTGCTGTGTTCATCCAGCTCTACACCTTGTTATCTCTACACCTTGTTATCTCAGATTCTCCAGCATCGGCAGTTCCTACTATCTCTGACTCATCAAGAAGCAGGTTTATGTGGTACCTGTTAGGTCAGCTAACTTATAGGGCAATAGTCAGATGATACCATGGTAGGCCCGAAACGTCAGCCTTTTTGCTCCTATGATGCTGCTTGGCCTGCTGTGTTCATCCAGCTCTGCACCTTGTTGTGTTGGGAAGTCATGTTGAAGTTGTACAGGACATTGTTGAGGCCTCCTCTGGAATACTGTGTTCAGATTTGGTCGCCCAGTTTTAGGAAGGATATTATTAATCTGGAGAGGGTTTAGAAGATATTTACCAGGATGTTGCCGGGTATAGAAGTTTTGAGTTATAAAGAAAGGTTGGATAGGCTGGCACTTCTATCACTGGAGCTTAGGAGATTTAGAGGCGATCTTATGGAAGCTCATAAAGTAGTGGGGAGTATATAGATAGAGTTAATGGTAGTTGTCTTTTCTGTAGGATGAGGGATTTCAAGAGTAGGGGGCACATTTTTAAGATGAGAAGAGAAAGATTTTAAAAAAGATATCAGGGTAAATTTTTTACACAGAGGGTGGTTTGTGTATGGAATGAACTTCCTGAGGAAATGGTGGATGTGGGCACAATTACAACATTTAAACGACATTTAGATAAGTACATGAATAGGAAAGGTTTGGAGGGCAATGGACCGGGAGCAGGCAGTTAGGACTAGTTAGTTTGGGATTATATTTGGCATGAACTGGTTGGACTGAAGGGTCTGTTTCCGTGCTGTATGACTCTATGACACTTCAAAGGAAAAAATCCTAAAGAAACTGTAGGGACCTGACAGTACGTGGGCACAAGTTGTGGAAGGTAGTGGGTCAAGTTGAGAAATTAGGTAAATAGGCCAATGGGATCCTAGGTCTTATATATAGAGGCTTAAAGTACAACAGCAATGAACATACAGAAAGCTGGATAAAATACTGGTTCAGTCACAGTTACAGTATTGTGAATAATGCTGGGTCCCACAGTTCTGGAAGTTCAAAGTGGTCTGGAGGGCTTAATGGTACACATGTCTTGAGGGCTGGATGAAATACATCTCGGGTCCTTTTTTTAGAGTTATTCGTGGGATGTGGGCGGCACTGGCTGGCCAGCATTTACTGCCCATCCTTAGTTGCCCTTGAGAAGGTGGCGGTGAACTGTTTTCCTGAGCCATTGCAGTCCATGTGCTGTAGGTTGACCCACAATGCTGTTAGAGAGGGAATTCCAGGATTTTGACAGTGAAGGAACGGCGATTTATTTCCAAGTCAGGATGTTGGATGGCTTGACGGGGAACATGCAGTCAGTGGTATTCCAATGCATCTATTGCCCTTGTCCTTATAGATACATGTGGTTACGGGTTTGGAAGGTGCTGTCTAAGGATCTTTTGTGAATTTCTGTAGTGCTCCTTGTAGTCACTAGACACTGCTGCTACTGAATGTCAATGGCAGAGGGAGCGGATGTTTGTGGATGTGGTGCCAATGAAGTGGGTTGCTTTGTCCTAAATGCTGTGAAAATTCTTGAGTTTTGTTGGAGCTGCACCCATCCAGACAAGTGCTGAGTATTCCATCACCCTCCTGACTTGTGCCTTGTCAATGATGAACAAGCTTTGGGGAAACAGGAGGTGAGTTACTAACCACAGTATTTCTAGCCTCTGACCTATTCTTATAGCCACTGTGTTTAAGTGGTGAGTCCAGTTAAGTTACTGGCCGTGGTAACTCCAAGGATATTGATTGCGGAATAATCAGTGATGGTAACATGATTGAATCTCAAGGGGGCGGTGGTTAGATTATCTCTTCTTGATGATAGTTATAGCCTGGCATTTGTGTGGCACAAATGTAACTTGCCACTTGTCAGCCCAAGCCTGATATTGTCCAGATCTTGTTGCATTTTAACATGGACTGCTTCAATACCTGAGGCATCGCCAATGGTGCTGAACATTGTGCAATCATCGGCGAACATCCCCACTTCTGACCTTATCATGGAGGAAAGGTCATTGATGAAGCAGCTGAAGAAGATTGGACCTAGGAAAGTACCCTGAGGAGCTCCTGCAGAGATATCCTTGATAACCCTGTCAGTTTTCACAGTCACCCGCATATGTTTGTAAGTAGGAATTTGCAGGGTCGACAGGACTGTTTCTGTTGTTGTCTTTTCTGGTGCCTAGGTTGATGCCAGGTGATCTGTCCAATTTCATATCTTTGTTGAGACTTCATAGCGACTGATACAACTGAGTGACACGCTCAGTAATTTCAGAGGGCAGTTGAGCATCAACCATATTGCTGTGGGTCTGGAGTCACACGTAGGCCAGACCAGGTGACGATAGCAGAGAACACGGTGATGTGCTTGCTGCTCAAAATGTAGACTCCTGCACATTGATAGAGGAAATGAAACGCAGACTGGGTGGTCTCTTCACAGAACACTAATGTTCTGTCCACAAAAAAAGACCTTAACCTTCCATTTGCCTGTTTCAACACAATATGTGTTCCCTGGCCAACATCTCGGTCTCAGGGTTGCTGCATTGCTGCAGTGAAACTCAGCACAAGCTGGAAGGACAGGACCTCATTTTCTGCTTGGGAACCCTGCAACTTTCTGGAATTAATATTGAGTTCAACAACTTTAGGGCCTGAGTACCTTTCCCAATGCTTTCCCTCACCGCCCCCCACACACCAGGCCTTGTCATTATACGGGCTGCTATCACACACTACCCATTGCCAGCCACTAATTGTTCCCATTAGCATCTATTCATTCCCCCAACCTAACCATTAAATAGTCCTTTGTCTGCCTAACTTCTCTCTCTTTGGGCTCGATCTCCACCTATCAGATACTGTCATCCCTACCCAACGTGATCTTCTGCAAAAAAAACCATAATTTCCCTCGCTAGCATCAGTTTTGAAGAAGGGTCAGAAGTATTAATTCTGATTTCTCTCCACAGATGCTGCCAGACCTGCTGAGATTTTCCTGCAATTTCTGTTTTCGTTTCAAGTTTCCAGCATCTGCGGTTCTTTCGGTTTTTGAGTGTATAGGGATTGAAACTAGGTTGATCTTGTTGACTATGAGATCCTTGATTTGGATTGTTAACCTGGGCCAATCAGGAAGAAGCCCTGGCTTTCCAATAAAAACAAGAAATTCAGAATCTCCTCTGTTCAGTGACTGACTCTGACTCTGAGCTGGCTGGTCACAGCCAGTGTACTGTGCACATAAGGGGTGTTCTGGGGACCTGGGTTCGAATCCTGACATGGCTGATAGTGGAATTTGAATCTAATAAATATCTGGAATTAAGAATCCAATGATGATCATGAATCCATTGTCGATTGTTGGAAAGACCCATCTGGTTCACTAATGTCCTTTAGGGAAGGAAACTGCTATCCTTATCTGGTCTGGCCAACATGTGACTCCAGACCCACAGCAATGTGGTTGATTCTTAACTGCCCTTTGGGCAATTAGGGGTGGGCAATAAATGCTGCCTAGTCAGCAACGCCCTTATCCCATGAATGAATAAAAAAAAAACCTGTGTAAACAAAGGGTGACTTGGTGACAGGATACTGGCCTCTGTACAGTTATTTCAGGGGAAAAAACGGGATTTGAATGGTTAGATTCTTGCGTTTGACCAGCCTGAATGGGCCTAAGGGCCTTCGTCTCAGACAGTATGACTTTAGGAAAGGTGTGAAAGCCTTAGAGAGAGTTCCGAAAAAAAAATTATGAGATGAGTTCAGGCAATAAAGAAGTTACATAGACTAATTGGAGAAGCTGTAGTTGTGCCGCTCCAAAAGAAGATTTGATAGATGTACTCAAAATCATGACATATCCATGAGTAGAAGGAACAATTAGCAAAGAGAAAGAGAATCAGAGGTGGCAAGAAGCTGGTTTTATTTTTCAGTGCGTGGCCGGGATGAGGAATTCACAGTGTGAGAACGTGGTGGACGCAGATTCAATTGTGGCTTTCAAAAGGGAATTGGATTTTTATTTGAAGAGTAATGTTTTTCAGAGTTCTGGGAAAGAGGTGCTAGAGTGAGATGAATTGATCTGTTCTCACAGGGAGCCAGCATGCACACTGTAGGTGTTGTAGCTATTTTATTACTGTACGACTGGGCAGAAATATTTTCATTTGTTCTATTTCTAGAAGTCCCATTCGAATTCACATGTGCGAAGCACATTAATTTATCAGCAATATTGTTTTACTTAACAACGAAAGTTTAAACCTCCAGGAAATCATAAAATATTTATTTAGTTTTCAGTTTGTTTGCCAAATTGGAAATACAGATGTGTCTTGAAGGACCTATTGAAGAGGATGACACTGATGAAAATGACGGCTTTTAAAATATTCAAAATTGCAACCTGCTCAAAAAGATCATGTTAACCAGTTTCACAGAACTGAAATTAAATAGTACAATTAAGAAATAATAACAGAAAATTCAAGAAATACTCACTCATCTGGCAGCAACTGTGGAGGGAGAGAGAGAGAGGTTTAGGGTTTTGGGTCATAAGAACATAAGAAGTACAAGCAGGAGAATATAATAGAACAGAATTAAGTTTATTGTCATGTACACTCAAGTACAGAAGGACAGGAGTACAGTGAAAAATTTACATTGTCACCCATCATGGCACCATTTTAGGTACAAAGTACCTAAGTACAAATCTTAGATACAAAAATAGAGAAACAAATAAGAAAAAAGTTAAATTATCTTACAGTGATTCATAGTATAAGTTTGAAAATAAGACATTAAGTTGAAAGGATAAACATTGCAGCCAGATAAACAGTTTACAGATAAACGTTATACTGCAGGAGATCAGCGCAGGGGCTTCCACATGTGGTCTGACCAGGCTCACAAATCGCTGACCATCCGCAGTGTCCAGGAGGAAGTAGGCTTCAGGAACTGAATGACCTCTTCATGTTTCCATAGAAACATAGTAACAGGAGTAGGCCATTCAGCCCCTTGAGCCTGTTCTGCCATTCAATGAGACTGTGGTTAATCTGTGACCTAATTCCGTATACTCGCTTTTGGCTCATACCCCTTAATATATTTGCTTAACAAAATTGTATCTGACTGAAATTTAAAATTACTAACTAATTCATCACCACTGCTGTTTGTAGAAAGAGTTCCAAACATCTACCACCCTTTGTGCGTAAAGTGCTTCCTAAGCTCTCTCCTGAATGATCTGGCCTTAATTTTTAGATTGTGTCCTCTCGTTCTAGAATCTCCAACCAGTTAAAATAGTTTATCCTTATCTAACCTGCCTTTTCCTGTTATTATCTTAAAGTCTTTGATCAGATCAGCCCGTAACTTTTAAATTCTTAATTTGTATAATCTCTCCATTCAATTTAACCCTTGAAGTTTAGGTATCATTCTTGTAAACGTACATTGCACTCTTTCTAAGGGCAAAATTCTTTCCTAAGGTGTGGTACCCAGATCTGCTCACAGTACTCCAAGTGTCGTCTAACCAGGGGTTTGTATCGCTGCAGCATAACTTCTGCGGCATTAGTTTGAGTTTGACATATTGTTGTTACATGTGCCAAGATACAGTGAAAACTGTTGTTTTGGGTGCTATGCAGACAGATCGTAACATACAAAGTGCATCAGGGTAGCAGAACAGAGTGCAGAATACAGTGTTACAGCCACAGAGAAGGTGCAGAGAGAGAGAGATCAGAATTAACATTTGACAAATTCATTCAAAAATCTGATAACAGCAGCGTAGAAGCAGTTTAGAATCAGTTTTTACATGTTTTCAAACTTTTATATCTTCTGCCCAATGGAAGAGGGTGAAAGAGAGTATAACTGGTGTGGGAGGATTGTTTTTTATGTTGGTTGCTTTCCTGAGGCAGAAGGAGGTATAAAGGGAGCCAGTGGATGGAAGGCTGCTGTGTGTGATGTACTGGGTTGTATTCATGACTCTGTAGTTTCTTGAATTCTTGGGGAGAGCAGTAACCATACCACGCTGTGAAGCTTCCGGATGGATGCTTTCTGTGGTGCATCTATACAAGCTGATAAGAGTCTTTGTGGACATGCTGAATTTCCTTTGTCTCCTGAGGAAGTAGAGACGTTGTTGTGCTTTCTTGACCATTTGAAACTTGACACTCTCAAGCATCTCCAGCTCAGCACCAGTGATGCAGACAGGGGCCTGTTCTCCACTCCGCTTCCTGAAGTCAATGACCAGCTCCTTCATTTCTCTGACGTTGATAGAGAGATTGTGTTTACACCATGCTGCTTGGCCCTCAATCTCCTTGTATTCTGTCTTGTTGTGGTTTGGGATCTGACCCACAACATTGGCATCATTAGCAAACTTATAACTGGAGTTGGGGTGAAATTTGGCCAGACAGTCGTGAGTGTATAAGGAGTATAGTAGGGAATTGACTACACAGCCTTGTGGGACGTCGGTGCTAAGGATTATGGTGAAGGAGTTGTTGTCACCTATTTTTACTGACTGTGGTCGATGGGTCAGGAATTCAAGGATTCAGTTAGACTTCAGAGATAAATTTTTTTTGGAATTATGATGTTGGAAGTGGGGCTGTAGTCGGTAAGTAGGAACCTGACATAGATATCCATGTTATCCAGATATTTCGGGGATGAGTGTAGGACCAAGGAGATGGTGTTTGCTGTGGACCTGTTGTGCAAGGGATCAATGCAATTTGGTAGGCTAGAGTCAATGTGAGCCATGACTAACCTCTCAATGCACTTCATATTTACGGAGGTCAGGAGCCACTGGGCAATAGTCATTGAGGCACACTGCATGATTTTTCTTTGGCACTGGAATGATGGTGTTCTTCTTCAAGTAGGTGGGACTTCAGATCGTAGCAAGGGGAGGTTAAAGATGTCTCCCAACAGCCAGTCTGCACAGGATCTGAGTGCACGGCCGCTCCATCCGGGCCAGTTACTTTCCGTGGGTTCACTCTCATGAAGGCCAGTCTAACGTCTGCGGCAGTGACCATGGGTACAGGTGCATCCTATGCTGTTGGGATAGGTGACATCATTTCACTGACCTTCTGTTCCAAGTGAGTGTCGAATGCATCAAGCTCATCGGGTAGGGATGTCCTGTTGTCCACGATGCTGATCGATTTCACTTTGTAGCCTGCAATTTTGAGTAAGCCTTGCCACAAACAATGAGTGTCCATATGATTGGTCTGGCTCTCAATCTTAGTTTGGTTTTGTCTCTTGGCATCTCTGATGACATTACAAAGGTCGTATCTGGATTTCCTGTACTGGCCAGGGTTTCCCGACTTGTACACCTCAGATCTGGCATTCTGTGGCGAGTGGACTTCCCAGTTCATCCGTGGCTTCCGGCTGGGAAACATTTGAATTAACTTCTTCGGCACGCAGTCTTCTCCACACTTATTAATTAAGTCTGTGATGGTAGTGGTATACTCATTGAGGCTGGCTGCTGAGTTCTTGAATATGGACTAGTTTACTGACTCTAAGCAGTCCTGTAGAAGCCGTTCCATTGCTTCAGACTAACATTGCACTACTTTCTGTACTGGGTTCTCGTGCTTCAATTTCTGCTTGTAAGTCAGGCGGAGCAGCACAGCATGGTAATCTGATTTTCCAAAATGCGGACAAGGAATGGAGCAGTAGGCATCTTTTGATGGTTGTATAGCAATGGTCAAGATGTCCGGACCTCTGCTGGGACAGGAGACATGTTGACGGTATTTTGGTAGCATATTCCTGAGGTTGGCCTGGTTGAAGTCATCAGCTATGATGACAAGGCCTTGGAGTATTCTGGAGCAAGCTGGCATGGAAAGGGATGTAAAGTCAAATGGCAGGTAGGGAGATATAGTTCCTCATCACCAACCCACTTCCATTGGTATTTTACCAATTCACGACTTAACGGCCTCCCGCTGCTGTACTTTTCCAGTGGCTGGGCCTACCCCAAATAGCAGGTTGGCAGGCCCAGGAGGTTTAGCCCTGGTGGCATGGAAGTTGTGATGTGCCTCTTACTGGGCACCCTATAGCTAGTGGAGCACAATAGTTTACTTTCTCAACACCTCTCTGACGTCCACTTTTGAAATCCATTTCCTGGCAGACTTTCCTATTCTCTCAGTACCTCGGTGTTTGTGACAGTCACTGTCCTAACTCCCTCAAATCTAGCATAGGCACACTTAAAATGTTGTCTGAAGGTTCAGACAAATCTGACTGATCCACACGAAGCTTACCAGGCCCAATTCTCCCTGGTCAAAACCATCAACCTCAAGCAAACCAATCCTAGACTTATCTGCTGTCACATACTCCTTAACCTTCTGATCCTTACAAGCATTACCTCTATGAGAAAGTGCAAAGAGCTCATGACTTATCTCTTATCAAGTTGACTTAGCTACCTCTCCTGTATCCTCCTCTTCCCTCTGCCTGTTTTTTTTAAAACCACCCTCAAATATCCCCAAATACTCATACACTGCTCTTTTAAACAGGTTTCACTAATTTTCTAAGCACCCAAATTCTCAATGAACCCCAAATGTTACCAGCACTTGCTGAAGATGAGAAAGAGACAAAATAGTAGGAACAAAAAAAAAGTACCAGTACTGTTGCCAAAAGTCAAAGGTGGACTCTGCATATTGAAATAAACACAACAAATTTGATATATAGACACTTCAACTGTCATTATGAATAAGCAATGAATCAAAATAATGACTGACTCATTGTTAAATCTTTACAGGTTTTCTTAAGAGCCATTCGAGGTGTGAGCTACATGGGCGACATTACAGTGGATGACATTTCCTTTGAAAATTGTTCTTCTCTTCTGATCCCAGAAAGACAGTGCAGCTCTGATGAATATTCATGTGCCAACAAGTATTGTATCCCTAAAAGGCAGCTCTGTGACTTCAACAATGACTGTGCTGATGATTCTGATGAACATCCAGTCATCTGCAGTGAGTAATCAACAAGCTTGGGTGAACCAAACAGATTTAAACTTCAGTCAGTTGTAAAAAGATAAATTTACTGGATCTCCAGATGTTATTCCTTTGGTAACTGTGCTACAGGGAGGATTTCTTGTTTTGTTTTATGTCTTGTGAATAGAACAAAAATAATCTCTATCAAATGACATGACTCTGTTCACAATATTGGCCTGATGTCAATTAAATAGTGATCACTATACATGTGTTTACCCACTGCTTATACCTTTAGCTGTACATAGTTCTTACGGCTGTAGGGATCACAGGGATAAAGTGAAAATGGAGTACTGTGTTAGATGACCAGCCATGATCATATTGAATGGCGGAGCAGAATCAAAGAGTGAAAAGGTCTACTCCTGCTCCTATTTTAAATATTTCTATGTTTATATAAATGATTATTTTGTTCTTCTTTCAACTAACTCCTGTGTATTTAACTAAGCCAACCTTGATTTATATTCTGATCACTTCCGTTCAATCCACTAAAGTTTATTTTGTGCAGAGCCCAATAGAAATGATTACTAACGTTGGTGTTTATATCAAATGCAGCAGCAAACTAATACAGGTCCAAATTATTTTAGCTAGCTTTGCTCTTTGATTACTCACAGATTGGAAATTCAACTATTCTATACAAAGCTGAGTCTGAGGCAGGTGTAAGTCCGAGGAATGTGTTGAAGCTAGGTTAGTTTAGTTGAGATTTATGTTTGAATTTACCTTGACTGACCTGCTTGATGGCATAGGAATCTTAAACGGAGATATAGGAAGTGCATTAAACACACCTGTTTTTATTTGAGCACCATGTGGATGGTGGCATGGATGTCTCATTTCATAGAACATAGAACAGTACGGCACAGTACAGGCCCTTCGGCCCACGACGTTGTGCCGAACTTTTACCCGAAACCTAAGGTCTATCTGACCTCCACCACTACCTTATACTATCATCCATATGCCTATCTAATAGCTGCTTAAATGCCCCTAATGAGGCCAACTCCACTACCCTCTCCGGCAATGCATTCCACGCCCCTACCACTCTCTGAGTAAAGAACTTACCTCTGACGTCTCCCCAATATCTACCTCCTTTCACTTTAAAACTATGTCCCCTCGTAAAAACTACCTCCACCCTAGGAAAAAGTCTCTGGCTGTCTACTGTATCTATACCTCTGATCATTTTGTACACATCTATCAAGTCACCTCTCATCCTTCATCGTTCTAAAGAGAAAAGCCCTAGGTCTCTCAACCTTTCCTTGTAAGACCTTCCCTCCATTCCAGGCAACATCACGGTAAATCTCCTCTGCACCTTTTCCAATGCTTCCACGTCTTTCCTGTAATGAGGTGACCAGAACTGGACACAATACTTCAGATGTGGCCGAACCAGGCTTTTGTATAGCTGGAGCATAACTTCACGGCTCTTGAACTCAATCCCTCTATTAATGAAAGCTAACACACCATATGCCTTCTTAACAACTCTATTCACCTGGGTGGCAGCTTTCAGGGAACTGTGAACATGAACCCCAAGATCCCTCTGCTCCTCCACACTGCCAAGAATCTTTCCGTTAACTCTGTATTCTGCTTTCAAGTTTGTCCTTCCAAAATGAATCACTTCACACTTTTCAGGGTTAAACTCCATCTGCCACTTCTCAGCCCAGCTCTGCATTCTATCAATGTCCCTTTGTAACCTAGAACAGCCCTCCGCACTGTCCACAACGTGACCCACCTTCACATCATCTGCGAACTTGCTAATCCACCCTTCCACTCCTTCACGCAAATCATTTACAAAAATCACAAATAGAAGAGGACCCAGAACAGATTCTTGTGGTACACCACTCGTAACTGAGCACCATGTTGAATATTTTGCATCCACTACCACCCTTTGTCGTCTAAGGGTCAGCCAATTCTGAATCCAATCTACCACATTTCCCCCTATCCCATGCCTCCTTACCTTCTGCATGAGCCTACCATGGGGAACCATATCAAACGCCTTACTTAAATCCATGTATACCACATCCACTGCTCCACCTTCATCCACGTGTTTGGTCACCTCTTCAAAGAATTCAATAAGGTTTGTGAGGCATGATCTACCCCTCACAAATCCATGCTGACTATCACGAATCAAACTGTGCCTTTCCAAGTGATCATAAATCCTGTCTCTCAGAGCCCTTTCCAATAATTTGCCCACCACTGATGTAAGACTAACTGGTCTGTAATTTCCGAGGTTATCCCTGTTCCCTTTTTTGAACAAGGGAATGACGTTTGCCTCTTTCCAATCTTCCGGCACTGTACCCGTGGACAGTCAGGATGAAAAGATCATCGCCAAAGGCCCTGCGCTCTCGTCCCTCGCTTCCCATAGAATCCTTGGATAAATCCCATCAGGCCCGGGGGACTTATCTATCTTCAACTTCCTCAAAATTCCTAGCACATCTTCTTTATTAACATCAACCTCCTCTAGCCTACCTATCTGTTTCACAATGTCCTCCTCGACAACTAGGTCCCTCTCAGTTGTGAATACTGAAGAAAAGTATTCATTAAGGACTTCTCCTATCTCTTTAGGCTCTGTGCACAAATTCCCTTTACAATCCTTGATCGGCCCTACCCTTTCTCTGGTCATTCTCTTGTTCTGCACATACATGTAAAAAGCCTTGGAGGTTTCCTTGATCCTATCCGCAAGGTTTCCTCATGCCCCCTTGTAACTCTCCTAAGCCCTTTCTTCAGCTCCTTCCTGGCTAACTTGTATCCCTCTAGAGCCTTTTCCGTTCCTCTTTTCCTAAACCTTACATAAGCCTCCTTCTTCCTCTTAACCAGACCTCTCTCGAGAACCATGGCTCCCTCACTCGACCGCATCTTCTCTACCTGCTAGGGACAAACATATCAAGCACATGCAGTATGCATTCCTTAAACAATCTCCACATTTCTGTGGTGCTCTTCCTTGACAGCATCTGTTCCCAATTTATGTTACCCAGTTCTTGCCTAACTGAATTGTAATTACCCTTCCCCCAATTATAAACTTTACCCTGCCATATGTACCTATCCTTATCCATGACTATCGTGAAAGAAACAGAGTTATGATCACTATCGCCAAAATACTCTCCTACCAACAGGCCTAACACTTGGCCCGGTTCGTTGCCAAGCACCAAATCCAAAGTGGCCTCTCCTCGTGTTGGTCTATCTACATACTGTGTCAGGAATCCTTCCTGAACGCACTGGACAAAATCTGCTCCATCTAAACTATTACAACTAAAATGTTTCCAATCAATATTTGGAAAGTTGAAGTCACCCATGACTACAACCCTGTGACTTCTGCACCTTTCCAGTATCTGCCTCCCAATCCGCTCCTCCACTTCTCTGCAACTATTAGGGGGTCTGTAAAAAACCCCCAACAAAGTGACTGCTCCTTTCTTGTTCCTGACCTCAACCCAAACTGACTCTGTGGACATATCATTCTCGAACTGCCTTTCAGTAGCTGCTATACTCACCCTGACTAGCAATGCCACTCCCCCACCTCTTTTTCCACCCTCCCTATTTCTTTTAAAGCATCTAAATCCTGGAACTTCCAACATCCATTCCTCTCCCTGAGTTCCCCAAGTTTCTGTAATGGCCACAACATCGTAGTTCCAAGTACTGACCCATGTTCTAAGTTCATCCGCTTTATTTCTGATACTTCTTGCATTGAAGTATACACACCTCAAACCATCTCGGTGTCCGCAATTACGCTCCATCGACCGCATTTCTTTATAAACCACCTCACTCCCTGTTGTCTCTGTTGGAAGGCCAAATACCTCATCCTCTGAATTATAAATCCGGTTCCCCACCCCCAGCCAAACTAGTTTAAACCATCCCGTGCAGCTCTAGCAAACCTCCCTCCCAGGATATTTGTGCCCTTCTGGTTCAGGTGCAACCAGTCCTTACTGTACAGGTCCCACCTTACCCAGAATGTGCTCCAATTATCCACATAATGGAAGCCCTCCCTCCTACACCAGCCCTGTAGCCACGTGTTTAGCTGCACTCTCTCCCTACTTCTTACCTCGTTATCTTGTGGCACTGGTAGTAATCCAGAGATAACTAGCCTTTATGTCTTGGACTTCAGCTTCCAACCTAACTCCCTGTAGTCGTTTTTCACATTCTCAGTCCTTTTTCTACCAATGTCATTGGTACTGATGTGTACCATGACTGCTGTTTGCTCACCCTCCCCCTTAAGGATCTTGAAGACACGATCCGAGACATCACGGACCCTGGCACCCGGGAGGCAACATACCATCCGTTCATCTCGTTCACGTCCACAGAACCGCCTGTCTGTGCATCTTACTATTGAATCCCCCACTACATTTGCTCTCCTATTCTCCCCCCTTCCCTTCTGTGCCACAGGGCCAGGCTCAGTGCCAGAGACCTGTTCGCTATGGCCTTCCCCTGGTAGGTCGTCCCCCCCACAGTATCCAAAACGGTATACTTATAATTGAGGGGAACGGCCACAGGGATCCCTGCACTGTCTGCCTATTCCCTTTCCCCTTCCTGACAGTCACCCAGCTACCTTTTTCCTGTACCTTGGGTGTGACCACCTCCCTGTACTCCTCTCTATCACCCCCTCTGCCTCCCGAATGATCCGGAGTTCATCCAGCTTCAGCTCCAGTTCCCTAACACGGTTTTTGAGGAGCTGGAGTTGGGTGCACTTCTCGCAGGTGAAGTCAGAGGGGACACCAGCAGTGACCCTTACCTCCCACATCCTGCAAGAGGAGCATGCAACTGCCCTAGCTTCCATTCCCTCTACTCGAGATTTCCAGAAGAAGAATAAAAAAAAAAGCCTTACCTGACCGAAGCTCCACACAGTCTTTTTTGGTGAGAGGAGGAGGACGGGTGGGAGACACAACACGTGTAGTGTTTCGGGTTTAGCCAATGTCCGAATTTATCTGTTTCTTCCTGGCTCGCGTTCCCTCCACACACCCACCGCTGAAAACAAGAGGGCCGCTTGCTGCACGAGGTAAGTTTTTTATACAGGGAGAATACAAAAACTGCCTTACCTTCCCGTCAGCACTCTGGCTCGCGCTGCTGCCGCTGAAAATAATCCTCATTTTTGAGATACAAATATTTATATCTGAAAAGCCAATTATGAGTGACAAGGTTGGTGAATTCTGTTAAGGTATAACATTGATTGGGTCTCTTAATTTAACAATGAATCTTGTTTATTTTGAATCGTTATGAAACAAAAACTAACTTTAAACTTCATAATTAGAAAGTAAGAAGAGGAAGACTTGTATTTATGTAACACTTTTCACAAGCAGCAGGTGTTTCAAAGTGCTGTACAGCTAATGAAGGACTGTTAAAATTTAGTCACTTTTGCAAAATATGAAAATGACACCCATAGCAGGCTCCCACAAATTGCAATGTGATCACGATCAGATAACCTTTTTTGTAATGTTTTTTAAACTGTGAATATTGGCCTGGTCATCAGGGATATCTCCCCTATTATTCTTTGAAATAGTACCATGGGATCTTTATATTCGCCTGAGAAGATAGATAGAGCCTTAGTTTAATATCTTTAAATTCATAAGTTAAATAGCGAAGAAGATATTGAATAGAGTGACGACATTCACCACATTGAGTTAACATATTGAGTTATAAATACATAACTCCTCCTTGAGGATTTTTGCCTGACTAGTTGGTGTTCTGTAAATACATGGATGAAAAACAGAATTCTTTAAGTGTTTCCATCTCACTAAGGCAAATTCAGGAAAATCAACATGCAACAACCTGCTTTGAAAACTCTGCTTGCATTTTGACAACTGTGACTAATTCCACCTCAGCAACTGAAACAATCAACAATATTCCAAATAAACTGGCCCATGACATTCTAAAAGAAACAGTTTATTTGCTCTCTCTCCCAACATTAATAGATCATTTAAAACATCCATGATTTGGGCCCAGATCCAAATTTACATCTTTGCCAAAAACTAATCAGTTTTACATTGGGCCTGTCTGTGTACCCTGTTCTGCTGAACTTTTTTCCATTAGTTTTTGAGAAACATGATTAATAGACAAATTGGATGTGTAAATGTGGTTCAATTCTTACATCAATGTTTTTCTTCTCTATCACTCTGACTGGATCAAAGCATATCAGACCAATGTTTTGAAGGGGGGATTCTTAGAAGATCCTATTGAAAACAAAATAAAGTAGCTGTTTCATACTGCAAAATAATTTCATTGGCAGCATTTCCTCTAATTTCATTATTACCGTAATTAGTGAGCAAATGCATATAAATTACAAAGGCATTGATATAGCACCTGTCATGACATCAGTATGCCCTGATATGTTTGGTGTAGAATGAACTGAAAAGTACAGACAAAAAGTCTGTAGTAGATGCTAGGATGAGCCTACTGTGAACATCGACTTCTGACATCACCAGTGTTACCAGGCTGGATTTTAACTCTGTGCAAGTGAGTTTGAGTGAGTCAAAATCTCAACAATATGTTTTAAGGCTAGATCCCTCAATATTATTTCAACGAATGGTGTGAACCATTGGAAAAGGAAGAGTGAAGAGGTGTGGAGTACCATGAACTATGTACACAATCCTTACCATTGCTCATCAAGTGAGATGAGCTCATTGTGCCATTGAACTCTTTAATGTAGATTTGCTGTCACTATCCTCTTTCAGGGCATGGACCTACGTGTCTGACTTGGTTAAGTGCGGTAGAGGAAAATGACTTGTTAGTCTAATGAGAAGAGACTCTCATCTTGAGGTGTATCTATTTGCAATCATGCAATAAATTACAAGTTACGTGATTGACAGAGATGATGAGCTACCTCAAATAGTTGGTCTTATTCCTTCAAGATCCTAAATTGATCTTCCACCAAGCCCCATATTGTGATTATGAATGGTGCTTAAAGCACTTCTCAGCATTAAATTTTTCATAACCATACACTCTTATATAACAGAACTGTTTCTCAGTAGTACAGAAGATGGCAAAGTTTGATGCATAATTTCAGATAGGAGTATGTAAAAATGCCCTGAAACCAAGCCAGGATCCAAATACAATGGGTTTTCATCTTTGCTGCCAGTGTCTGTGGGGTCCAGCGTAAGTAGAACCTTCTCCAATCCCAGACAAGGTTGGAACATGTAGGCAAGACGGAAGTGAGTATCAGTTGATCCAGTCTGATATTCTAGGTGAGAAAATATTTACTAGTCTCTTGAATAGTAACACATAGCTGACATGGGACTTGGGCAGTCAAGATCTGAATATTTCGGGCAACTTCTTACAGTCCCTCTGACATCATAATAGGGGTCAAATATCTTTCAAAATGACCTTTCATTTTTTCTGGGCTCGTGGTGACATCAAGAGAGTGGAAGCCTACTCCCACTACCTTTTTCCCACTGCTCTATTTCAGGTGGTGCCCAACCTGACATGAAATTTTAACAATGTAACCGTCCTTGTTCAGAATATCTGGGGAGGTCCGTGATGGATGTTCCTAGTGGGTAAATTCTGGTACTCACATCCGAATTTTGACTTTCAAACTTTTAGTCTGTAAGCATTTATCTCTGACCTGTGCTCCTACAGTCAGAGGAAGTATGACTACAGAACAGCAGGGTTGGATGAAACAAAAGAGATGTGAGGATGGATGAGAGTTTGGGATTTCTTTGATTAACTTTGAGGATCAGGGATCGCTTATGCAGAAGTTTACCTCAGGAGATTAAAGTGTGACTTGAACCTGGAGGTTCTGCCTCAGAGTTAGGAATGCTACCACTGTGTCACAGAACCTCCATTGTTTGAATCAGGAACAAAATATTAAAAATGACATTGTATTAACATCTCCATATTCAGATAAAAACAGGGAAATGATTTTAAAAATTGAATGAGACTTTTTTCATTCACAGGTACAATTTTGGGGCGTTGTGATTTTGAATTTGATCTTTGCTCCTGGAGACAGTGGAGAAATGATAACTTTGACTGGATTCTCAAAGTGGGAAGTACACCAACGTTAGGTACCTGTCCAACAACTGATCACACTCTAAGAAATCCAACTGGTCATTATATTTATATTGAAAACCCATTCTCACCACTACCTGGACATGTAGCAAGGATTTCTGGTCCATCGATTAGTAAGAGAAGCAGAGATTGCAAGGTAGTAACGGTTTTATTGGCCAAACTTAATTCTTATAAGAAGGAAGTAGTTTCTTTACATAAAAAAAAATTGGTAGCAATGAATATTTAGAAAATTCAAATTTTCATACTTAATGTCAGTGGGAATTGTTTTTCATTCATTGGACTGGGCAGTGCTGGCTAGGCCAGCATGTATTGTCCATCCCTAATTGTTCAGCGGGATGCTAAGAGTTGAGTGCATTGCTGTGAGTCTGGAGTCACAAGTAGGATGACAGATTTCCTTTCCTTACCTGGGCAGCCTACATGTGACTCCAGACTCTCAGCAATGCATTTGACTCTTAACATCCTTCTGGACAATTAAGGATGGACAGTAAATGTTAGTCAAGACTGTATCAGCCACATCCAATGAATAAAAAAATGCACTGATATTAACTAGGAAAACTTGAATTTTCTAAGTGTGCATTGATGTACAGATAAATGTACTTACTGATACCTTATCTGCTTACATCTGCTTATCAAATGGAAATATTTGTTGACCTAAGGTTTTAAATACATGAATTGATGAAAATAAGGTATTAACCAAGTGGAATGTTTGTTTATGTAAGTGATGTGTTTTTGCAATTACACTGAATTGGATGTTTATTTTCTGTCAATAAGTATGTTTTATTTCACAATAGTGACATAGCTTTGTAACTTTAGACTTGTAACTTTATTTTTGGTCATGATGCCTCCTGATTAATACCTATCCTGGGTATAATTTGAGTTGGCATGGCACTGAGTTAATGTAAGGTTTAAAGGTCATTTGGGATAATTGAGGCATATAGAGTATGAGCAGCCACCTGGTGGATATATGAGAATACAGTAATAGAGGTATTATGTACAGTTTTGGTCTCCTGATGCGAGAAAAAGAATTCTGGCTATGAAAGGAATGCAGTGAAGGTTTACTTAACTGATGCCTGGGATGGCAGGATATAGGAAGAGAGTTTGGATCGGTTAGAATCATATTCAGTGGAGTTGGGAAGAATGAGGGAGGATCTTGTTGAAACCTAGAAAATTGTAAAAGGATTGGACAGGGTAAATGCGGGAAGAATGTTCCCGATGACCAAGGAATCTAGAACTAGGGGTCACAGTTTAAGGATACGGGGTAGGCTATTCAGGACTAAGATGAGGTGAAATGACATCACCCGGAGAGAGGTGAGCCTGTGACATTCTCCATCTCAGAAAGTGGTTGAAGCCAAAGCGTTGAATATTTTAAAGAAGAAGGTAACTATAGTTCTCAGGGCCAAAGGGAGAAAATGGGAGCAGGGTGCTGATTTGGATGATCAGGGGTGATCATATTGATTGGTAGGGCAGGTTTGAAGGGCTGAATGGCCTCCCCTCCTCCTATTTGCTTTGTTTCTTTGTTTCTATGGAGTGAGAGGGGCCATTGGGATGGCTGTAACTGTCAACCTGCATAGCTTGGCATGATAGAAAATTAGTGGGTGACAGCATGAGGGATGTTCCCAGTTTAAATTTTTGGTTTTAAAGTTTCCTTACAGTGTTAGAATCCCCAGCTTGCCTTGGGAACCAGGCAACTTCTTAGTCTCTTTCTGGGTCAGCTGGCCCAACTCCTAACCTAGCACAGCCCACAGCCCCAAGAAAATTGAGTCAGCATTTGTAAAATTTGGTGTCACAGGTGAAGCAGCATTTCACCTGGACCTCTTCCAATCTTGTATATTGTATTCACTGCACCCAATGTGACCTACTCTTTCTTGGAGAAACTTCAGGCAGACTGGGTGATTGCTTTGCAGACTACCTCCAGTCCATGCGTAAGCATGACCCAACCATTTTAACACAGCGTCCTGCTCACGTGCCCACTTGTCTGTCCTTGGCATGCTGCAATGCTCCAGCAAATCACAGTGAAAACTGTAAGATCAACATCTCATCTTCAGACGAGGCATTTTACAACCTTCTGGACTTAATATTGAGTTCAGCAGCTTCAGGTTGTGAATCCATTCCTTCCCTTTCTTTTAGCTTTGCTTAATACATTTTCTGTCAATATGTCCTCCGTCCCCCACCCCACTCCAGTTGAACTGTCTGCTCTATCCAGTCTGGCAGTTAGATTAGGGATGGACAGTAAATGTTAGTCTAGAGTGTATCAGCCACATCCAATGAATAAAAAAATGCACGGATATTAACTATGAAAATTGTTCTGCCATTCTTGCATTCTGATTACTTAATCTGAACTATCAATACCCTTTCTCCCCGAGCACTCCAACACCACCCCCAACACCCACCATTGCATAAATACTGTCACCTCCACACTTGACATCAGCTCTGATGAAGGGTCATCTAGACTTGAAACGTTAGCTTGCTCTCTCTCCATGGAAGCTGCCTGACCTGCTGTTATCTCCAGCACTTCTTGTTTTAGTTCAAAAATGGAAAAGTGGAATGAATAATTCTACTGTCCGGTCTTTAAAGTAAACAGTGATCTTGAGGTTGGGTTTGGAGTATTTAACATATAAGGAATAAGGTAAATACTCTGGTATATGTTTAATATTTTTTAAACTAGAGGAGGCTAGAGAGTAATTTATGAATAACTAATGGCAAGGCAGCTTGACCTGTTGGAATGCTCCTTCTGGAATTGTGGGAAGTCAAGGATATTTCCAGAGTCCACGATGGCCACATGTGCAGGAAATGTCTCCAGATCAGTGACTGGAAATCTATATTTCAGATCTGGAGTGACGGCTGACAAGGGCTAACACATCCAGTCTCACTTGCTGGGTATTTCCAGTATTTTCTGTCTTTTCCAATTCTGAAATCCTATTATTCAGATTTTGTCCCATCAACAGAGCTGCTTCTTTACTGTGATGTAAAATATTGTGTTGTAGGAATCACCAATGGAACTACAGTAAAAAACAAGGGGAAGAGAATGTGGACACTGTAAGAAGTGACTTAGAGGCAATTATAACATCTATCACATTGTTTTGTGGGGAGTACGATGATAATCTGTATCCTCTTCAACCGTACATTCCTAGAATAAAGCAAAGAACTGAGAACTCTGGAGATCTGCAACAAATCAGAATTTGCTGGCAAAGCTCAGCAGGTCTGGCAGTTTCTGCGGCAGGAAAGCCAAATTAACTTTTCGGGTCCGATGACTCTTCATCAGAAGACTCGAGTCAATGGACTCGAAACATTAATTCTGCTTTCTTCCTACAGATGCTACCAGACTTGCTGAATTCCACCAACAATTTCTGCTCTTGTAACATTCCTAGAGCAGGGATTTTATAACTTCTGAGCACATTTGAAAAGAAATGCTGCCATATGCATCTTTAATCCATTCCATACCTGTTAGTAAAGATGTTCCTAATATTCAGTTTTCTCAAAACATAAGCTATCACCTAAAACCACACACACTTCATTTTTCATTACATTCAGCATTCTTCTTTTAAAAATATCAATCTGAGACAAAATCAAAAACAAAAGTTACTTTCTCAAGTCTAATTTTCTAAACTGTATAAACAACTAACCAGAGATAGTAGGAACTGCAGATGCTGGAGAATCCGAGACAACAAGGTGCAGGGCTGGATGAACACAGCAGGCCAAGCAGCATCATAGGAGCAGAGAGGCTGACGTTTCGGGCCTAGACCCTTCATCAGAAAAGGGGGAGGGGAAGGGGGTTTTGAAATAAATAGGGAGAGAGTGGGAGGCGGATAGAAGAGGGATAGAGGAGAGGATAGGTGGAGAGGAAACAAACAGGTCGAAGAGGCGGGGATGGGGCCAGGAAAGGTGAGTGTAGGTAGGGAGTTAGGAAGGGGATAGGTCAGTCCAGGGAGGACGGACAGGTCAAGGGGGCGGGATGAGGTTGGTCGGTAGGAGATGGAGGTGCGGCTTGAGGTGGGAGGAGGGGATAGGTGGGAGGAAGAACAGGTTAGGGAGGCAGGGACGAGTTGGACTGGTTTTGGGATGCGGTGGGGGGAGGGGAGATTTTGAAACTTGTGAAATCCACATTGATACCATTGGGCTGCAGGGTTCCCAAGCGGAATATGAGTTGCTGTTCCTGCAACCTTCGGGTGGCATCGTTGTGGCACTGCAGGAGGCCCAGGATGGACATGTCGTCTGAGGAATGGGAGGGGGAGTTGAAATGGTTCGCGACTGGGAGGTGCAGTTGTTTGTTGCGAACCGAGCGTAGGTGTTCTGCAAAGCGGTCCCCGAGTCTCCGCTTGGTTTCCCCGATGTAGAGGAAGCCACACCGGGTACAGCGGATGCAGTATACCACATTGGCAGATGTGCAGGTGAACATCTGCTTGATGTGGAAAGTCTTCTTGGGGCCTGGGATGGGGGTGAGGGAGGAGGTATGGGGGCAGGTGTAGCACTTCCTGCGGTTGCAGGGAAAAGTGCCGGGTGTGGTGGAGCTGGAGGGGAGTGTGGAGCGGACAAGGGAGTCACGGAGAGAGTTGTCCCTCCGGAAAGCAGATAAAGGTGGGGAGGGAAAGATGTCTTTGGTGGTGGGGTCGGATTGCAGATGGCGGAAGTGTCGGAGGATGATGCGTTGGATCCGGAGGTTGGTGGGGTGGTACGTGAGGACGAGGGGGATTCTTTTTTGGTTTTTATTGCGTGGACGGGGTGTGAGGGATGAGGTGCGGGAGATGTGGGAGACACGGTTGAGGGCGTTCTCGACCACCGAGGAGGGGAAGTTACGGTCCTTGAAAAACGAGGACAACTGAGATGTACGGGAGTGGAATGCCTCATCCTGGGAGCAGATGCGGCGGAGGCGAAGGAATTGGGAATAGGGGATAGCATTTTTGCAGGAAGGTGGGTGGGAGGAGGAGTATTCTAGGTAGCTGTGGGAGTCGGTGGGCTTGAAATGAATATCGGTTTC
>NC_063333.1:41625917-41638665 GCF_021869965.1 Rhincodon typus | reverse complement strand
CATGGATTCATACCTTACAGACAATGTCCTGGACACTACCATCACCATCCGGCAGAGGTGACAGCACAGTGGTATACAGTCGGGACTGAGTTGCCTTGGGAGTTCTCAACACTGACTCCAGACTCCCTGACCTCTCAAAGCTTCAGATTAACTGGGCCAGGAAACCTCCAGCTGACTCCCACTTACCGTCCTCCCTCGAATGATGAGTCAGTACTCCTCCATATTGAACAACACTGGGAGGAAGCACTAAGGTTGGCTGGACACAAAATGTACTCTGGGTGGGGGATTTCAATGTCCACCACCAACAGTAACTCGGTAGCAGTACTACTGATCGAGCTGGTCGGGTCCTAAAGGACATAACTGCTAGACTGGGTGTGCGGCAGATGGTGAGGGAACCAACAAGAGGGAAAAACATACTTAACCTCATCTTGACTAATCTGGCAGCTGCAGATGTATCTGTCCATGACAGAATTCATAAGAGTGACTACCGCACAGTACTTGTGGAGACAAAGTCCCACCTTCACATTGAGAATAAACTCCATCATGTTGTGTGGCACTATCACCATTTCTGCTAAATGGGACAGACTTTGTACAGACCTATCAGTTCAAGACCGGGCATCCATGAGGCACTGTGGGCCATCAACAGTAGCAGAATTGTACTCCAGCACAATCTGCAACATCATGGCTTGTCATATCCCCCATTCAACCTGCACCAGCAAGGCAGGGAATCGCCCTGGTTCAATGGAGAATGCAGGAGGCCATGTCAAGAGCATCACTAGGCATAGCTAAAAATGAGATGTCAACCTGGTTAAGCTACCAAACAGGACTACTTGTGTGCCAAACAGTATAACCAGCAAATGATCGACAGAACTAAGTGATCCACTGGCCAATGGGTCAGATCTAAGCTCTGCAGTTCTGCCTCAGTTGTGAATTGTGATGAACAATTAAACAACTCACTTGAGGAGGCAGGTCCACAAATATTCCCATCCTCAATGACAGATGAGCCACAAACATAGTGACAAAGGATAAGGCTGAAGTATTCTCAGCAATCTTTAGCCAGAAGTGCCATTTTGGTGGATGATCCATTTTGGCCTCCTCCTGTGGTCCCCAACATCACAGATGTCAGTCTTCAGTCATTTCAATTCACTCCACTTGATATCAAGAAATGGTTGGAGGCATTGGATAGTGCAAAGGCTGTGGGCCCAGCAACATTCTGGTAATAGTACTGAAGACTTGTGCTCCAGAACTTCCGTTCCCCTAGCCAAGCTCTTCCAGTATAGTTACTACACTGGCATCTTCCCAACAATGTGGAAAATTGCCCAGATATGTCCTGTACACAAAAAACAGGACAAATCCAACCTGGCCAATTATCACCCTATCAGTCTAATCTTGATCATTGGTAAAGTGATGGAAGGTGTCATCAACAGTGCTATCAAACAGCACCTGCTCAGCAATGACCTGCTTAGTGATGCCCAGTTTGAGTTCCGCCAGGGCCACTCAGCTCCTGACCTCATTACAGCTTTGGTTGAGAGATAAAAGCTGAATTCCAGAGGTGAGGTGAGATTGACAACGCTTGATATCAAGGTTGTATTCAACCATGTGTGACATCAAGGAACCTTAGAGAAACTGGAATCAATGGTATCGGGGGCAAACTTTCCCCTTGTTGGAGTCATACCTGGCAATAGGAAGATGGTCATATTTGTTAGAGGTCAGCCATCTTAACTCCAGGACAGCTTTGCAGGAGATCCTCAGAATAGTGTCCTAGGTCTAACCATCTTCATCAATGACCTTCCCTCCATCATAAGGTCAGAAGTGAGGATGTTTATCAATGATTACAAAATGTTCACATACTGAAACAGTCTGTGTTCAAATACAACAAGATCTGGGCAATATCTAGACTTGGGCTGATAGGTGGCAATCTAACCACCTCCCCTTGACATTCAGTGGTGTTACTATCACTGAATACCCCACTGTCAACATGCTGGGGCTTACTATTGACAGGAAACTCAACTGGATTCACCACATAAACACAGTGGCTGCAAGACCAGGTCAGAGGCTAGAAATACTGCGGTGTTTAACTCACTTCCTGCCTCCCCAAATCTGTCCAACATCATCAAGTCATAAGTCAGGACTGTGATGGATAACCTCCTACTCGCCTGGATTGGTATAGCTCCAAAAACACTCAGGAAGCTTAATACCATCCAGGACAAAGCAGCCCACTTCAATAGTACCACATCTACAAGCACCCACTCCCTCCACCACCGATGCTCAGTAGCAGCAGTGTGTACTATGTGTAAGATGCACTGCAGAAATTCACCAAAGATCCTCAGACAGCACCTTCCAAACCCACAAACTCTTCCACCTAGAAGGACAAGGGCAGCAGATATATGGGAACATCACCACCTAGGTTTCCCCTCCAAGACATTCACCATCGTGACTTGGAAATATATTGCCGTTCCTTTACTGTTGCTGGGTTAAAATCCTAGAATTCCCTCCCTAAGAGCATTGTGGGTTAATCTGCAGCATGTGGACTACAGCAGTTCAAAAAGGCAGCTCACCACTGGCTTCTCAAGGGCAACTAGGCACAGGCAATAAATTCTAGCCCAACCAGTGACACCCATATCCCATGAGTGAATAAAACAAAGGCAAGAGCTTGGATGAATAATCCTCAATGTACTAGAAGAGATTCACAATCTATCACAGGCCACTAACCCATTAACTGTGAAACAGATCCTAGAGGAGTACAACAAAGTGTTTGCTGGGTTAGGATGTCTTCCGGGAGAATATGCTATCAAAGTAGATGACAGTAAAAAACACCCATTCAGCAGCTACCCAGGAAAGCTTCAGCTGCTCCCAAAGCCAGCATGGAAGACAGGTTAGAAGATCTGGCAAAGAGGAAAATAATCAGGAAAGTGAAAATTCCTACAGAATAGATTAGCAACTTGGTAGCAGTGAAATAATCTGGAGAGTGAAGAGAAATTAAAGCAACATATTGGGGAAACACAGCAGGTCCACATTCCAAAGAAGGAGTCATTTTGAACTTAAAATATTAACTCTGTTTCTCCGTACACCAATGTTTGCCAGATCTGCTACATTTTACTGGCAAATGTTTTTAGTTCCGATCTTTGGGATCTACCGTACTTTGCTTTTCCTAGGACAGTAACCTCAAAGAAATTCAAGGATTTACATATACATATTAATCAATTCAAACCTTCTAACTGATTAAAGATTTAACAGCATCTTCAGTTTGTTTAGTACATCCATTTAAATTGACTGTATGGCTCATTTATTACTTGTATGTTCCAGTGTGGGAGCTGCAGGGCAGGAAATGCATAGAAAATTGAGTTGTGTGTCATTCTTTTTCACTAAGCATTCCTCCAAGTGAGTATGCCCTCCCAGAGTGCTGAACGTTCTCTTATATTCTAGTGAATATTTGCTGCCATTTCTTACCCAATTGCAGAGTCTTGTTTTGTGAACAGACAAAAACCTGAAGAATATATTAAAAAATTGCTGCTTCTAGTATTTGCTACACTATTGTTTGTTATGCAGTGGACAGTGATACTTGTCATTAATCAAGTACAACCGACAAATGGACCAGCATGACTGGGCCAGACATTTGTTAATGCTTCAAAAAAATATAATGTGTAATACCTCTTCTTCAACTGATAGAGTAATCTTTTCCTAAAATGTTATGTATATTCAGATTTACAGTCAGACAGCTTCACCGCTTTCCAATAGACTGCAGACAGAGTGCACAAAGTCTTCATAACATATTTAATGTGAGACTTATAGTTTTTCTGGATCAAAGGTCTGTTTGTAGCATCAAATGTGCATGGTGAACTTGTTGTCAACAGTGCATTGCAGACATAACAAACGATAGCATTAACAGCATTTAATATGTTGTCCTGACAGTTTTGTGGCTTTGACCTTGATATTTAATCATTTTACTTAACAGCCAACAAGAAAGACATAAGGCATTTTTGAATTCCACGGAAACCCAATTGCACTTCTGATTGTCTGAAATCTAATGATTGTCTAAAAATAGAAAACAGAAAGTGGTGGAGAAATACAGCAGATTTTGCAACATCTTTGGAGAGAGAGACAGAGTTACTGTTTCCAATCCAAGATGACTCTTTGAAACTGAGCAGGGCTGGAAAATAATAGCTTTTCTATTATTGACATAGGAGGATGAGGAGCAAGTGGAACAAATGGTGAGCATGCCAAGTGCAAAGACAAAGGGCATGCTAATGGTTGTAAAAGTGTGTTATTGTATAATAGTTGCTAATGGTATGGTGTTAATAGAAGAAAATAGGCCAACTTTGCTAAGAGCAAACGCATGCAAACCAGACACCCACCCGTAAGTCAGCCTTTGCCTTTTAATTTGTGTTCCCTCATCATCTGTTGCAGTCGCTGTTCCTCCAGCTTCTTCCAATAGCTTTAAAAACAAAATCTTCCAGCCCCCTTCAGTTCTGAAGAAGTTGTATTAGATCTGAAATGTTAACTCTGTTTCTGTCCCCACAGATGTTATGTGATCTGTTGAGCTTTCCCAGCATTTCTATTATTTCAGATCTCGACCATCTGTAGCATTTTGTTCTTAATATAATACCTGCCTAATCTTTGTTGGGGAATGGGTGTAAGTTAGAATAACTCACACCTATTTGTATAAATACAAGAGTGAGGAATTAGTAGCACATATTTCCTTTCCCCACATGTTTTCCAAATCAGATCCCCTTGAGTCAATGATCATCGAAAAGCTCAGGAAATGTAATGAGCCCCCAAAAATCAAATAGAGAATAGAGAACATGAGAAATCATTTGATGCTATATTGTAAATGCATGATTAGAATTATTGATTGAAGGAGAGATGCTGTCAAAATCTAGGATTTTTGGTGGAGGAAAGAAATGGGAATAAAAAAAAGTGGAAGAAGGTACGTATGTAACTAAAGTTTAACTGAAGCAAGAATATTTACATGATTTTGTTGAGCCAATGGCCTATTTCCAGCATTTCCAGCCCTATTTAGACAAACCCACAGAATAGTAGCTCTGATCGGATTTTCTTCATTCAATTAGTACACAAATCTGGAGAAATAAATGGGTTTATAATGACCAGAGCACTAATGACTGTTAATTGATGACAAAACTGATAAGAAACGATCTTAGAATAGTCGAAGATGCAGTGTGTGAGATAAAAACGAATTAAGGAAACAGACATGTTGCTCGTGGCAAACATTACACGTATGAAAGTTGACCACTGGAATTGAAAATTACACCAATGGTTTTGCTTTCAATTGATTTTCCTTTCTGATATGATTTGCTTTCACCTTGTCATACTACTTTGATTGCTATTTAACAAAGCAAGACATTGGAATAATTTTCTTTGAGTGAAGCTGATCTCATCCCAACTTCCTTTAGAAACCATCCCATTTTAAAATCATTCCTACTCTAATATTTTGAGTTTTACACTTCATTCTAGAATCTGACTATTTCAACTCCTTGGCTAGTGAGATATGGGGATGATGAATGGAGATCAAACCATGCTGCTGGGGAGTATGATTTCTTTTGGTCCCCAGTGCATTAAAGAGCCTTGAAACAGATTTGCTGTCAACTTATAGACCTGAAGTGAAGCTGGGCCAACTCAGGAATGGCAGATTAAAAGGCCTATTTCCATTCTCATGTATTTAATACATGAGTTCAAAAGAATTTAAAAGGTATACCAACAAAATAATAAGATATATCTGTATTGAAACTTAAAAGAATCGTAGAGGTATACAGCACAGAAAGAGGTCCTTTGGCCCAACTCGTCCATGCTGGCCAGGTTCTCTAAACTGAACTAGTCCCATTTGCCCGCATTTGGCTCATATTCCTCTAAACCTTTCCTATCTATGTACTTGTCCAAATCATTTTAAATGTTATAATTGTACCTCTACCGCTTCCTGTGACAGTTCGTTCCATATACGCTCGACCCTCAGTGTGATAAAGTTACCCCACGGGTCCTTATCACATCTTTCCTCTCTCACCTTAAAGCCTCACCTTAAAATCTCTGCAGATATCTAAACTTTATAGTTACTCTACTTTTAAAATTCTTTCTGTCTCATGTAACTGGTGTAAAGCCTGATTCCTGTTAAGCTGTGGCCACCTTACACAAAATCCAAAAACTTACGAGAGATGGGGTCAGAATGAGCCTAAATGAGGTCAATTAAATGACCTGTAAATTAGCTTCTTCAGAGGAGCAGGACCAAGTAGGGCACATTCTGCTTCATCTGTGAGGGAGTAGAGAGAGCTGGGCCTGCAGGAGACACCTTTTACTTCAGGTAGAATGATTTGAAAATGGGATGGTTTCTAAAGGAAGTTGGGATGAGATCAGGTTCACCCAAAGAAAATTGTTCCAAATTTGTTCAATGAAATTGCAGGAAAGCTGCAAGTTCATTGGTTGGTGAGAAGCTGCTGTTAGAATCATTGAATCTCTCCAATGTGGAAGCAGTCCATTCAACCCATTGAATCCACACTGACCCTCTGAAGAGCATAGCATCCAGACCCACTGCCTCCACTCTATCCCTGTAACCCTGCATTTTCTGTGGCCAATCCTGCAAATCTTTGGACTATGGGAGGAGACCAGAGCACCCGGAGGAAACCCATGCAGACAAGGGGAGGATGTGCAAACTCCACACAGACAGTCACCTGAGGATGGAATCGAATCCAGGTCCCTGGTGCTGTGAGGCAGCAGTGCTAACCACTGTGCCACCGTGCCGCCCCTAGCCAGTGAGTTGGGGAGGAAATTTAAATAGCTTATAACTAGAAAAAAAATATCATTTATAACAATGAAGTAGCTACTTAGATTTTAGTAAGGAACACTCCCAAAAGGGAAGTAAAATTAAGTCAAATAAAAGAAAAGTAAAATAAAAGAATGAAGTTAACTATGAAAGGAATTAACAAAACTAAAGTCTGCAGATAGTGTCACTGGCTGCACAAGCGTCACTCTGGGTTTTGGAACTTGAGCAGTGGTTGGATTCTTTGTTATGAACTCACGAGTCAGGGATAGTTTGTGTAGGGCGGTGGCTGCGGATTAGAAGCATACAGGCAGAGGGTGATTGGTAACCATCAGACAGTGCCGAAGAACCAGGCAGGTTGGGCAGGAATGCCCTGAGTCTAGCTTGCTTGCTTATTGGTATTCCATCCTAACGCAGGTTCCTCAGTGGTGTGCAGCCAGAGCCAAGAATATGGCACCAAGTGCAACTCAGCTGACCAGAGGTAGATAAAGAAGAATGGTAGGGCAACAATGATAAGGGATTCCATAGTCAGGGGATCAGTCTGTAAACCTTCACTGCACTCCTTCCATAGCCAGAACATCCTTCCTCGGGTAAGTAGATCAAAACTGCACACAATATTCCGGATGTGGTCTCACTAAAACCTTGTGCAATTACTGCAAGACATCCCTGCTCTTATATTCAAAGCTTCTCACTTGTAAAGCCAACGTACCACTTGTTTTCTTCACTGCCTGCTGCACCTGTGCACTTACCTTTGGCCATTGCTGTACAGGGTCACCTAAGTCTTGTTGCATATTCCCTTCTCTCAATTTACAGCCATTCAGTTAATAATCTGCGCATCCCCCCACAACCACACCACCACCACCACCACCCCCCCCCCCCCCCCTCCCCACCACCTCCCCCCCCCTCCCCCCACCTCCCCCCCCCCCCCCCCCCCCACCCCGCCCCCGCCCCCAACCCCGGTTTTGGCACCAAAGTGGATAACTTTATATTTATCTACATTATACACCATCTGCCATGTGTTTGCCCATTCACTCAGCTTATCAAAATCATGCTGCAACATCTCTGCATCCTCCTCACAACTTACTCTCCCACCTAGCTTTGTGTCATCTGCAAATTTGGACATATTACATTTAGTCCCCTCCTCTAAATCATTGATATATAATGTGAATAGCCGGTGCAAGAAATTTGACTATTCCTACTTTCCTGAGAGGACATTCCCCTCAACATTACCCAACTTCCCTGTGTCTGCATGGGTTTCCTCTGAGTGCTCCTGTTTACTCCCACAGTCCAAAGACATGCAGGCTAGGTGGAATTGGCCATGCTAAATTGCCCGTAATGTTCAGAAATGTGCAAGGTAGGTAGATTAGCCATGAGAAATGCAATGTTACAAGGATAAGGTTGGCGGGTGTGTCTGAGTGGGTTGCTTGTCAAAGGGTCAGTGTGGACTCAATTGGCCGAATGGCCTGCTTCCACACTGTAGGGATTCTATGATTCTAACTTGTTTGATATTTTGAGGATGTCACTAACAAAATTAATAAAGGGACATCAATGAACATAGTGTAGTTGGATTTTCAGAAAGCTTTTGATAAATTGCCCACAGGAGGTTGGTCCTAGCACTGCTTCCTGCAGCATCCAATTCATTACTGTCTGCTATTTGGAAAGACACCCATTTTTTCCTACTCTTTGTTTCCTATCTGTCAACCAGTTTTCTGTCCATCTCAGTACACTGCCACTATTCCCATGCACTTTAATTTGACATGATAATCTCCCATGTGGAACTTTGTCAAAGGTGAAAGTCCCTTCTGAAAGTCCAAATAAACCATTGGTTCCCCTCATCAATTCCACTAGTTACATCTTAAAGAATTCCAGTAGATTTGTCAAGCATGATTTCCTTCCCATAAATCCATGCTATGTCTGTCTGAACCTACCACTGGTTTCCAAATGATCTGCTATTAAATCTTTTATAATGGATTCTAGCATTTTCCCCACTGTCGACGTCAATTTGACTGGACTGTAATTCCCAGTTTTTCTTTCTTTTACCTATGTTGTTTGTATGAAACATACCGCCACCATTGGCTGTTCAACCTCCCCTTTCAGAATGTCCTGTAGCTTTAACCTTAGCACCAGGGAGGCCACATCCAGGAGTCTCCACTGGGGTCACAGAAATGCTTGTCTCTTCTCCTTACAGCTGAATCCCCTATAACCACTACATTCCCACACTTTTTACTCCTCCCCTGTGCAGCAGAGCCGAGCACGGTGCAACAAATTCAGCTTTTGCTACTTTCCTGAGAGGATATTCCCCTCAGCAGTACCCAACTTACTCAAGTATTTGAGGATGTTACTAACAAAATTAATAAAGGGTATTGATAGAAATAGTATTGTTAGATTTTCAAAAGGCTTTTGATAAGTTTCCCACAGACAATTGGTTTGAAAAGTTAAATTAATGAGATGGGAGATAATCTCCTGGTATTAATTTAATGATTGTCTAACAGACAGAAACTGAGAGTAGGAGTAAATGGATCATTCTTGCATTGGCAGATTGTGACTATGTGATGATGCTATGGCTTTAAGAGGCTATTTTGCCCTTTTTTTAAGAGAGATTGAATGAGGGGTATGGAGCTGTCTGTGAGAAGATAAACAACTTGTGAGGCCTTGAGTTTTTTTTAAAAGTTGGAACAATGAAGGCAAACTGGCCAGGTGTGACTGGCTCTCAGAGACCAGGCTTTCTAGTTTTTTAATAGTGTTTAGGTTTGGCTTCAAGCAACTGATGTTGTGGGCTTGAAGAAGTAGAAGCTATCTTTTCGATCGCTTGTTTTCAGCTAGAAGTTGGGGTTTCTCTTTAATGCTGGCTTACCTGTGAAACAAATATATTTTTCTGAATTTTTCTTTTTGCCAAGGAGTGTGTTTATGCAATGTTACTACATTGAAACAGTTAGTTAGTAATAGTTATTGCATCTATTATTGTGTTAAGTTTACCAATAGAGTTAAGTTATTCGAAATTCCTCTTTCTTTATTTGTATGTTAGCTATAGTGTTTAAATAAATTGTGTTTCTCTTAACGTCGGTTAGTTTGACAGGTCAAATTGTATCTACAACATGGTACTTCACATTTGCCTTTAAAATAAGAAAATGTTAGGGTCTAGGCCATCTTCTTGAAATATTTTGAGGGAACCTGGTCTGGTTGGTCCATAACAACTAGAGAGGTACCTTTTAAGGTTCGAAGCGTTAGGCCCGAACCGTTCTCAATACTTATCAATGATTTGGAGGTCAGGGCCAAAAGTTACATTCCCAAAGTTGCAGATAATTCTAAACAAGCAGGAATACATGTTGTGAGGAGATGTAAACATTTTTAGAAGGATTTGGACAGGCTTAGTGATTGGGCAAGAACACAGCCGATAGAATATAATATGGAAAATGTGAAGACAGATGTGCAGAATATTTCCTAAATGGAGATGTGCAAAGGGACTTGGGTGTCTTAGTCAATAGGTGAAGGCTAACATGCAGGAGCAGCAAGCTATTTGGAAGACTAATCGCAAGTTAGTTTTATGGTAAGAGGATTTGAGTACAAGACTAATTGAAACAAGCCTTGTTTCAATTGCATAGGACCTTGGTTAGATTCTGGGTATAATTTCAAAGTTTGCAGATTACATGATAATTGGAAGTGGCATTAAACAATGAGTAAGCTGATAACTGACCTCAGGAGGACATAGCCAGACTGGTGTTATATGCTGAAACATGGCATATTTAATTCAACATTGAGAATTGTGAGGTTTATACATTTTGATGGGAAAATGAAGAGAGATGGTGCAACATAAATGGTACCATTATGAAGGAACACCTGGGGTTGTACCAACATAAATCATCAAAAGTGGAAGCTCAAGAACCAGAGGTGATATAGTGAAAAACAACAATAGTGAGTTGTTGTGATCTGGATTTCACTGCCACAAAAGTTTGTAACTTGCAAAAGGGAATCCAATGAAAACCTGAAGAAAAATGTCAGCAGGGTCATAAGAAATATAATAATATGTGAGTGTGTCTGTGTTCAGGGGGAATGTAGTGGGGGTGGGGGTTACTAATTGGTTAGCTCTTTCAAATAGGTGCAAAAGGCCAAGTAGACTCCCCCTTTCCTATAGCATTCTATGAATGTCATTAGTATTAATTGTTGTTATGATTATCTTTCTACAAATTAAGTGAGAAAACTAGATAATTATGTAAAGGATTATGTGATAGGATGTTGTGCAGGTAAGTATATTATTTAAAAATTGTGAGAGAATGGAAAAACATTTGACAACACCTATGAGAGTTAGTAATCTTGTCAGACTGGGTTTGCAAGACTATGGTGTACAGCAGAATTTAAGCCATTAGGTGCAAAGTCAACAGTTCCTCCCAATGTTTACTACATGTTATGTCTCAATTTACTCACCTATTATGGTCCAAACCATTATCTTCTGAAATAAATCAATCTCATCTACATTTTAATGAATTAAGACAAACTGTTTCTGCATTCTTCTGAGGGAATGTGTTCCACAGACTGACAACTGACTCACTGAAATATTGGATTTGAATCTTCCCTTCACCTGGGCCAGAATTGGGATCTTTCAGCCAGCCTCCAAGTTTCGAGATGACAGGGGTTTATTTTAAGTGATGGGCTGTGGCAGGCTGGGTGTGGTGGAGGTGGAGGGTGTTGGGTTTTGGTAACAGTGGTGGTGAGGGTGGCTGTTAATGCTCCAGGCAGGCCTTGAGGCCTTCCTCATCTCCTTGGGTTGTATGGCAGCCACAGACCATTCTGTAAAAAAATCACCCCAGTCTCATAGCTCAAAGTGTTCTCTTGGCTTAAAAGGCACTTTTAAATTTACATTATAAAATGTCGAAGGGAGGGATGCAATAATCTTGAAATACCCAACCCCTCAGTTGCCCTCCACCATAGCCTACAGCTCCTATCAAGCTGGAAGACCATTGATTACTTCTTCAGTTTCGAGAGCCCTTTTTACCATTTTTATTCAGACAGCAAGCCCACCCTCTAGCCTTTGTTAGCCTTCCAGGTAAAATCACAAAGAGTGGCTGTTTCTCACAGAATGCAAGTTTCTGTTTCTATTTCAGCCTGACGCAGGCATTCAGAAGCTCACAGAGAAATTTCTGCATATTGTCTCTGCACCTAAGTTTTCAACTTGCCTTTTACCTCCCCTATCACTGCTCCAGGCATAAGCTGTATAGCTGGCTTGATGTTTTCGGACAACTATTGCAGAACAGAATTTGTGTTGTGGTTAACAATACTTCTGTAGAATTGTGGGCAAATTATCCAATATTTAACGTATGAGTTCCAAAGAAGAGACAAAACATTAATGCTGGTTTTCTCTCCACAGATTCTGCCAGAACTGCTGAGTCTCTCTCACCCTTTCCTGTATCAAATCCTTACTGTCTGTCCCAGCTCAAAGTTATAGTAATCACTGAAAATCTGAAACTCATTACTCGCAAAGCTCTCTGGTTGACAATGCTTTTGATTTCTCTTTCAGATTATTTTCTACTACTACATGGGGGGAGAGATTTTTGGATCGTTAACAGTTTACCTAGTGACTCTATCCCATAATCAAACATTACTGTTCAATTTGACTGGGGACCAAGGCCATTACTGGCAGCAAGCAGAAATCAGACTTAGCGCTGACGAGGACTTTGAGATCATGTTAGAAGGATGGGTCAGAAAAGGGTCAAAAGGAGTCATAGCACTTGATGACATCACTTTCACAAAGGAGTGCATCAGTTCTTCATTTGCATTTCATCCAGAACCAACTCGGCCTCCTCCAACAGGTATGTAGTAGCCAACTAATTAAACCATGTAACCAGATTTCCACAGTTTTTTAGTAGGAACTGCAGATGCTGGAGAATCTGAGATAACAAGGTGTAGAGCTGGATGAACACAGCAGGCCAAGCAGCATCAGAGGAGCAGGAAGGCTGACATTTCAGGCCGAGACCCTTCTTCAGAAAT
>NC_063333.1:41529371-41625517 GCF_021869965.1 Rhincodon typus | reverse complement strand
ACACCTTTTAACCAGATTTCCACATTATTTAGTGCAAGTCTTTAAAACTTTGAGCGTAGCTGCCACAGAGTGAAAGGCTAGAAGCCTAGAAGGCTAGAATTTTGGAAGTTTTAATGAGTAATCTTTTTTTTTAAATTTCTCACTAAATATGAATGTTAGTGTTCTTGATATTTAAGTAAGATGTTCTCACTAAGTTATATGTTAAAGTTACCTTTCTTTGTGGCTTAAACAAGGAAATTCTTGATTGAGGGGCGGCACAATGGCTCACTGGTTAGCACTGCTGCCTCACAGCACCACTAGGTTCGATTCCACCCTCAAGCAACTGTCTGTGTGGAGTTTGCATGTTCTCCCCGTGTCTGTGTGGGTTTCCTCCGGGTGCTCCGGTTTCCTCCCACAGTCTAAAGATATGCAGGTTAGGTGGACTGGCCATGCTAAATTGCCCATAGTATTCAGGGATGTGCAGGTTGTGTAGGTTACCCATAGAAAATGCAGCGTTACAGGGATAGGATAGGGGAGGGTGGGTCTAGGTGGGATGGTCTTTGGAGAGTTGGTGTGGACTTGATGGACCGAATGGCCTGCTTCCACACTGGAGGGATTCTGTGATGATTCTAGTGACTGAGCGAAGTTGTAGTTTATTCATTCACAGGAAGTGGGTGGTGCTGGCCAGAACAGCATATATTGCCCTTCCCTAACTGGCATTGAAGTGAGTGCCTGTGAGGTGATTTCAGAGGACAGTTAATAATCAGTCACATTGACTGGAGTCATAGATAGGTCAAACCAATTCTGAAGAAACATCAGCCTTCCTGCTGCTTGGCCTGCTGTGTTCATCCAGCTCTACACCTTGTTATCTAAGGTTGGCAGATTTCCTTCTCTGAATGAAGATGTAGTTAGTTAATTAAATAGCTAGGACTGGTTCTTGTACAAAAGCAGAACAGACTTATCTAAATCACAAGCAGTATAAATACAGGGCTGGCAGAACTCAGTCAACACAGAGTGGAATGCTTGGGAAGTTTGGTAGTGTGGGAGATCAGTGAAGTGGGGAGATGAAAGTGTACCTTTACTTTCCCTTTCCTAACCTTTTTGGATCACACCACTTCATCGGCTGACAGCTGGATCTTAAAAGGTGCAACAGAAAAGAAAATCACAAATGTAACTTCACTATTCAAAAAGGGAGGCAGGCAGAAAACAGGAAATTATAGGCTAATTGCTTGACACCAGTGTGGGGAAAGCGTTAGAATCCATTATTAAGGAGGCTACAGCTGGGCTATAGAAAACTCAGGGTAATCAGGAAGATTCAGCATGGTTTTGTGAAAGGGAAAGTATATTTTACCAATTTATTGGAGTTCTTTGGAGGAGTGGATAAAGGCAAGTCAGAGAGTCATACAGCACAGAAACAGATTCTCCAGTCCAATTCATCCATGCTGGCCATTTTCCTAAAATAAATTAATCCCACTTGCCTGCATTAGGCCTATATCCCTCGAAACCTTTCTTATTCGTGTACCTGTTCTAAGGTCCTTTAAATATTGTAACTGTACCTGCATCTACCACTTCCCCTGATAGATCGTTCCATACATGCACCAACCTCTGCATGAATAAGTTGTCCCTCAGATCCCTTTTAAATCTTTTCCCTCAAGCCTTAAACCTATGTCCTCTAGTTTTGGACTCCCCCATTCTGGGAAAAAGACCTCAGCTATTCAACCTATCCATGCTCCTCATGATTTATAAATCTTAATAAGGTCACTTCTCAGCCTCCAACGCTCGAGGGATAATAGCCCCAGCCTATTCATCTTCTCACTATAGCTCAAATCTTTTAATCCTGGCAACATCCTTGTAAATCTTTTCTGAATGCTTTCAAGTTTAACAAAATCCTTCCTATAGCAGGGAGACAAGAACTGAATACAGTATTCTAAAAGTAGCCTCACCAATGTCCTGTACAGATGCATAGTGATGTTCCAAATCCTATATCAATGCATTGACCAATATCGACAATCATGCCACACTTTCTTCACCTCCTTGTTCACCTGTGACTCCAGTTTTAAGCGACTTTTTCATTGTCTACTACATCCCTAGTCGTGGTGTCATCTGCAAATTTACTAACCATACCTCCTATATTCACATCCAAATCATCTATATGAATGACAAAAAAGTAGATCTAGAACCGATCCTTGTAGCACACCGCTGGTCTAGTCTGAAAAATAATCCTCTACCATCACCCTCTGTCTCCTACCTTCAAGCCAATTTTGTATCCAAATGGCTTGCTCCCCTTGCATTCCATGTAGCTAACCTTACTAACCAGCCTACCATGTGGAACCTTGTCCAACACCTTACTGAATTCCAAAAAGACAATGTCTACCACTCTTCCTTCATCAGTCTTCTTTGTCACCTCTTCAAAAAACACAATCAAGTTAGTGAGACACAATTTCCCATACATAAAGGTACTCAGAAGATTATGGCAGCAGCAAGCACATTCACCACTGGTAAGCAAAATGTGTCATTAATTTGGCATTGTGGAGGCATGGTGCTTAATTGATAATGTGAATGTTGTAAAATTGCACAAGAAAACTTATTTGAGCTCATGGAGAGAAACCCTCAATGAAACTCCCCCAAATTTGACACTTGGCCAAATTTTGGGAAAATTCAGCCCAACAGTGTTTATCTTGGGTGTGTTGAGGCTTGTCTTATACTTTATAAAACATTCTAAGATGAATGGTGAATAAATATTGACATGAGGTGAATGATGCATACTTTTATTCGGCTCTAGATGATTTATAAGCCTAGATCAAAATGATTTAGAGGAACAATAAAAGTCTTACTGGATCGTAGACTAGCAACATAGAATGGTAACAACACAGGAGGACAATATTCAGTTCTTTATGTTTGTGAAGTGCCTGATTAAGATTGGCAATGACCATGTAAGATCATGAGTCTGATCTGATAAGACAGACGCTTTCATGAATAAGCTATGAAAAGTCTGCGACTGAGAAGAGCAATCAGTTCAAAGAGTGAAACATGCCATAGGCCACTTAACAGCAGCATTTTAATCTTCCAAAGCCAGTTGATAGTTTTAGGACACAGTATGAAGGCACTTCTGGTCAGATGCGCAACTTTCTCTTGTTCAGTTGTAGTATCAGCTAGAAAGAAATATAGAAACGACAAAAATTGTTGTAAATCTTAAAGGACAACTAATATGCCTTCAATTACTATAGAGGAGTTGCATATTCTAATAATGCCAATGACACACCATTGGTAACAGAATCAAAGTGAAAGTGGAATGAATCATTGTTATAAAAATGACATTCTTTAAAGGATTAGGAAGATTGACATTTTTACAGAAGCTTGTAGATCACACTTAATGCTTGAGAATTGGTTTGTGGGGATATCAGAAAATCATATCGAAAAGCAATTTTGATACTTATTCATATAACTAATGGAAAATGCACAAACCTGATTGTCTCTACGTTTGTAAATTTGGTGGCTGGTGTCATGAGTGGAATTTCCAATTGCAGCTAAAATTGCTAAATCTATTTTTTTCACAAATTATAACTGAATTTAGATCATTGCTTTCAGCATAATCTCTTTAATAAATGGAAATATAGAATTGGAAAAGTAGATACCATTACATATTTATTTAAATGTGTGCAGAAAATAGAAGACTTTTTTTAATTTTTATCTCCTATTTACAATGCGTTAGGGCATTGTACACTACAACTAGCGAGGCAATTGGGAAAATGAGACTATTGAGTGACCTGTTGTACTTGATATACTTTTGCAAGTCACAATATTGCAATATTCCAGAATATTAAATTAAATGTATTTTTATTTTTAAAATGCACTTAAATTAACATGGAAAACTATCTTCTCTACTATAGATAGGGGACAAGAACTGTTATCAGAAAACCTCATGCTAGAACTAACCATTCAAACAGTACTCTTTTCTCCTGCAATATAAATTGTTGTAAGACAACAAGGTGTAGAGCTGGATGAACACAGCAGGCCGAGCAGCATCAGAGGAGCAGGAAAGCTGACGTTTTGGGTCTGGACCCTTCTTCAGAAATGGGGGAGGGGAAGGGGATTCTGAAATAAATAGAGAGAGGGGGGAGGCAGATGGAAGATGGATAGAGGAGAAGATAGGTGGAGAGGAGACAGACAGGTCAAAGAGGCGGGGTTGGAGCCAGTAAAGGTGAGTGTAGGTGGGGAGTTAGGGAGGGGATAGGTCGGTCCAGGGAAGATGACAGGTCAAGGAGGCGGGATGAGGCTGGTAGGTAGGAGGTGGGGGTGGGGCTTGAGGTGGGAGGAGTGGATAGGTGGGAGGAAGGACAGGTTAGGGAGGCGGGGACAAGCTGGGCTGGTTTTGGGATTTGGTCGGGGAAGGGGAGATTTTGAAGCTTGTGAAGCCCACATTGATACCATTGGGCTGCAGGGTTCCCAAGCGAAATATGAGGTGCTGTTCCTGCAGCCTTTGGGTGACATCGTTGTGGCACTGCAGGAGGCCCAGGATGGACATGTCGTCTGAGGAATGGGAGGGGGGAGTTGAAATGGTTCGTGACTGGGAGGTGCAGTTGTTTATTGCGAACCGAGCGTAGGTGTTCTGCAAAGCGGTCTCCAAGCCTCCGCTTGGTTTCCCCGATGTAGAGGAGGCCACAACAGGAACAGCAGATACAGTATACTACATTAGCAGATATGCAGGTGAACATCTGCTTGATGTGGAAGGTCTTCTTGGGGCCTGGGATGGGGGTGAGGGAGGAGGTGTATAGGCAGGTGTAGCACTTCCTGCGGTTGCAGGGAAAAGCGCCGGGGGTGGTGGGGCTGGTGGGGAGTGTGGAGCAGACAATGGAGTCACGGAGAGAGTGGTCCCTCCGGAAAGCAGATAAAGGTGGGGAGGGAAAAATGTCTTTAGTAGTGGGGTCAGATTGCAGATGGCAGAAGTGTCGGAGGATGATGCGTTGGATCCGGAGGTTGGTGGGGTTGTATGTGAGGATGAGGGGGATTCTGTTTTGGTTATTATTGCAGGGAGGGGGTGTGAGGGATGAGTTGCGGGAAATGCGAGAGACACGTTCGAAGGTGTTTTCGACCACTGTGGAGGGGAAGTTGCGGTTCTTGAAAAACGAGGACATCTGGGATGTTCGGGAGTGGAATGCCTCACCTCGGGAGCAGATGCGGTGGAGGCGAAGGAATTGGGAATAGTTGTTCTTTTGACATGTGGCGTCTTTATGTTTCCCCTGATGAGTCCAAGACACAAAACCTCTCTATTCAACAATATTCAAATAGAAATTAACATTTGTGAATATGTATATGACACTGTTAACACACAGATGAGGGATGTTCCAATAGTTGGAGATATGATATGTGTTCAGTTAGTTGACTTCAGCTGGTGTGACTGTTGAGACGCTATGATTAGCCTTTGTGTCCCGTGGCTGAAAACCTTTAAAATTAATTAAGGGCCCCAGACTTGCTCAATGAAGATTAATGCCTCCTGGAATCTGTTGGCAAAAGCTGTGGACTGGATCAAGTTCAGCTCTTTTTACACCATAATCAAATTGCCTAACAATGCGTACTGCTGACAAAAATCAATGACATTGGTGAAGTACCAGAAATTTGATATGAAATATTCAGCTCATCCAAACTCACTGTTGCAGGAGAGCGGGGAGGATCCAATAGAGGACTGTTTGATTATATTGCAAATTTGTGGGTAGCAAGCAGAATTTCCTGTATTTGCTCTCTCTTTAACTTAAGTAAAATCAAAAATAATTAGCCAAAATTGTTTAATAGAAATGGGTCATTATAACATTTCAGAACAAACTTAAATCGTTGAGTTGGCAGTTTCAAATAATTCTTTGTTAAATCCTATTTCATTTGCTATGCTTGGTAAGTCATCACAATGAAGAATGTACTGAGCTAAGAAGTTTTAAAGAAAATATAACAAACATGAATCTCCCTTGGAGATGCCTTTCTGTTGAAAGCTTTAAATGGAATAAGTAACTCTTAAGGTGGTAATAAATGTACTAATAGAAGTAGCCACTACTGAAAGCCATGCAGACCAATATCTGTTAACTACAAGTGACACTTTAGTGATTCTTTCATTAGCTGTTTAAACTTACTCATAGAAATTCCTTCTTTATTTGCAGGACTTTGTCGACAAGGTTATTTGGAGTGCCAGAATGGAAATTGTTACCGACCAGAACAGAGATGTGATTTTGTAAATGACTGCAGTGACAATACAGATGAGAGAGAATGTGGAACATCCTGCACCTTTGAAACTGGACCATGTGGTTGGAAAAACTCCTTGGCAGACAACTTTGATTGGATCTTGGGGCAGGGCTCGTTTCAGAGTCTACGGCCAGTGAACGATCAGAGCCTAGGAAATGAAAATGGTAATTTCTTAATTTGTTTTGAATTTTAATACTATAGTAGAACACAAAGGAAGCAAATACTTGTGTGAACATACCATTACTGAATGGGTTTGGCAAATTCTTTGCAATTATTTGCCAGATGCTTGATGTGATGACACAATTTATGTGAAAACCTATAATACAAGAGATATTTGTGTGGAATATTAATATTCCATACAAAAGGTGATGTCTGATTGTTCTTCCTCAAAATGTGGACAATGGTTTTTTGATTATTCATCTGTAGACTTTCTATCTCATTAAATCATATAAATAATGAAACAAATAGATTTAACTGCAGCAGTGCATGTTGGTTTCCTGATTTTTATATTCATTAACACGATGAGGGCATCGCTATCAGGCTAGCATTTATTGCCCATCCCTAATTGCCCAGAAGGCAGTTAAGAGTTAACTGCATTGCTATGGGTCTGGAGTCGCATGTAGGCCAGACCAAGTAAGGATGGCAGTTTTCTTCCTAAAGGACGTTAGTGAACCAGATGATTTTTTTTCCAACAGTCAACAATGGATCCACAGTTATCATTAGACTCTTAATTCCAGATTCTTTTTAAAAAAATAGATTGAAACTAGGTCCCCAGAACATTGCCTGGGTCTCTGGATTAACAGTCCAGCAATAATGCCACTAGGCCATTGCCTCCCCTGTCTCTCGTAGCATAAGAGATTAATATATCATTGTCATAATTCCTTATGATAACTAGTAATAAGAATTGCAAATCAACAGCGTGCTGATGGATATTTTCTTAATAAACAGAACCAGATATAATTTTGTTATCATCACAATTGCCTGAAGTACCAAACAATTTTTTTTAAAGCTCATGTTTATAATGAATTGCTACTCAAAACCCAAAATGGAAATTATTTCACTTTCATTGTGACCAAACTAATTGTCATCTGACAACATATTCACAGAAATTTGCAGGCACCACCCATGATTTTCAGATGTTAGACATATCCCTAATGCTTCAACATGTCGAGTAGGAAGAGTTATTAAATACAATATGGGACTGTAGCATTTGCCATGTTGGTGTGGACCAAAAAAGGAACATAAGAGCAGTAGGCCATTCAGCCCATCAAGCCTGCACTCCTATTCAACATGATCATGGCTGATTATTCACTTCAATGTTTTTCCCCACATGATCTTCATACAGCTTTATATCATTACTATTTTGAAATCTGTCAATCTCTCTGGGGTGGTGATAGCCTAGTGGTGTTATTGCTAGACTATTAATCCAGAAACCTAGGCAAAGTTCTAGGGACCTGGGTTTGAAGGCTGCCAGGGCAGGTGCTGGCATTTTACTTCAATAAAAATCTGGAAATAAGTCTAATAATGACCATTAAAGCGTTGTCGATTATCAGGAGTAAAAAATGGTTGTCCTTAGCTGGTTTGCCCTATATATGATTCCAGACCCACAGCAATGTGGTTGACCCTTAACTGCCCTCTGGGCAATTGGAGATGGACAATAAATGTGGATATAGGCAGTGATGCCCATATCCTGTGAATGAATTTTTAAAAATGTATACTCAGTGACTGAGTTTTGACAACCCTCAATGTTGAAGAATTGCAAAAATTCACAATCCTTTGAGTGAAAAAAGACTTCCTCATTTTGGTCCTGAGTGGCTTCTCCCTTATCTTGAAATTGTGTTGCCTAGTTCTGGACTCCCGAGCCAAGGGAAACAGACTCAGCTGAGGTGGCAGTGTAGTGGAATAAATTTAGGCATGTAGTATCCTCAAGTAGAGACAAAAAAACTGCAGATGCTGGAATTCAAGGTGGACAAGGTCTTCAGTCCTGAAGAAGGGTAATACCCGAAACATTGACTGCTCCTTTCCTCCAGATGCTGCCTGGTCTGCTGTGTTCTTCTAGCCCCTTGTTTATGTATTACCCTCAACATTGACTCTGGACACTGTAAAGTGTCAGGACAAACCTGGGAAAGGCAGCAGACTGCTAATTACCATGTACCACCCCAGGCCCACCTTGGCTTATGAATTAGTACTCCTCTATTTTGAACAACACTCGGAAGAAGCACTGAGGCGGGCAAGGACAGTCTGCAACTCCCTGGCCTGGCATATCTCCCAATCTACCATCACCATCACACCATGGGAGAGTATTGGTCCAGTAATGAGTGCAGGAGAGCATGTCAGGATCAGCACCAGGCATACCTGAATATAAAGTGCAAAATTGGTGAGACTGGAATACAGTATTGCTTGCATGCCAAGCAGCATGAACAGCAAGCAACAGACAGAGTCAAGCAGTGACATAACCAAGAGATCATATCTAAGCTTTGCAGTCCTGCCACATCCAGTTATGAATGGTGGTGGATAATTAAATGACTCACTGGCTGAGGTGGCTCCACAAAAGTCCATAACCACAGTAACTGAGGTGAGGTGAGGTGAAGGGTGCCCAGTACATCAGTGCAATCATCAGCCAAAAGTGCCGAGTGCATGATCCATCTCAGCCTCCTCCAGAAATCGGCAGCGTCACTGATACCTGTCTTCAGCAAATTCGACTCACTCCACATGATATCAAGAAATGGCTGGATGCACTAGGCACTGTAAAAGTTCTGGGTCCTGGCAACTTTCTGGCAATTGTACTGAAGATGCATGCTCCACAACTTGCCACTCTCCAAAGCAAGCTGTTCTAGGACAGCAGCGACACTAGCATCTACCTAATCTGGCATCATTCTAATGTGGAAATTGCCCAGGTTGATCCTGCACACAAACATAGGACAAATTGAATAGAGCCAATTACTGCCCCATCAGCTTACTTTATCAGTAAAATGATGGAAGACATCATCAACAGTACCATCAAGCAGCAGTAGCTCAGCAACAACCTACTCACTTGAAACTCAGTTTAGGTTCCGCCAGGACATTCACACTTGACCACATTACAGCTTTTATTCATCGCAGCCTATGCAATAATGACTCATTATTCCAAATCTGTTTTCTGCCTATTAATGAATCATCATTCCATGCCCCATACATTACCTCTATCCTATTTGCTTTACGTGCCCAAATTACAGATACAGATAGGTGCCAGAATCCATGCTTGAAATAAGCATTAGGTTTCTTTTTCTTCCATATACAAATAAGGGAGCCTAACACCTCTGCTATATTAGTTTTCTCTGGATGAGGGTCTGTTCAAAAAAATACATTTGGGGAAAGATCTTTTTGCACCATGCCATTGCCAATAGCACTAAGCATTCAGAGAGTACACCAAATAGATACAATTGTCAAAAATGTGGAACTGGGAGTTGCAGCAGTTCTCCTTTTTTATTCATTCACAGGATGAAGGCGTCACTGACTAGGCCAGGGTTTATTGCCCATCTTGCCCAGTTAAGTGTTGACCACATTGCTGTTGGCCTGGAATCAGACCAGGTTAAGGATGGCAGTTTCGTCCCTAAAGAACATTAGTGAACCAGATGAGTTTTCCCCAACAATTGACAGTAGATTCATAGTCATCATTAGACTCTTAATTTTTTTTAAATTGAATTCAAATTCTACCATCTGCCATGGTAGCATTCAAATCCAGGTCCCCAGAACGTTATCTGGGTCTCTGAATTAACAGTCCAGTGGTAATACCACTAGGCCATTGCCACCCCATCCCGCTCCGCTTTCAAATCACGGTTTACAGCTATTCACTGCTTGCCACCACTATTTCATTCTTGATTGTCACCTCTGTCCTCTTGATCACACTCACTTTTCGCTCCAGCCGTTTCTCCATGTATCCCTCCCATGGTCCCCTTAAGGCTTTACCTTCAATTATAATGAGGCCTTGAGCCTAACCATTGAGATGTAGGTAATAAAAAGTGAAAGAGTTGCATTTACTTGGCACCTGCTTCAGGACAAACAAACGTTCCATTGTGTTTTGATGACAATGAAATGCTATTGAAATGTAGTCAATCTACCATAAAATTATGATGTTTACTTAAGGGTAAAATGTGTTCAGGACCTCCTCTTTCTCTCCAAAATAGTGCCTTGGGATTTTTTCCACCAGAAAGAATCTTGGATTCAACATCTCATATAATCTCCAACAGTATTGTAATGGAGTGTGATTTTTATGCTCAAATCCGGGGTTGACATTTGAACCTAGAATATTTTGATTGAGGGGTGACTGCCACCAACCAAGCCTCCAGTATTCCCACTTTGGGCACAGACAGATTTATCCCTCCATGCATGACACCAAAATAGATTATTTATTTTGATGATGTAGTAAGCCTCAAAAATCCATGCCTCTCATAGCCTCTGCCAAAATGAGCAGCTGGTAATTTAGCAACATGTTGAATTCTAGACCTGTTCCTTCAGATGCAATATAAAGCATTTATGTCAAGGTGAGTTTTCCACAGGGGCTATATGGAATCACGGAAATGTTACAGTCCAGGAGATTATTCAGCCCATCATGTCTGCACTAGCTCTCTGAGTGTTTAAACTTGGTTCCAATCTTCTGCCATTTCCCCATAAATCTGAACACTGTTTCAATTAAATAATCATCTCAGTATCTCAGGAATGCTTCAATTGGACCTGCCTTCATCACATTTCCAGGTAGTGCATTCTGGACTCTAACTACTTGCTGTGTAAGAAAGTTTATTTTTGCCACATCAGAATATTGAAAGCACCTATCAAGTCTCTTCTTAACTTTCTACTCTCCTAGGAAAACTGTTCCAAACTGTCCAATCTTTCCTCATAAGTGAAGTGTCTTATCCCTGGAACATTCTCGCAAACCTCATCTGCATGATCTACAATGCATCAATATTATTACAATGGTTTGGTGCTCAAAACTGTAGACAATACTCCAGCTGAGGTCTAACTAGTGTGTTATATAAGTTTGGCTGATATAATTTTATCATAAACCCCTCCATATCACTATATATGAAGCCTAAAATAACATATGCTGCACTAACAGCTTTTCCTATCTGTTCTGCCACCCTTAATGTCTTATGTATACCCTGGTGTGTCTGCTCCTGCACATCCTTTAGAATAGTACCCTGTAATTTTTGATGTGTCTCCATATTCTTTGTACCAAAATGTTGCACCTCACACTTCTGTACATTGAACTTCATTAGTAAACTATCCACTTATGCTCGCATATCAATGTCCTTTTGAAGTTCTACACTGTCCTCCTCACAATATTTAATTTTCTAAATTTTGTTTCATCCAAAAACTTTGAAAATTTCCCCTACACATCATGTTTAGATTATTTAAAAATATCAAACAAGTCAAGGGTCCCTGGGGAACTCCACTACAAACATTCTTCCGGGCTAATAATACTGAATTCAGGTTGGCTCTCAACAGTTTATACAAGCTGATACTTGTCATAAGAACACCTTGTCTTCTTTAACTTATTTTTTCTCTCCGATATAAAGCAGCTATTTGCCATATCCCTCTGTGGTTGTGTTAATTAAAACAAAAAAAATTTATATATGAGCTAAGGCAGAACATAGGCTGCTGATATAGCCAGAAGTGGTCCATTGAAGCATCAGTGAGGTGACTGCATGCTGACACAAGGCCAAGTTTCAATGAGCAGATCACTGGCTGTTTCAGCGAGCAATATGTTAGGTAAGTTGTTGAGTCAATCACCTACTGAAGCTCTCCACCTCTAACTATTTGAACTCACTAATCATTGAAACGTAGCATGTGTTCATGACCTGGTCAACAGTATGGCAACAGCTGACTGAACCATATCAGCAGATCCTTGAATATTCCTAATCCCCGGTAATGCATAAAGTCTGAGTATTTAGGAGAATCACGATTCTATACAAAGGCGAGGATGCAGGTCGATTATCTCAGTTGGCTGGATGGCTAGCTTACAATGCATGCTAATAGCATGTATTCTGTTTCCACACTGGCTATAGTTACCATGAAGTATTTTTCTTCTCACACTCTTCTTTCACCTGAGATGGTATAACCTGTCAGGTTAAACCACCACCAACCCTATGATCTATGGCAACATTACCTTTTACTGTGCAAACAGAAACTTATTTTTAAAGTGTTTAATGTGTGATTTCATTCTGCACATACCAGATTTGCATCTCATACAGATTAAAGTTTTCCTTACCAACAGCGTGATTTTTAAAGCATTAAAAAGATACCCATTACAGCCATCATCCACCTGCTTTGAGAGTCCTGAGGCAAGAGTAGATTGTATGCTAAATGTAAAGATAATCCACCAGTATGCTAGCTGTTTAATAAACAGAGCACTCACCAACACAGCAGTAGAACAGACTGTAATATCTAGCTGGTTGAATGCACTGGGATGGTCAACATGAAGCTTTTGGCTCCCATTAGCACGATCATATTTCACAATTGAAATTTATTGAAACCTCATTTGAAATGACATGGCAATGGAAAGCTTCAGTTAAGCAGCTTGTCTAACAATTGCCCAGTCATCGTAAAAGCAGCCAAATACGACAACATTTCCTGCCTTCCTATCTTGTCTTAATGTTTTGAACCACTAGATCACTGGGACAGGTGGATTGCTCATTCTGAGGTCTGCACTCATCCACAGTGGACCTTCATGGCATAATAACCCAAGATGGAACTCCTGAATTTCTGCCCATTTACTTTGCGGTAATGTCCAGTTTGACTGATTTTTAATGATTGCCAGATCCAAAACATTATGCTGCCTTTGAAAGATTTCACGAGTTTGTAAATTGGGTGACAACTTTTCGGACAAAAAATATAATTGAACAAATCAGTTGACATAATATGTGTTTCTTCTCAAGGTCAACAATCTCCAGATTATTGCCTGAGCCACATGCAAATTGGTATAGAGACACAGGTTGGAAAAGTAAATGAATGACCGAAGGATCAGACCAGCAGAAAGGGGTTCCTCCTCACAGGAAATTGGCACTCATTCTGGAAGGTGAAAGAGATGTATTAATGCTGCTGTCTGCTTCTGACCTGGAATGGGACCAATGCTCCCAGAGAATTAATTAATGAGGGAGGTAGGAACAGCTTTAAACAAGTATGCTCAGTGGTGAGGTGTTGTGAGGAAAGGGATCTACAAGAACTGAAATAAGCCAAAATGCAAACGAAGCAGGAGATTTGAGCAGAAGACAGACCATGGGTGGACATAAATGGCCAGGAAATATGGTGAAGTGAGTGATGAGATAGGGCAGCCAGAAAAGAGAACATGATGGGGTTGTCAACACAAGGGAGAACCAGATGGAAGGGTGCATTAGTGACAAACGTGAATACAGTGGAATTGGAAGAACAACAGGCAACTGACAGGAAGAGGTGAAGATAGCTGATCAACCAGCACTGTGGGAAACTTCAGGTGAAATGGAAGAAGCTGAAAGGACTTAAAAGACTGAGGGACAGGTAGAATTACAAAACATGTGTAAAAATATAATGACATGAATTGCTTTTAAAAAATATCCTCGCACAGAATTACATAAATTATCAACAAACAGGCCATTCAGCCCAATCAGGCCAATATTATTCTCATCTTTCCAATTCAGAATGTATCTAGTATGGTCCTCAATTTTCACTTCCCTCATTTGATTATATACCTTCCCTTCAAGTGCATCCAATCCATTTAGCCAGTACCTGTGATCACGGGTTATACAGTTTCAGTACACTTTGGGTAATGAAGTTCTTTTTGAATTCCCTATTTGCTTTCTTCACATCTATTTTAAATTGCTGGCCTCTAGCTTTCCCACAAGTAAAAGTAATCTCGTGTTTAATCTTGCAAAACCTTTCATAATTTTGAAGAGCTTTATTAGGTCAAGCTTCAGCTTTGTCCTTTCTAGAAAATAGAAACACAGCCTACTTCATCCTTTATGGTTGATATAATCTCACAATTCTAATACTATCCTAACAAACCTTCAGGGCTTCTATTGTCACTTTCATAAAGTGGTGACCAGAATAGTGCAGTCTATCCAAGGATGATTTCTATTCCCATAGAAATAGCTCCAAATGCTTGGATTCCTTTTTTTTTAAATGGACTACTAACCTGTGCACCATCTTCAATTGTTCGTGTGCTTGTACTCACTGTTCTTCACTCATTTAGACTATTGTTTTATAAGTAATAGAAAAGATGTTGTTAAGCTTGAAAGGGTCAGAAAAGATTTACAGCGGTGTTGCCAGGGTTGGAGGGTTTGCGCTATAGGGGGAAGCTTAATAGCCTTGGGCTATTTTCCCTGGAGGATTGGAAGCTAGGGGATGACCTTACAGAGGTTTATAAAATCATAAGGGGCATGGATAGGTGAATAGCCAAGATCTTTTTCCCAGGGTAGGGGAGTCAAAACTAGAGGGCATAGTTTAAGGTGAGAGGGAAAAGATTTAAAAGGGACCTGACGTTCAACTTTTTGACACAGAGGGTGGTATGTGTATGGAATGAGCTGTCAGAGGAAATGGCAGAGTCTGGTACAATTACAACATTTAAAAGGCATCTGGATGGGTTTATGAACAGGAACGGTATGGAGGGATATGGGCCAAATGCTGACAAATGGAACTAAATTAATTTAGGATATCTGGTTGGCATGGACAAGTTGGACTGAAGGGTCTGTTTTCATGCTGTACAACTCTATGACTTTACAATATGTGACCTGTTAGCCTTCTGATCAAACTGAGGTTCTGCACAGATTCCTTTTAGAACATAGAACATAGAACAGTACAGCACAGTACAGGCCCTTCAGCCCACGATGTTATGCCAAGCTTTTACCCTAATCCTAAGGTCTATCTAACCTCCACCCCAACCTTATACTATCATCCATATGCCTATCTAATAGCCACTTAAATGCCCCTAATGAGGCTGACCCCTCTACCTGCTCCTTTTGTGAAATGCATTTGCCAATTATATATCCCAATTGGATTTTATTGTGTTCCACTGGCAGATTGGCAGGTGGAGGGACAAAACATTGGACAGCAAACATGGGTGTCATTTTTGCATCTACCTGCTGCCTCCCATCCTATTACAATTGCACCAGCAGCTAGGGAGAGGTCAGAAGACTTGCCACTTTAATGCCAATTGAAACCACTAAGAGACTGATTAATGTTCATGTAAAGGGCTTCCACCACTGCTGCTAGGATTTTGCTTGTAGTGAGAGAGACACACATCAACAATGCAGCCCAGCAGATTGGATGGGTCACTGGTCGGGGCTGGTGTTGTGCTTCTTTCATGAGCTTCCTCTGCTTATTGGAAGTCTACCCAATGTCTTCCTAACCAACTGTCTCCCTTTCCCCCTATTGCCCACACACCTGTTCATCTAACCATCCACAGCCCCATAATCTGACACCCTGGTATAAGCAAACCCCTGGAGTTATCCAGTCTGCTTTTGGTGCCTATCCCTAAATGTTATGAAACAGATGCTGCCCAGGCTATGGTGACAGATGGGGGAACTCAGTCACTAGAGGGATTTAAAATTGATAAAGAGAAGTTATTGGATAAGCTGTTGGTACTCAAACTAGATAAGGCACTGAGACCAGATGAGATGCTTCCAAGGATATTGAAGGTAATAAGAATGGAAATTGGAGGGACACCGGTCATAATCTTTCAGTCTTCCCTGGATTCAGAATGGTTCCAGAAGATTAGAGAATTGCAAACGTTATGCCCTTTTCCAAAAATTTGTTAAGTTTAGCCCAGCAATTATGGACCAGTTTAACATCAGTGATGGGAAAATTTCCAGAAACAATTATTCACGATAGAATTAGTAGTGAATGAAAAATGTGGATTGAAATTGAATAGTTAGCATAGAATTGTTAAGGGAAAGGCATGCCTAACAATCTTGCTGAAGTTTCTTAAAGTGGTAACAGATAATATTTATGAGGGGAAATCCATTAATGTGATGTACACCAACAAAGTCTTTTTGGTGCAACAAAGTCTTTGTTGTGGAAACTCAGCAGGTCTAGCAGCATCTATAGAAAGAAAGCAGAGATAAAGTTTTGAGTCCAATAGCCACTATTCAGAACTGATGTTTGTGAGGAAAAGTGGTATCTGTGCTGAAGACGGGGGATGATGGTGGTGTGTGGTGGTCGGGTGGAGGTGCAGTGGGGATTGCGGGAGAAGGAGTGAGAGCACAGATGGAGATGGAGCCCAGAGAGAGAAAACAACAGGTGGGAAAGTTATGGATGGATAATACTAGGAAAAAGAAAGGCTGGTAATGGGTAACAGCACCAGGGACCTGGGTTTGGTTCTACCCCTGGGTGACCGTCGGTGAGGAGTTTGCACATTCTCCCTGTGTCTGCTTCAGTTTCCTCTAGGTGCTCTGGTTTCCTCCCACAGTACAAAGATGTACAGGTTAGGTGGATTGGCCATGCTAAATTGTCCATATTGTCCATGAATGTGCAGTCTCGGTGGATTAGCTGCAGGAAATGGGGTTATAGTGTTATGGGTAGGGGTGGTCTGGGTCTGGTTGGGATGCTCTTCAGAGGGTTGGTGCAGGCTTGCTGGGCTGAATGGCCACACTGTAGGGCCTATGTCCTATCCTGTCACTCATTTCCCTGGGTCCCCACGACTACCACTTCACCTTCAACATTATTGCCACTTTATCCTAGCTGCTATCCATTCTGAAGAACAATCACCAGACTTGAAACATTAACTCTGCTTTCTCTCCACTGATGCTACCAGACAAGGACATTGACATCTTGATGGAGTGGGCAGATAGGTAGTAGATGAAATTCATTGTTAAGTGTCAGGTAGTGCAGTTTGGTACAAAGCACAAGGAAAGACAATTTAAAATAACAGGTATAGTTCTAAAGTGTGTCCAGGAACAGAAAGACCTGGGTGTATATGTAAAAGATAGTGTTCTCATTAGAGTGAGACAAGGAGTGGTAGCTTAACTTGAGAGTCACCATGCCTCAGGTGAGGAGCAAGGTTAAGAAGGAGGTTTGTTTATGGTAACCACAGCCAGTGTGGGCATTGAACTCACACTGTTGCTATTATCTTGCATCATAAATTGGCCTTCCAGCCAACTGAGCTAACCAGCCGCAATAATATGCCACTGTCCAGAACCTCTTCTAAAAGCTTAATCCTAGATTCTTAAGGTAGCTAATGCGGACATCTACTACCTCTACTGTTTTGGTGTAAACTTTCCAACCTTTGTTTGATTCTGAAATGTTGCTACAGACTGGAAAGTAGCAAATACAATCCTTCAATTCATAAGGGAAAGAGGCAGGAAACAACATTAGGCAGTCAACGTGACATCTGTTGTGGGGATGGTGTTAGAATTAATTATTAAAGACATTATAACTAGGCATTTAGTAAAATTCAACATAATCATGTAGAGTCAGCATGTTTTTGAGAAAGGGAAATCATGTTTAACCAATTTATGGAAATTCCATGAAGGAGTAACATTTGCTGTGAATAAAGGGGAGTCGATTGACACGCTGTACTTGAATTTCCAGAAGGCATTTTACAAGGTTTCATATAACAGGTCACTGAACAAAGTAGGAGCTCATGGTGTATGGGGTAACATACAAACAGGGATTGAAAATTGGCTGACTTGCAGAAAACAGAGAGCATGCATAATTTTTTTTCAGGTTGGCAGGATGTGATGAGTGAGTTTTTAGACTTCTGATGTAAGCCTCAAACTTTTATAATTTTCATCAATTTAGTTGATTGATTGACGGTATGGTGGCTAACTTTGCAGACAATACAAAGATATGTAGGAAACCATAATAAAAGCAAATAATTGCAGATATTGGAAATCTGAAATAATAACAGAAAGTGCTAGAAAAGCTCAGCAAGTCTGGAAACATCCTTGGAGAAAGAAAACAGAGTTAGTGTTTTGAGTCCAATATGACTCCTCTTTGGACTCAAATATTAACTCTACTTTTTTCTCTTAACAAAGCTACAAGACCACCTGCATTTCCCAATCACTCTCAGATTTTATCATAGGTTGAAATGTATGATGTGAAGGTGACCTAATGAAGATGCAGATAGGTTAAGTGAATGGGCAAAAATGTGTCAGATTGAGTACAACGTGGAGAAATGTGAAGTTGTTCACATTGATGGCAAGAACATAAAAGCAACATTTTATTTAATTAAAAACCAAAAGAACTGCAGATACTGCAAATCAGAAACAAAAACAGAAGTTGCTAGAAAAGCTCAGCAGGTCTGGCAGCATCTGTGAAGAAAAATCAGAGTTAACATTTCGAGTCCGATGACCTTTCCTCAGAACTATTATTTAATGTTACGTATACTGTAAACACCACCACTAGGTGGCACAAAGAGCATTCTGGGCTGAATTTGATGATTTTTTTTTGGCTAAGTCCGAGTTACATTGTGTTTTTTGTGGGATTTTCGCCGAGAGGCCTAACAAGCCGTTTCTGACCAAACCACTTCATTTTTTTACCTACCCTGCCCTTGCAGTGTTTCGAACATGCAATTGGCACCCCAACTTATCAAGTGCCGTTCCCACATGAGCTCACTGTGCAACGGGCATCTTGGAATTCAGTGGCATTGCTTGTGCCCGTGCCCATGGGCCACCTGGACAAGCTAGTCTGGTACTGCCCTGCATGGTTCCTGAGAGTTTTTACAGACATGACAAACAGGAGTAAATTGGCACCTCACTTTGAAAGGAGGATGCTGGAATTCCTGAGGTGGTGGACGGTGGGACATTATCTTCCCCTCAGAACAGGACAGGAGGCCATGACACCAGGCCTCCCAGCTCTGAGTTATATAGAGAAATGCCCAGCACTTTAGGAAGAATGTTAATGTCCTTCTCCATTCCACTAGGATAAGTTCCACCATCTTCTGTCCAATATTTCTCACAGTCACTGTATCTCTGCTACTGGACCTATCTCCCACCACAGCTGATGCTCTACCACTCTCAGAATTACATGCAACATCTCCCCACACTCGTTATTCCCACACCAAACACCAGACCCCTCATGTGCCTGCCTTCCATGCTGCCTACTCACTCACTCATGACATCTCCACGTGCACCAGCAGTAATTGTTGTGCCACCCACTTCCATCTTCCATAATATCAGCCTCTCTCTCATTCCAGGAGGAAACCAGCCCACAATAGGTCAGAAACAGTCAAGATAGATGGTGCTTTTCCCGCTTTTCCCTTCGTTCAGCTCCTCCCTTCTTTTGAGAAGAGGACCCTAACTCTGACTACTTAAAGCAGGCCCTGGGCTGGTATAGGAGGCGGCCCTTCAATTACTGTACAGGGAATCCCCGAGCAATGGCTATCCCCCCTTGATTTAACAGTAGCCCACTGACAACTAAGGCAAGCTTGCTGGCTCCGTGACAGTGCTAAATGGCACAGCAAGACAGAAGTGATATGAGTCTGATATCTCTGGCTGAGAGGGCAAAATGCAAAAAGGTACAGCTGGGCGATGCTAGGCAGGGATGCTGTGAGGTAGGCTCAGAGTGAGTGAGCGCTATAACAGCAAGCAAATAGCCAAGACACACATCTTGGTCCTCTCCATGAGCTGAGTGTGTGTCCCTGAGCACACAGCGTCATTGCAGCAGCATTACTGTGATAATTACCAGTGCAGCGTGAGGTGCAGTACTGGATTTGAGAAGCATCCAATAAATGGATTGGAGATGTACTGTGGAGGTTGTAAGAGTCCCTGTGTCTTCACACAGGAACTTAAAATTGCCAGAATGTACGGGGATTCTTTCCCTACCTTATTACGAAATGTCTTTGTTTTAATGTTTAAATGTCAGTGCCACAACTTCGATATGACTGCTGCAAAAGGAGACTGATTTGAAATTCTGTTCCCCTCACCCAATGGTGTCTTCTCACCACCCTCACCTTGCCTCACCTCAGTGCCAAGGTGAAGGGAGTCTATGCCCACAGACTGGAGTTGATGCAGCTCCGGCTCCCCTCTGTCACCTGCTGCAGGCCCTCACCAACACCTCATCTAGGTTCCAGACGTCAGCAGCGACCCCGAGCTCTCTGCTCCAGGGGCAAGAAGAGACCTGCTTCACCGTTATCTCACACCACCTCTACAGCCCCCTGCTGACATGCAGCCTTGATGGGCCCATCTGTACATGCACTGCTGACATCACTGTGCTCACTGACATTACTGTGCCTGGATGGTTTGTGTTCGGGATAATCGTGTTCAGTACACGAGTTATTGTGCACTAACAGTTAGTTTGCTGCAAGTGATTATTATGAGGAGTATTGAACATGAAATTCAGGATGTTCCCTGAAGCTTGCAGGATGAGCTAATCGGGTGGTTAAAAAGGCATACAAGATGCCTACCTTTAACAGTCATGGCATAGATTATTAGAGCAGGGTGGTCATGTCAGAGCTGTACAGGAGTTTGGTTAAGGCACAGCGGGAGTACTGTGTGCAGTTCTGGTCACCACACTATAGCAAAGGTGTGACTGCGCTGGAGAGGGCACAAAGGAGATTCACCACGTTGTTGCTCGGTTGGAGCAATTCAGTGATGAAGCGATGTTGGATAAGCTCTTAGACAAGGCTGAGAAGTCCCTGATTGAAGTGTATATGTTTATGAGGGGCCTGGACAGAGTGCTTAGGAAACAGCTGTTCCCCTTAGTTCAAGGGTCAATAATGAGGGAACATAATTTAGAGATTTAGAGAGGATTTGAGGAAAAATCTTTTCACCCAGAGGGTGGTTTGAATCTGGAATGCACTGCCGGATGCGGCAGTATTGGCAGCAAAATCATATCCTTGAAAAAATTACGTTGATGATTGCTGAAATGCCATCACATTCAAGGCTCTGGGCCAAGGACTGGAAAGTGGGATTGGTGCAAATAAGTTGATGCACACTCAATGGGCTGAAGGGTCTCTTTTGTGCTGTATCTCTCTATGTTATGCTCCATTTATAGAGCATTGGTGAGAATACATCTCAAATACTGTGTGTTGTTTAGTCTCCTTCTTTCAGCAAGGATGTAAATGCATTGAAGGTGATCCAGATGAGATTTACTAGACCAGTACCTGGAACGCACAGATTGATTTTTGAGAGTCCATTGGACAGGTTTGGTTTGTTTCCACTAGAGTTTAGAAGAGTGAGGAGTGAGATCCTGACCATTTGACAGGGTGGATGTGGAAAAGGTGAGGGTGCAGCCAGACACTATTATGGTATTAGGCTTTTCCTTTTTAGGACAGCGCTGAAGTGTTTTTTCTCTTTGAGGATTGTACAACATTGAAAGCTGCTTCCTCAGAAGGCAGTGAAGACATAGTCATTGAACTTCTTTAAGGCAGATGTAGATAGATATTTGCTGGTCAGGAGAATCAAAGTTGATTGGGGAAGACAGGAATGTAGAAGAGAAGCAGATCAGCCAGGAACCTATTCAAAGGCTGAGCATCCTTGAGGGCCAAATGGCCTGCTTCTGCTCCTTATACATATGGTCGAATGTATCCATGCAGTATGTTCCATTATTTTAAGGCATTGTGATGGATAGCACATTTCCATTGATCTGTGAAGTGTGCTTAATGAACTGTAAAATGGAACAAAGTCTTGTATGGGTAATAATTTTACAATGCACAGATAGCCCAGTAATTGCTATATTGGCTCTAGGCATTATAAATTGTTTCACTGTATCTGAAATCACTTGGCAGATTCATCTGTAAGAAAAATACAGTACTTTCTTTTACCTTTCTGCTATGAATATTCTGTCTCTGAGTATGGTTCAGTTTTCCAGGCAATAAATTGACATCTATTCATAGCTCAACCCTTTTACTTTGGAAATTCTTATCTCTTTGTCACCTTTGAAATTAACTGTCCCAATGCTCTTCTTGTCCTGTCTCTCATTCTTCAACATTTGCCATCTATCAAAACTACCCAAAAGTTTGCTGTGCATACAATACGGCATATCAAGTCCTGTTCAGCCATCACACGTCACTGAAGGATAATGGCTCATTGTTCTTTGATATCATACATATTAAATTCTTATTCCTGTATTTAAATTGTAACATCCACCGTTCCCCCTTCCATACCTGTAACCTCCCACATCACATTTTCCTAAAACCTGCCTTATTTTGAATTGCCCATTCTTTTGGCCTTGTGAACCATCCCTCACATTACACACGTTAGCACTAGTGACTGTGTGCCACCTGCCAAGATCTCATGCTGTAGAATTCCCTCTTTAACACTCTCCACCTTTCTATTTTCTCTTCACCTTAAGAAACTCCTTAAACCCATCACTTCAATAAAATGTTTGCCTTACAATTCCTATTTCCGTGGCACAGCCCAGGATTCTATCGGTCCAGGTTAGTGGTGGCTTTGGTGATGGGGTGATTTCGGCCCAGGATTCCTTTCCGTGGATTCTGTGGCATCTTGTAGCCCGGGATCAGCGGCAGGGTGGGTCCTCGGGGCGGTTTCAGAATTCTGCGGGATCTTGCAGCTTGGGATTCTGGCTTCAGCGGCCGCTTCTGTCCCAGTGTTCAGGCAGCCTGGCGTGGCAGTCTTCTTCTCCTTCAGCTGCGGCTTCGTTGGCTTTTTATGGCAGCCCAGGAGATACGAATTGAACTAAGATGGACTTTGTGTTTATTTAATTTTTTTTTTAATCTATGCCTTCTGTTATTAATATAGACGCTATACTTTGGTGACTTAAACAGTTTTCACTGTTTTTTTATAAAAAGTACAAGTGACAATAAATTACTATTCTGTTCTATCCTATCTGTTCCTTCTTTGGCTCTGTATTGCTTCTTTCTTATCCTCTGTGATTCATCTTGGAACACCTTCTGTTGCTGTTGTGGACTCTGAACTAGCAAGTGTAGGTTTGACAAATCAGAACATCTGTCCTCTTTAATTAAATAGGAATCTTTATGCTACAGTACTAATAACTCTTCCTGATTTAATAGGATAATAGTTTAAATGCATCAATTCCAGTTCCCACCAATTACAGATTTCAAGTCAACACATTTTGTTTGTAGCAGAGGCTCCTACCAGACTCAGGGAGAATAGCCATCCATAAATACCCACTGGAGTCCCATGTCATAATTGGAGAGACTGCGGAAGTGATTTATAAGAATGGTTCCAAGAATGAGGAACTTCAGTTATGGGGCTAGATTGATGAATTTGGGACTGTTCTCCTTGGAGAGGAGATATGACAGAGGTTTTTAAAATCACTAGCAAGCTGGATAGAGTGATAGGGAGAAGCTGTTCACGCTCATCAAGATAAAAAGAGCATAGACTTAAAGTGATTCACAAATGAGGCTAGGGTGATGTGAGTAAAAGCTTTTTCTCTCAGTGAGTAGTTAGGGCCTAGAATGCACAGCATGGAAGTGTGGTGCAGACAGTTTCAATTGAGGCATTCAAGAGAAAATTAGATGATTATTTGGATAGAAATGATGTGCAGGGATATAGGAAAAAAACAGGAGACTAGCACTCGGTAATAGAACCAGCACAGACAAAGATGTGCCCTAGCAGTTCTATGATTCTGTGAATTGAATGCTGTTGGTATTCACCCACATCCTGAAAATGAATTTATTTGGACTTATCAAGGCCATTAGCAAAATTCACTGACAAAAATTCCAAATCAAACTGAAATCAATGGATGTATCCAAAAGTAATCATCTTGTATGTGTGAAAAATATTCCCGTATATCAGAGGGTTCTAACAGCATTGGCAGTAAAATATATCCCAGAAAAAACTTAGTTTAATATGCTGACAAAAGTCCATATTTTCCTCTAAAATCTTTAATGAAGATAAAGCTTTGTGTATAAATTGTTGAGGGAGACTTTGAGTTAATGCTATACTCTGTTTCCATTATTAAACATTTTTTCTATGCTTAGAAGTTACAAGATAAATAAAGGAAAGAAGTTTTTGCCACGGTGATCTGTGCAAAACACAAAAAATTCCTAGACTTGTAGCAGGCAATCTGTGGAAGTTTCAACAATGCACCATACTTACAGTGTAGCAGCAATGTCAAAGACAATGCATTGGATATGGCAGCTTTTTGTTTAATATTGCCTTATATCCAATTAACAAACTGTAATATATTTGAGCCAAAACACCCAAATAGGCTTCTAAGTTCCTCCTTAATAACTACATAAAATCACAACCAGGAACAGTTTTTATAGTGACTGCAGCATCATGAAACTAATCACATCCTTTTCATTAATGAAGTAGTAGACCTACAGCCAATTGCAGCCATGTGGTGCAGTAGTACTAATACAGCATTGATGTCAATGTCAAGAGCACATCCAGTAAAATCACAACATAGCCAATGCACAGGGTGTAATACTGAAAGCCAGCTCCAAGGAAGTTCTATAATGAGTGCAATACTAACGTAGGACACATTTTTCAATTTTTTAACCACTGTTCTGTGATCGTGTTATGAAATAGCTAAATGATTCTCTATTTCAATAAAAAACCCACAAACATAAATTTAAGGTTAAGCCAGTTAACTGTTTTTAGTGCAGACTATTGTGTGCCTGAATTCCAAGTATATGATTGTGATGGGCAACGTGCCCTACCAGTAACATGCCTTTACAATGGGCAAGATGTGCGGCTGCTGTTATGTTGACTTCTTGGCTTAACTCCAAGAGAATGTGCCAGCAAATTATTTGTGATCTTTGCTGCCAGCTTCCCATTATCCAACGTAACTCTGGGATTTTCTTCCAGGCATGACAAGAGACCAACAATACTGTCATTCAAATACAGCTGGTCATTCTATAATGTTATGCAAATGATGAGAATAAATTTGCCAGTATATTTTATGTTGTTTGAACCATGTTGGTTGCTTTGAAAGAATGTGCATTCCATGTTTGCAATGGTGATGGAAAGAATTTTTAAATTACTGTCTGCCTCAGTGTATAAGCACAAAGACAAAGACAGGGAGGGCTGATCCTTTATCTCAGATACTTAAGGATTAGGAAGACATGAATGAGACTGTTTCTGGCTTTGCTAACCCAAACCTGACTCCCAGAGACATAAGTGGGCAAGGATTGACTCTGAAACCCTCCCTCAGCTGGCCCTGAGCAGAGTCGGAGAAGTGGGAATACTGAGGCAGGCTGCTGGGAAGTCTGTAATCGGGGACTTATCCACCTCTGCATATCATTTCTATGTCTCTCATTCTTAAACTTCATTCCCTCTCGCCACCATTTGTACCTCATGCCCCTATATATCACACCAGCAGCCCCATTTCCCATGGTTCCTCTATACTTAACACATCCCTCATGCCCTTGTTACATTGGGACTCCACACCTAACCCAGATTAAGTAGAGTTCAAGCATTTGAACAACACCCTCCTTCCCCAGAACTGATGCCATTGTCACAGAAAGCAAATCTCCTTTCCACTCATTCTGCAATATTTATAATTGCTCCAGCCTATGCTCATTCATGTCTAGTTTGGTAACAATCCAAACATTATCAAGTTTGCGGTTCTGAGTTTTAATTTGGACCCAAATTCCTCCAACTCTTTCAGCAGATCATTCTTGTTGCTCCATTTATGTCATTAGTTTTTGCATAGTCAACAGTAACTGGGTCTTCCATCTCTTACTTCACATTCATTTTCAATTTCAAGGATTTGCTGTCAGTCTTGACAATGGGAAAGTATCATAGTCTTTTCTAAAGCCTTTTCCTGATGCAAAGGCAGTACCTATTCACCTCATTATTCTGTACCCTGTGACTACACATTCTGTTTTGCCCCACCCACTTCATTGTAGTCCTGCAACATGGTACATTGGTCAATTTTCTAGTCAAGCTGTTCCAGTATAGCTACAACACTGGCCTCTAACCGACAATGTGAACAATTGCCCAGGTATGTCCTGTAAACAAAAAACAGAATTAATCCAATCCAGCCAATTACCACCATCTGTTAAATGATGAAAGGTGCCATCAATTGTCCTATCGAGCAGCACTTGCTCAGCAATAACGTGCTCAGTGACAGTCAATTTGGGATCAGCCAGGGCCATTCAGTTCCTGACCTCAATATAGTTCAAACATGGACAAAATAATTCCAATGATGGGGTGAAAGTGACTGCCCTTGATATAAATGTTACATTTAACTGTGTGTGGTATCAAGGAGCTCCAGCAAAACTGGAGTCAAGGAGAATCAGGGGAAAAACTCTCTGCTGGCTTGAGTCATACCTGGCATAAGCAAAAATGGTGTCTGTTTATTGGAAATCAGTCTCCTAAGCTCCAGGACACTGCAGGAGTTCCTCAGAGTAGTGTGCTAGGCCCAGCCATCTTCAGTTGCTTCACCAATGAGATCAGCATTGGGGATGTTCGCTGATGATTGCATAATGATAAACACCATTAGCCTCAGTATCCTCAGATACCGAACTAGTCTGTGTCCAAATGCGGCAAGATCTGGACAATATTCAGCTTTGAGCTGACAAATGATGTTCGTGCCACATAAGTGCCAGCTGATGCCCACATCCAGCATGAGTGAATCTAACCATTATCCCTTGACATTCAATGGCATCACTTTCACTGAATTGCTTGCTATCCTGAGGTTACCATTGATCATAAACGAAACTGGGCTGGCCATATAATACCGTGGCTACCAAAGCAGGTCAGAGGCTGGGAATCCTGCACTGAGTAACTCACCTCCTGATTCCCCAAAGCCTAGTCACCATCTACAAGCCAAAAGTCAGAAGCGTGATAAAATCATGCCCACTTGCCTGGATGAGTGCAGCTCCAACAACACTCAAGAAGCTTGACACCATCCAGGACAAAGCAATCCTTTTGATACCACGTCCACAAACATTCACTCTTTTCACCACCATGCTCAATAACAGCAGTGTCCACCATTTACAAAATGCATTGTAAAAATTCAGCCGGACTCTTCAGACAGCACCTCCCAAATCCATGACCACTACTGCCAAGAAGAACAAGAGCAGTAGATAGATGGGAGCACCAGCATCTGCAAGTTCCCCTTAAAATTACTCACTATCCTGATGTTGAAATATATCTCTATTCATTCAGTGTCATTGGGCTGAAATCCTTAAACTCTCTTCTGAATAATATTGTGGATCTGTTTACACCAGACAGACTGTAGCAGTTCAAAGGGACATTTTTCACTGGAATGTAGGAGATTGAGAGGTGACCTTATAGGAGTCTATAAAATCATGAGGGGTATAGATAGGCTGAATGGAAGGTGTCATTTCCCTAGGTTGGGGGATTTCAAGACTGGGGACATTCTTTTTTAAGGTGGGAGGAGAAGGATTTTAAAATAGAGATGAGTGGCAAATTTTTCACACAGAGGGTGGTTCGCATGTGGAATGAACTTCCTCAGGAAGTCGTGGATGCGGGCACAGTTACAACCTTTAAAAGACACTTTAAATAAGTACATGAATAGGAAATGTTTGGAAGGGTATGGGCCAGGAGCAGGCAGGTGGGACTTGTTTAGTTTGAGATTGTGGTCAGCATGGACTGTTTGGATGGAAGGGTCTGTTTCCGTGCTGTATGACTCTATAACTCTAAGAAGGCAGCTCACCACTGCTTTCTCAAGGCCACCATGCCCGCATTCCATGAGTGAATAAAAACTACTAGCCCCTGATTGACAATTGCCAAAGCAGGCAGTTTCTCATAGAGTCATAGATTTATAGAGTTACACAGCACAGAAACAGACCTTTCAGTCCATGCCAACCAGCTATCCTAAGCTAATCTAGTCCCATATCCCTTTAAACACTTCTAATTCATGTACCCATTCAGGTGCCTTTTAAATGTTGTAATTATACCAGCCTCCACCACTTCCTCTGGCAGTTCACTCTATACACGCACCACCTTCTTTGTGAAAAAGTTGCCCCTTAGGTCCCTTTTAAATCTATCCCCTCTTACCTTAAATCTATGCACTTTAGCTTTGGTCTCCCCTACCTGGGGAAAAAGACCTTGACTATTCACACTATCCTTGCCCCTCATGTTTTTATAGGTTCTATAGGTCAGTCCTCAGCCTCCAATGGCCCAGCCTCTCCCAATAGCTCAAATCCTCCAATCGTGGCAACATCCTTGTAAATCTTTTCTGAACCCTTTCAAGTTTCACAACATCTTTCCTGTAGCAGAAAGACTAGAGCTGAATGCAGTATTCCAAAAGTGGCCTGACCAATGTCTTGTACAGCCACAACATGACATCCCATCTCCTATTCTCAATGTTCTGACTAATAAAGGCAAGCATGCCAAATGCCTTTTCCCCACCCTATCTACGTGTGACTCCACTTTAAAGGAAATTTGCACCTGCACCCCTCGATATGCTTGTCCAGCAACATTTCCCAAGGCCCTACCATTAACTGTATAAGTCCTACCCTGATTTGCCTTACTAAAATGCAACACCTCGCATTTATTGAAATTAAACTCTATCTGCCAACCCTCGGCCCATCAACCTATCAAGTCAAAGTCTTGTTGTATTCTAAGACGAGTTTGTTCACTGTCCACTATACCACCAATTTTGGTGTCATCTGCAAACTTACTAACTATATTCATATCGAAATCATTTGTATAAATAACAAAAAGCAATGGACCGAGCACCAATCCTTGCAGCACAGTGCTGGACACAGGCCTCCAGTCCAAAAAGCAACTCTCCACCACCAAACTCTGTCTCCTACCTTCAAGCCAATTTTGTATTCAATTGGCTAGCTCACAATGGATTCCATGCGATCTAACCTTGCTAACCAATCTACCATGTGGAACCTTGTCAAATGCGTTGCTGAAATCCATATAGACAACGTCTACCATTCTGCCTTCATCAATCCTCTTTGTCACTTCTTCAAAAAACTCAAGCAAGTTAGTTTCTGTGTACAAATTATTGAGTGTTATGAATGTAATATTCGAATAATGTGAATGTATTTATATTTTTCACTGCACAGTTCATTTCTCTTTCTTCCTAATTGACAAGTGACTCAATGCCTGACAGTATCTACTAAAATATTTTTGTTTCTTACTTGAATCATTCATACACAAAGGTATGTTATAAATTTCTAAACGACACATCAAAAATATTGAAGCTGCTTGCACTGCAGAGGGAGCAAGTATTGAAAGACAGAAAAACATCTAGGATTCCAATTAACTATTAAAGTGAAAGGAATTATTCCAGAATTATTTTGAAGTGTTACAAAAATAGTCAATTGCTTCAAAGTCCACACAAATTTAAATGGTTATGACATCGTGAATAACCCTGTGATGTTTACGAGAAGGTTTATGCCGAGGATGAGGTTTGACACAATTGCTCAATGTATTCTGTCAGGATATTGATTTACACTGACTTTTTCTTGGTTCTTGCTAGAAACTGTTTGAGTGAGTTAAATGGTCAAGTTTTCTCATCCATACTATTTATCTGTAGTTTTTTTTGGATAACACAGACTCTCAGATATGGGAAATTAATGTTGCATTCCTATGATGCAGTGTTTTATTTGGTAGTTCCTTCATAGTTCTCTTCAATTCCATCACCACTGAAATAGAAAGGCTACAGCATGTACCACCTATAACATACCTCATTCCTTTGACAACACTTTACAATACCACCACTTCAACCACCTAGAAAGATAAGGGCAGCTGACGCAAGGGAAATCCACCTAGTGAAATCTCCTTCAAACTACCCATCATTCTCACTCGAATATGTATCAACATTCTTTCTGTGTCACTGGGTCAAAATCTTGAAGTTCCTTCCATAACAGCACTGTGGGTCTGCCTATGCCCCAAGGATGTCAGTAGTTCAAGAAGTCAGCTCACGAGTACCTTCTTAAAGACAATTTACTGTAGAGTAATAAATGCTGGCCAAACCAGAAATGCCTACATTCTGTGAATGAATAAAAGAAAGTTCCTTACTCTTAGCCAAGTTACTAAAATTAGGTGCAAAATGGAAGCTGGATTATTCATTACTGCAGCAAGGTCAAACTTTGGTTTGAGTGTCTGACAGGCGTTCTGACTCATCAGGTATAAAAATGTGGTAGGTAAACTTCCACCTGATGGAAGTCTGACTTAAGTTTTCTCACTGCCTTCAGGAATCATATTCTGAAGAACAGTCAAAATGGTCTCGAAATGCTGGCTCCGTTTCTGTCTCCATGGATCCTGCCAGAAATGCTTAGATTTTCCAGCACGTTCTGTTTTTATTTCAGATTTCCAGCAGTATTTCACTTTTGTTCTCCCAAGCGTCTTTGGGTCCAGTAATTATAAACTGTGTCAAAAGATGACAAAATGGAGAAGGGGCAGAAAAATGAGTTATAACACTGCATTGAATTTTTTGCTGTCAGATATCACAATGATGTTACTGGAATACAGTGGAGTTGTAATACTTCACTTTTACCGAGCAGAAAATCCTAACATTCTTCTGTTAAAAATATCTTCTTTGCAGGTCACTTTATGTATCTTGAAGCTAGACCTGGAGGTTTGAAAGGTGATAAAGCCCATCTGAGAAGTTCAATATGGAAGGAATCGAGTGCCAAGTGCACACTGTCATTCTGGTATTATCTGTCACAAAAAGCTACAGGTCTTATAAGAATTTTTATTAAGGTAAGACCTTGGCCATAGCAATGTAAAGTGATTGCAAATGTAAGAATTTGACAAATATCCTTTAAATTGTAGTGTTGCGTGATAGTGAACTTTGCATCTAGTAGTGATTTATTCCAACACTGCAATCCCCAGTCCTCTCAGTACAATTTGTGGTTCATTGCCATGTCAGGGGTCAAAATTCCAAAGGGGCTCCCTTGGTTATTCAGGAATAAGGCATGTTCTAAGCATCCAATATGGAGTGTGGAACTCATTTCATGCCCCAAGAGCATTGCCCTCTCATTTGAAAAGTCAAAATTAGAGGCATCCGGGTTTCATGAAACAGGCTTTCTGCAAATTTAGTTAGAACCCTTACACATGTTTAAGGCCCCATTGTAAAATTGGCTATCCTGAACACTGTCAGCTTCAGAGCTTACAGGGACTGCTCCAGGTAAAATTTTTCTGAAAAATTTTACCTGAGTGTAAAACTGTGAAATATAAGAGTTGACATCCTGTTTCCATATTAAAATCAAAGGCTGTTGACTGCCAACATTCATCCTCTACTCCAGTCCACACCCTTTCTACCCTCGTTGCTGCTCTCCTGTTCCCCAGTCCTGTTTCTCAATCACCATCTCACTACGTCTCGTGGTCACTGCCTCAGCACTTCTCCAAGTCACTGCCTCAGGCCCTTTCCACCATTGCCTCATACCCTCTCCTGATCACTATTTCCGAGCTAATTGCCATTTCACTCCCTCTCAGTCACTGTCTCATTCCCTCTTAGTCATTGCCTCACTCTGTCTCTTATGAGTTGTCTTCACGCTCCCTCTCTTGAAGGCACCTCCTGGTTGTAACGAATATCAGCTCCTCTAACTCTACTGCGATTTTATTTAATGCATTAAAATGTTGCTCTCCTATTTGCAGCTTCATGCTTTGGTTTAAACACATTGGCATTTAGAAGAATGAGAGGCAAACCCAATTGAACCATACAAGTTTCTTAGCGGGCTTGACAGGGTCAATGCTGAGAAGTTATTTCTCCTTGTGGGAGAGTCTAGGACTAGAGGGCATGATCTCAGAGTATGGGGTCACTCATTTAAAACTGAGCTGTGGAGGATTCTTTTCTCTCAGAGAGTACTGCACGGGGCTGTTCTGACTGAATCATTAAGAAGATTCAAAGCTGATTTTTGTTCAGTAACAGATGTGGAGAAATGGTAAGAAATTGAAGTTGAGGATTATTAGATCAGACATAGATTCATACAGCACGGAAAATAGACCCTTTGGTCCAACACGTCCGTGCCAACCAGACATCCCATTCTAACCTAGTCCCATTTCCCAGCATTTGGCCCGAATCCCTCTAAACCCTTCCTAATCATAAACCCATCTAGACCCCTTTTAAATGTTATAATTGTACCTGCCTCCCCCACTTTCTCTGGAAGCTCATTCCATATGCACACCACCCTCTGTCTAAATAAGATTGATCTCATTAAATGATGGAGCAGACTCGATTGGCAAATGGTATACTTCTGTTCCTGTATCTTATGGTCTTTACTCATTCTTTCTCTCTGTAACAACACATTGAACAAAATGTAGACAGACACACGTAATCAAACACTGAACAAGTGAACAATTGAATACTTCAATTACTATGTCATCTGAAAATGCAAAACAGCAAAATCATAACTTCAAAAAATCAATTTAAGTGTGTGGAGTCTTCAACTGCTCAAATCCTCCAAGCACACTTCTGTCTTCTTGTGAAAATTATTAACAAATTCTAAAAAAATTATATGTAATCATTTCATTTAATTTAGTTTGTTGACAATGAACCAATTATAGCCTGATGTAATTATTCTTGCAGTCCTTTTTTTTAACTTATCTTGTCTCTACATTTCATCAACAACTAGACTTTCTTTTTACTTAAACATTGTTTCATTTATTACTTTTTATTTCAATTGTTGTGTTCATTTTGCTGTGTAGTATTATTTACTCTGATTTTTGAATGTTGCTTTATCAGGTAAAACTTAACTGAAAGTGGAAATGAAGAGTACAATTCTTTTGTGAAACCCTGCAATATCAATTGATACTGTACAATGTCACCTAGGAAGCTTAAACATCACAATACAATGCTGGTAAAATGAAGCAAATTATTGACTAAGTAACGCAGGTTTTTTTTTCTTCACATTTGGGATGTGGTATCCCTGGAAACATGACTTTTGTTACATTTCCCTAGTTATCCTGAGAAAGTGGTACAGACCGTTGAAATCCATGTTTGCAATAGTATGACGCAAATGAATAGCTTGCTTGACTATTTCAAAAGACAGTTGAGGATCAACAGTGTTGGTGTTGGAGTAGGACACTTAATAAACAAGATGTTGTACAGGTTTCTTCTCTCAATGATGGCAGTGGATCAGTTAAATTATATACAGAAATCCATCTTGTTTCATGACGACGAGACTGATACAACACAGGTGAAGTAATGACTCCATTGGCATTGGGCTTCATGTTAGTGCCATGAACAAATGGCTATCCTCAGATTCACTGTTCTTCACAATTGGACAGGTCAGGACCTTGTTCATGTGCTATGCAAACTGTAGGAGGTCAGTTCAGGAGGTGGGAACAGCAAACCTTTTATATACAGGCTGAAGGCTTGGATCTTTATGAAGGCCCAGAAGGAATACATCTGTATATCCTGGGCCTGTGAAAATATCTCCAGGGCCTGTCTTTTGAGTAGTGGCCACCAGTTCCATTTAAAGTTCACTGGTTAGGCATCTGAACACGTAGCAGGGAACATAGAAAAAAGTTCTTCCAATTTGTGCCATTAGTTAGTGTTCAGTTTTTTGACAAACGACGTAGGAACTCTTAATGTTTTGATTTCATGGAATATATGTCTGTGAGTTGTCTGGCCTGGATATTAGTGATCACAGAAGCCAGTATGGACTGAGTGCATATGGATATGGCAGAGTCTTTGAAATTGACATTAAATTGTGAGTCCTAATGATGAAATAGTGAATTGTGGTGGACTGAATTTCCTTGAACTTATAAAAGTCACTTAGATTTGTTTCAAGGATACATAACACACATTTTTACTTTGTTTTACAGCAGTGGCTACAAGGTTACATTCTACCAACTGTATTGATGCCCCCATAAATTGTTGAATCACATCATGACTAACGTTTAATTCCATCATTTCAAGTCAAGAAAGCTGTGAACAATATCCAGAAATCAAATGAGGTTACTGAAACAATGGCACAGGATTAAAGAATGCAATGATATCAATGTTTATATTTATTGATTGAGTAAAAGAACATTTTCTTGCTCCTGTAGGCAAAAGAAATTTCAGGTTGCACTAAACTTGTCTCCACAGATCTGGTTTAACAATTGAGGGTATTTCTGTATTTAAGCCTTAGCCACAAGACGCTTAACTTGTTTTTGTTAAACAGCCTCCAGACTCTTGGTCAGGAATTCAGCCATATCCTAATATAAGGTAACTCTGACTCATGGCTCTGTTCTATATGGCACTGAATAAGTTTCAAATATATGCTTCGAATATTTGTGCATGTACATAGATCCTCGAAGGCAGCAGGACAGGTGAATAATGTGGTTATGGGATCCTTGCCTTTATCAGTTGAGGCACTTAATACACAAGCTGGGGCTTATGGTACAGCTGTATAAGACAATTGGAGTACTGTGTACAGCTCTATCTACCATATTGTAAGAAGGATGTGATTAGGCTAGAGAGGGTGCAGGGGAGATACACAAAAAGTTCCCTTGACTGGATAGGCTGGAGTTGGCTTCCTCAGATCAGAGAAGCTTGGGGAGAACTGCTTGAGACGTACACAATTATGAGTGTTATAGATAGGAAGAAACTTTTTTCCCTTGGTGGGGATCCATAATCATAGAATCCCTACGGTGATGAAAGTGGCCATTTAGCCCATCAAGTCTGCACTGACCCTTGGAAGAACATCTCACCCATCCCTGTCCCTACATGGAGTTTTTACTATGGCTAACCCACACACTACAGTAATGTTTTTAGCACGGTTAATCCGCATAACCTGCACGTCTTTGGACTGTGGGAGGAAACTGGAGCAAACCATGCAGACACAGGGAGAACATGCTAACTCCACATAATCACTTGCCCAAGGCTGGAATTGAACCCAAGTCCCAGGTTCACTGTGAGGCAGCAGAGCTAACCACTGTGCTACCATACCACCCCAACTCCATCCAGTCCATTAATTCTCTTTAGAAAAAAAGATCTACCATCCTTACCTTTTCTTCAGGTCAGAGGGGTGGGCATGGATACCCATATGGGCCCCAGTTATGCCTGTCACTTTGTGGTGCACATGGAATATTGCTTGTTCCAATCCTACTGTGGCTCCCACCCACAATCGATGATATCATCGGTGCTGCTTCTTTCTCTCGTCCAGAATTGGAAATGTTAATCAATTTTGCTTCCAATTTCCACCCCTCCTGCACTTTCACCTGGTTCACCTCTGACTCCTCCCTTCCTTTCCTTCACATGTCTGTTTCCATTTTTGGGGATAGACTGGCCACCAATATCCACTATAAACCAACGACTCCACAGTTACCTTGACTATACATTCTCACCCTGTTTCCTGCAAAGAACCAATTCCATTCTCCCAGTTCCTCCATCTCCGTTGCATCTGATCCAATGATACCAACTTCAACAAAGGAGTCTCTGAAATGTCCACCTTCTTCCTCTTTTAAGGATTCCCCAGCATTGTAGTTGACAGGACCTTCAATCAGGTCTGACCGATCTCCTGCACTTAAGCCCTCACCCCTCCTCTTCCCACCCACAACAGTGATAAGGATCCCCTTATCCTCACCTATCATCCCACCAGCATCCACATCCAGAGGATCATTAACCTCCATTTCCGCCACCTCCAGTGAGATTCCACCACCAGATCGTATTTCCCACCCTCCCTTGTCTGCCTTCTGCAGGGACTGTTCCCTCCAGGTCACCCTAGTCCACTCTTCCTTCACTTCCAGCACCCTCCCACAGCACCATGGCATCTTCCCTTCCAACCAGCGAAGGTGTAACACCTGCCCGTTTACCTCCTCCCCCCGCAGTATCCAAGGGCCCAAACGTACCTTCCAGGTGAAGCAACACTTCACCTGCACTTCCCAGAATCTAGTCTACTGCATTCGCTGCTCACAAAGTAGTCTCTTCTAAATTGGGGAAACGAAGCGCAGACTGGGTGACTGCTTTGCAGAACATCTACATTCTGGCCACAAAAAAGACCCTGAGCTGCCACATCAACACACCACCCTGTTCCCTGGCCAATGTCGCTGTCTCAGGCCTGCTACAGTGAAGCTTAGCACAAGCTGGAAGAACAACACCTCATTTTCCGCTTGGGAACTCTACAGCCTTCTGGACTCAATATCAAGTTCAATAAATTTAGGACTTGAAATCTCCCGTGTCCTTGCCCCTACCCCCACACACCAGGCCTTGTTATCACATGGTCTGCTATTATACATAACGCATTGTTAGCCACTAACAATCCCCATTAATATCTATTTACCCTCCTGGCCAGGCCAGATTGTTATCCATTCCTTTGTCTGCCCATCTGTTCTTCTCTCTCATTGGGCTCTATCCCCACCTATCGTTCACTTCTTACCCCCTCCCCCCACCTTACCTTCTGCATATAAACCAACATTTTCCTAGCTACCATCAGTGCTGAGGAAGGGTCACTGGAATCGAAACGTTAACTCTGATTTCTCTCCACAGATGCTGCCAGACCTGCTGAGCTTTTCCAGAAATCTCTGTTTTTGTTTATGTACCATTCTTACCTGGTCTGGCCTTCGTGTGACTCCAGACTCACAGTAAAGTGGTTAACTCATAAAGGTAAGATACTGAGGATACTAGAAAGCTGAAACAAATGCAGAGAATGCTGGAGAAACTCAGCAGGTCTGGCAGCATTTGCGGGGAAAGAAACAGAGTTAACATTTCGAGTCAGGTATGTCTCTTTATCAGAATGTGTTGACTCTTTAAGTAATCTCTGAAATGGCCCACAAAGCCACTTAGTTCAAGAGAAATGCCGGTGATGATACAAGAATAAACATACAGCAATAAATGTTGTACCATACACTTTTTTAGATACTATTTTTGTAAGATATGACTTTGACTGATAGGATTTGAAAAAGAGTTATGTTTGAAATGTTTCAAAGCAAATTGTACTTGACTGAATTTTACATATGTCTTTCCATATGTGTTGCATTGTAAAGCATCCATTTTGCCACAACAAAGTCTTCCATTTTGTTTCTTTACATTTGTGGGACTTGGGTGTTACTGGCTGGGCTAGCATTTATTTCCCATCCCTAGTTGCCCTTGAGAAGGTGGTGGTGAGTTGCTTTCTTGATCCAATGTAGTCCATGTGCTGTGGGCTGACACACTGTGCTGTTCGGGAGGCAAATCCATGATTTGACCCAGCGACAATGAAGGAATGGTAATATATTTCCAAGTCACGATGGTGAGTGGCTTGAGGGCAACTTGCTGATGTTGGTGTTTCTTTGTCCTTCCAGATAGAAGTGGCCATGGGTTTGGAAGGTGTTATCCAAGGACCTTTAGTGAATTTCTGCAGTGCATCTTGTTGGTAGTGCGCACTACCACTACGAACTGTCAGCGAAGGAGGGAGTGGATGTAGTGCTAAATAAGCATGTTGCTTTGTCCTGGATGCTGTCAAGCCAAAGTCCAAAGGGGTGTAGATTAGGTGGATTAGCCATGGGAAAGAGGGGTTACAGGGATAGGGTAGGGAGGTGGGTCTGGGTGGGATGCTCTTCAGAGGGTTGGTATGTACTCGATGGGCCAAATGACCTGGTTCCACACTGTAGGAACTCTATGATTCTATGAAGCTTCGTGAGTGTTTTTAGAACAACACTTATTCAGGCAAGTGGGGAGTTATCCATTACACTCCTGACTTGGGTCTTGAAGATGATGGACAGGTTTTGGGAAATCAGGTGGTCAGTTACATGCCACAGTATTCCTAGCCTCTGACCTGATCTTGTAACCACTGTGTTTAGGTGGTAAGTGCCTTTGAGTTTCTGGTCAATGGTAATCCCAAAAATTTTAAAAGTGGTTGATTCAATGATTGTAACACCGTTGAATATCAACGGGCGGTGGTTAGATTGTCTCTTATTGGAATGGTCATAGCCTGGCATATATGTGGCATGAATGTTACTTGGCTAAACTTGTTAGCCAAAGCCTGGATAACGTCCAGAACTTGTTGCTTTGAACATGGACTGCTTCAGCATCTGAGGAGTTGCAAATACAGCTGAACGTTGTGCAATCATCGGTGAATATCCCCAATTCTGACCTGATGGATGGAAGGAAGGTCATTGATGAAGCAACTGAAGATGGTTGGGCCTAGTATACTGCCCTGAAGAACTCCTACAGAGATGTCCTGGAGCTGAAATGACTAATTTTCAACAACCGCGACCATCTTTGTATTTGCCAGAGATGATGCCAATCAATGGAGAGTCTGTCCCATGGCACCATTGATTCTATTTCTACTAGGGCTCCTTGATGCCACACTCAAGTCAAATGCAGCCTTGATATCAAGGGCTGTCACTCTCAACTCACCTCTGGAATTCAGCTCTTTTGTCCAATATTGAACCAAGGCTGTAATGAGGTCAGGAGCTGAGTGGCCCTGATGGAACACAAACTGGACATCACTGAGCACTGAAGAAGGGTCACAACCCAAAACGTCAACTTTCCTGCTCCTCTGATGCTGCCTGGCCTGCGATGTTCCTCCAGCTCCATACTGTGTAATCACTGAGCAGGTTATTGCTGAGGAGATTTGATCGCAGTGTTGATGACACCTTCCATCAATTTACTGATGATTGAGAGTAGATTGATGGGGTGGTAATTGGCCAGGTTGGATTTGTCCTGCTTTTTATTTACAGGACATACCTGGGCAATTTTCCACATTGTCAGGTAAATTCCAGTGTTGTAACTCTACCAGAAGAGCTTGTTTAGGGGAATTGCAAGTTCTGAATCTCAAATCTTCAGTGCTATTGCCAGAATGTTGTCAAATTTGATATCGTTATAAGACATTAGATGCTTTGAACCTGAATAAATTGACTTAGCAATACATCAAAGTTTCCCAACCTCTCATCCATAAGATTTAAACATGATATTAGTTTGATTGTTCTTTTCTTTGATTGCTTACCTATTTGTGCTATAGTTTGATGGACAAATATGTGTGCAGTAGTCCAGGAATGATTCCTTTACAATCTTATTGTCAAATCTCAGGATTTGTGCTGTAACCTCCAGCTTCCTGAGTGATGCTGTGCATGATGCTGTGGATAACAATGCCAGACAGAGCATTCACAACAATTCCTCAACCATGAACCCATTGTGACAATTGATGATACCTGGCAGCTATTCCTCTAGCACTCTTTGGTGCAATCATCGATGGGAGAGCAGCAACAAACATTAATGAGAAACAACAAAACCTGCTGCCCTGATAATATTCCAGCTCAGTTCTTCAAACCTTTTGCTTTTGCTCACATCAAGACTCCAAACATATTCTGTAGATTTGGGAGAAAAATGATCCTCTTGTCCGACTTCAGAAATGCAGTGGTTGTAACTATCCTCAGGAATGGAGTTCAGCCATGTACTGAAAATTATTGAGGTTTTTCCCTGTTCTCTATCACAGGCAAAATCCAAATCCACATTCTCCAGAATCACCCACTTCCAGTGTCTGAGGAAATCCTGCCAGAGTGGCTATAATTTTACCATAGGAACACCAACGTAGGTTTTGTTGCCAGGCAAATCCAAGAAAGTTTTCAAGAACAACACTCGTAACTCTTCATTGCATTCATGAACCTAACCAGAGCACTTGATTCAGTAACTCACAGGTTCTGTGGATTGTTCTCTAGAGATTTAGATGTCCAAAATACTATTAGTCAATCCTGCCATTGCTTGATGATGATATGACTGTGGCTGCCTTGAGTGGGAGATCTGTAAAGATGCTTTCAAAATCTGGCATGAAGCAGGGCTGTGCTATAGTCCCTGTGCTATTTACAATCTTCATCATGGTGGATATCGACTTTATCTGACATGCCTACTGATGCGAGTATCACACACTGTCTATATGAAAAATTCTTGAACCATTGTTGTTCCTGTGCAAAAACTGAACTGACAACCATAGATATATTTGAATTACAGTTTGTGGATGAGTAGTGTCATTGCCCACTTTGTACCAGATTTGCAAGCCACTTTCAATCTCTTCAATTCTGCACGTAAAAGATTCAGCCCCATCTCTTAAGCCAAAACTCATATCAACCCAGATGTGGTCAAATGTACCACCTTCCTTACATGTTGAAGGAGAAATTCTGGAAATATTGAGCACTTCCATTATTTTGACAGCCTCCTCCTTTAAAGCGCCATCAGTAACAAGAGTATCCAACATAGGATTAGCTGTGCCTGTGAAAACTACTACAAACCACAGCAATGATTGTTTGACAACAAGACCTATGCAAGTCATCAAAAGTCCTAACGTACAATGCAGTTATCATCCCCTGATTACTATGCTGTTTTGAACATGGATTGTATGTCAGTGACACATAACAGCACTAGAGAACTTCCTGCAGAATTACCACTGCTGCATGGTCTGGAATCGATGGGAAGAACTTTGAACAAAAACTAATTTCCTTCTGGAAAACAGATCTGCATTCAGACAAAACTTCTGTTATACCATCTATGATGGACTGGACACTGAGTCCAGACAGCCAAAAAGGGATTCCCCTGCCAAACCCAGCTCTCTCCATTTTAAATGACTGGGAGTAAGCTCTCCCAGTCCATGAAGATATGTAGCATCGGTTTTACCACCCCTGGAATATTAGCCTGTGGACAATTGAATAAACAGGAATTTCAGCTCTGAAAGTCACTTTTGTATGATATTCACCATAATAATAGGATTACAAACAACAAGGTGAATTATCTGATTACTTTAACAGTCTTAAATCATTTGCATTGAGCAAAAAGGCTCAGGAAAGTGGCCAAACAGATCTTTTCCAATTGTTCAAAATTTGATTTTCCTTTTACCAGGCTTTATATCTGAACTTACACTTACCATCTCCTGTTTTTAGTTTTTGCATTTTGTATGAAGTAGAAGCAAAGAAATTTGCTGAGGTTTTTCATTTCTTGTTTCTGGGAGTTATAATTATCCGTGAATTCCTCTGCGGCTTTCTTTTTAATATGACAGATTTTGATGATAAATAAGAAGCCTATTCTGTTGTAGAAATGCTGATACTAGATCTGGTCTGCTGCTCTTATCCAAAGTGCTGTGTTAATGGAGGAATGAGCAGCTCTCTGAGTGTGCCAGGACCTATGCTCTGTCAGGAAAGTGGTCTCAAGAAGGGCCTTCAGACAACTTTGATGCCAGCTCCAGATAAAAACGATTGTGTATTTGAACATCTGTAATACCAGATCATTCCATATTCACCAAAAATCATAACTGCCAAGTTAACTTCAAGGGAGGTGGTGCTGTAGTTGTGGGAAAGAACCAGGCTTCTGTTTGGGAATCATGGATTTAAATCCCATCATGGTGGATGGTGAAATTTGAGTTCATTTTTTTTAAATACCTGGAATTTTAAAACAAAAAGCTAGTCCAATGACAACCATGTCCATCATCATAAAAACCCATGTGGTTCACTAACGTTATCCAAGGAACAAATTCTGCCATCCTTACCAAGTCATCCTTACCACCTACATGTGATGCCAGACCTACAGCAATGGTGGCTCAATCTTAGCTGCCTTCTGGACAGTTAGGGATGGGCAATAAATACTGGCCTAGCCAGCAACAACCACAAATAATAAAAAAAGGAGTTAGTCAGTCAGTTGTAAATCAATACAACCAACAAAATGGTAGGTGCATGAAGAGGCTCAGTCTGGAGTGGGTGGATAGGTTATAGAGTTCAAATTGATAGTTTGTTGGGAAGCAGGTAGCAAGCTGTCAATTTCTGCTTTGAACGTTGACAGGTTCAGTTTGAGAAGAAACCCCAATGGGGAAGTTGTGCTGTTTTTATGCAAAAAGATACTAAAACAGCTACGTAATCTGTCGATTTTGTCACACGACACCAAGTTATGGTCCAACAGGTTTTTTCGTAAACACACATTTTCGGAGCATTGCTCCTTCATCAGGTGTAGTGAGAGAGACATCAAGACATAGAATTTATAAATAAAAGATCAAAAGATCATACAACTGATGCAAACATGTTGAATAAACCTAAAGTGGCTGGCTAACTCCCTCCTGTTAAATCTTTAATCAGTTAGAGAGGAGATGCAGGTTTCGATTGATTAAAATGCAAATCCCAGAATTTGTTTCAAGTCACTGCTCCAAGATAACTAAAGATTTTATCAGTGTATCCATCGTCAATTTATCTGACCACACCCTTCAACTGGACGAGATCGACATTCTCAGCCGAGGGCTCAATTTCTGCCCCAAAATGGACCCCATTGGTCTCGCAGCAGACACAGAGGAATTCATCAGATGAATGAGCCCCCAGGAATTCTTCCAAGATGTCAGCAGCAAGCCCAATGAGACAACCAACAAACCGGAACAGTCGACAGAGAGATCAATGGTGGAGCAATCAAAGAAGGAGTCGAGTTGGACCCCTCTGGAGTGCCGTTGCCTGGGGTTTGACAGATATGCTCAAGCTATCAGAGACTATGTGAACGCCAGATTCATCAGTCGCACTCAACAAGGTAATGCAAAATATCACCCAGACACGACGCAACGCCATCCATGTTCTCAAGACTCTTTTAACATTGTCATCAAAGGAGCAGACAAAGGAGGAGCCGTTGTCATACAGAATAGAATGGACTACTGCAAAGAACTGTACTGATAACTGAACAACCAGGATCACTACAGACAACTACCAGCCAATCTGACCAAAGAACATACCAGTGAACTCAATAGACTCATCAAGACTTTTGATCCGGTCCATCAGAGTATCCTACACACCCTCATCCTGTGTACTTCTTGTGTAGGGGATTTCTACTACCTTCCAAAGATATAAAAAGCCAACACATTTGGACATCCCATCATATCAGGCAATGGGACCCTGTGTGAGAACCTCTCTGGCTATATCAACAGCATCTTGAAACCCATTGCAGAAGGAACCCCCAGCTTTTGTTGTGACACTACAGATTTCTTACAGAAACTCAGCACCCAAGGACCAGTCGAACCAGGTACATTCCTTGTCACAATGGACATTTCGGCGCTGTATCCCAGCATCCCCCATGATGATGGCATCATTGCAATAGCCTCAGTACTCAATACCAACAACCGCCAATTTCCAGACACCATCATACAACTTGTCTGCTTTATCCTCAACCACAATATCTTCACCTTCAACAACCAGTTCTTCATCCAGAAGAACAGCCATGGGGACCAGATTTGCTCCCCAATATGCCAACATTTTCATGCACAAGTTTGAACAAGACTTCTTTGCTGTGCAGGGCCTCCGATCAACACTACACACCAGATACATTGATGACATTTTCTTCCTTTGGATTCATGGGGAGGAATCACTGAAACAACTACATTGCGATATCAACAAACTTCATCCCATCATCAGATTTACCATGGACTACCCTTTAGAATTAGTGTGGTTCTTGGACACACACACCTCCATCAGTTTCGGACCCCTCAATACCTCACTCTACCGCAAGCCTGTGGATAACCTCACGATGCTGCACTTCTCTAGCTTCCACTCTAAACATATTAAAACGACCATTCACTACAGACCTGCCCTATGCATACACAGGATCTGCTCAAATGGAGAGGAACGCAGTTGACACCTAAAAGTGTTGGAGGACGCCCTCATAGGAACGGGATACGATGCTCAACTCATCGATTACCAATTCCGTCGTGCCGTAATGACCTCCTCAGAAGACAGACACGGGATATGTCCAATAGGGTGCCCTTCGTCGTCTAGTACTTCCCGGGAGCGGAGAAACTACGCCATGTTCTTTGCAGCCTTCAACACATTATCGATGAGGATGGGCATATCACCAAGATCTTCCCCAAACCCCACTTCTCGCCTTCAAACAACCAGCAACCCTTAAACAGACCATTGTTCGCAGCAAACTATCCAGCCTTCAGGACAACATCGACCAAAACACCATATAGCCCTATCATGGCAACCTCTGCAAGACATGTCAGATCTTTGACATGGGCATTACCATCACACATGGGAACACCACTCACCACATTCATGGCAGATACTCATGTGACTCAGCCAATGTTGTCTAGCTGATATGCTGCAGGCAAGGATGCCCCAAGGCATGGTGTATTGGTGAGACCATGCAGATGCTAAACAACGGATGAATAGACACCACACAGCAATTGCCAACAGGAATGTTCCCTGCCAGTGCAGGAGCACTGTAGCAGTCAAGAGCATTCAGCCTCGGATCTTTGGGTAAACGTCCTCCAAGGTGGACTTCGGGATACACAACAACGCAGAGTCACTGAGCAGAGGCTGATTTCCAAGTTTGGTATACATGAGGACAGCTTCAAGCAGGATCTTAGGTTCTTGTTGCACTACAGGTGATCCCACCACACTACATACACACACACACACACACACACACACACACTCTCTCTCACACACACAAACACACTCATAAACACACACTCACACAAAGCCTCTCTGACACACACACTCTCTCTCACATACACACACTCACACACTGTCTGACAAACACATGGACACACACACACATACACACAAATCTATGGTGTGAATTTGCATTTGCAGATTTGTATTTACAGACGCATTGTATTCTGTTCAAAAAGCACACAATTTGTAGACACAGTCAGTCAATGGGGCATTTTATAAGTTCCTGGTTTGGAAATAAAACCAGTCAGACTCCAGTTCAAAACACAGACAGGTTCTAAACAAGGCCTCACACCTAAAATGCATTGTCTGACCTGAGATGTCACCTCTTGTATTCATTGATAAAACCTTTAGTTATCTCAGGGCAGTGACTTGAAAGAAATTCTGGGATTTGCATTTTAATCAATTAAAACCTGCATCTCCTTTCTAACTGATCAAAGATTTAACACAAGACAGTCAGCCAGCCATTTTAGGTTTATTCAATACATTTGCATTAGTTGTCTGAACTTTTGATCTTCTACTTATAAATTCTGTGTCTTGATGCTTCTCTCATTATGCCTGATGAAGGAGCAATGCTATGAAAGCTTGTGTTTTCAAATAAACCTGTTGGACTGTAACCTGATGTCGTGTGATTTTTGACCGTGTCCAACCCAGTCCAACACCCGCTCCTCCACATCTCTGGATTTTGGAATTGAATTCTGAGGAGCCTGTTTCCTCAGGTTTTCTGGGACTCACTCATGAAAGCAAGATGAAACAATAGTGGGATTTAAAGGAGCTGAGCAAATATCAGGAAGGAAGGATTCTCTGAGTAGTACGACATCACAGCTGCTTCCTTGCTCTAGTGAAATTCTTCTGCTAAGAGAGAGTGTTCTGAGAGTGCCCTCACAACGTCTGAGTTGAGTCATTGTACTTTGGACGGTGAAGAGGCAGAAGGAACAAAAACAAAGATGTGTGATGGGTAGAGGACAGGAGTGATAAAATCGCAAATAATTTCATGGTGCAAAAACCAAACAGAATTGTAACGGGTTAAATAAATAAGCAAAAGATGTGTCCAAATGAAACAAAAACAGAAATTGCTGGAGAAACTCAGCAGGTCTGGCAGCATCTGTGGAGAGAAACTGAGTTAATATTTTGGCTCATGAGGAAAAGGACAAAGAAATTAATCAGACAAGGCCAAACCAGCAAAATAAATATATAAAACGAGATGGAAGCAGGATTTATGATCTAAAATTGTTCAACTCCATGTTGAGTCCAGATGATGCTACAGCATTGAGTCAAAATATAATAGGTAGAAAGATTTATCTCCAGCACTTCTCTCTGTAGCTGCTAGTAAGGCTAGAGGATCCCTTTCCGATCCACCCTGGTGTTCTCTGCTCTCTCCTGCAAGGAAGGAAAGTAGAGACGACTGAGTGAGAGTAACAGAATGTGTCAAATAAATGGATGAACAGCAGTTGTAGAGGGCCACTGAGGGAGAAAGGCATTATGTTATGATGAGGGTTGGTGTCAATGATGGATGATTACAGGGGAATTTAAGCAAGATCCTAGACAGAGAGAGTAGTGTGCATGGCAGGTTATGTTGGTGAGGGGGCTGATGTGCAGGAACTATCTGCCAATACTTGCTCCAATTTCTTGTTCCACTGAAACTCCTCACAAACTCATGATAGCAGTATCCATTTAAAAAGACTCAGGCTGGCTATTATCATGTTAAATGTTCAGGAAACCCCATAACGTAGTGACTGGATTAAAAGCCTGTGTCAAATGTGCTGCTGCAATTTATAGCATGTCAAAGTTAAAATTCAGCCATTTATGTTGCCAGGGGATTTTATTTTTTGTCCAAAGAAAAACCAGCAGAAGATATTGCAAGAATTTTCTGGTTTTCTAGCTTTTCTGGTTTTGAAACTGTCAGGTCAGTCTATCGGGTAAATATTTTGCTTCATCCGTGGCCAGTAAGCTGGCAATGGAGAATACCCAGATGTGATAGAAGCTGCTAGATTCTCATTCCATTGATTTCCTTCTCCTTTCTAAGAAATAAACAATTTCTGCGCAGTGAATATGAAGTTTGATCAAATATTTATAAAGGAAAATAAAGTCTTGAATCAATTTGGAACAGAGAAGTAAAACTCTTTAACTGACATGCTCTTTATTTTCCTCATGCCTGCATAATGTTGTCCCTCTTTTAATCTTTCACTAACAAAGTGAGACTGGACCATATTGAAAGCAAGATGTGATGTAAGACCCCAGTCTGTCTCAGATATAAATCTGTTTCACCAGAGTGTGACCTTCTTTGAAAAGCACTTAACACGGTGTATCCTGCCTTGGTATAAAATATGAGCATATTAAATGCAGAGAATGCAATAAAGGAACCTGATAGGTTGCATGAGTGACTGCGTAATTTGTGACCCATTTTAATTTCTATTAATGGTATCGACTCATGCTGAAAATATTGTAGCACGGCTGTATCATGCTGTGAATAATAAAAAAAGCAAATTTTTATTCCCCACAACGGTATTCAACAGATTCCTGAATACCATGCGTGAAAACCCCGTTTTACTGTGTGCTAGAGGTCAGCAGTGTTGCTTTTCTCAGCAAAAGAAACTCAAATAGCCACTTCTTCCTCCTTACCATCGGATAAAGGACACAAATGATGTGTCATGGTGAAAAATTACACCAGGAACACTGAACCACAAGGACAGCATTTCCAGGCTTGTGATATAGAAATCATTTTGAATCATAGACTTAAAGAATGTTTACAGCCTAGAAGGGGGCTGTTTGATCCATCATGTCTGTGCTGGTCCTCTGAAGAAGATGTTCATATGGAACCACACCCCCTATTCTTCCCCTGTAGCTGTGTAGTTTTCTTTGGTATTTAGATAATGATACAATTCCCCTTTGAGAGTTTCAATTGAACCTGCTTCCACCACATTCTCAAGCAGTGCATTTTTACAGCGCGACTCTGCTGATTAACTTATAAAACACAAAGATTTAATACAACCAATAGCACTCATTTACTGAGTACATTATACTGTCTTGCCCCCTTCTCCTATTCAACTGCTGCACAAATCCCCACAAGACTCGTGCAGATTCCCATCTCCGTCCCTGGTTGGACTAATAGGCCACATAACTCCTCCCTCAGTGATTGTCTCTTGAGGGGGGCCAACAACTACAATTCTAGGTCCCAACCACTTGCTGTGGAATTACATTTTTCCCTTTGTCACCAGTGCTGCGTTTGCCAATTACCCCAACTGTGTATCCTCTGGTTCTAGATCTTTCCACCACTGAGAACACCATTTCATGCTTTACTCTGTCCAAATCACTCATGGCTTTGAATCTTTCTATGAAACCCTCTCTCAACCATCTCTTCTCAAAGAGAAAAGTAACATCTTCTCATTTGTAGTTAATTTCCTCTTCCCTACAACTTTTCTCATTAACTTTATTAGCACTATCTCTGATCATCAGACTCTTCCTAAAATGTGGTGCCTAGAACTGCACACAATTCTCAAGTTAAGGCAGGAACAATGTTGCATATAGGTTTGAAGCAATATCTTTGATTTTGTACTCTGCACCCATATTGATCAAGTTCAGAGTGCTGCATGCTTTATTAACCACTCTCTCAATCTGACCTGCGCCTTCATTGAAACATAGAAACATAGAAGATAGGAGCAGGAGGAGGCCATTCAGCCCTTCGAGCCTGCTCCGCCATTCATCACGATCATGGCTAATCGTCCAACTCAGCAGACTTCAGTGACTTATTTGCACATTCACTGAGGTCACTCTGCTCCTGAACCTTCTTTCAATATGTACACTTCATTTCATCTTGTTTCTGTGTATTCTTCCTACCAAAATGAATCACTTCCCACTTCTCTGTATTAAATTTCATTCGCTACTTGTCTCTGCATTCTAACAAACTGTCTGTCTTTATGAGGCTGTAAGTCATATTTTGTGTCATCCATAAATTTTGAAATTATGCTTCTACACTGATGCCTAGTTCATTTGTATATCAGGAAATGTAGGATTCCTAATAGAATCAGTGGAGAACTCCACCATAAACATTTCTTGAGTCCAAAAAAAGCATTCACCACTGTCCTTTTTATTCTCTGAGCTTTTAAGCAGGTGTATAATCATTCCAGGAAGAAGTTTTCTACGGTTCCAATCTAGAGGCTGAAGTCACAAGTGACTTAAACCTACTTAGATGTTATATTCAGGGACTTTGGTGTGAGCATTGCATGAGTGCTGTTTTGAGTACTGACCTAGAAATGTGATTTAGATACTATACAGAAGCTGTTTTGTTCCTTTTCAATCCAAAAAGAATTCTTTTACTGTGTTGTTAAAAGCTTTGAATTTGTATAATAAATAGATGTTTTGGTTTATTCAATTTTATCTTTCTATGTTCTTATGTTCCTTGCTTCCTATCTTATGTTCCTATGCTCATTTCTTTTAATAATAAACTTCTATTTTATTGATAAAGCAAGTTCTGCAGCATTGTGTGCTTATGTTTCAATGAGGTATCACTGTAAAAATTGGAACAAATCAAAATATGATCTATTAAGCCAGGTTCCTGCCTGGAATCTGATTTGTCTAGAAATAACATCAGCTGGGATCATTACACCTGTTAGTCTTTGATTCCAATTTATCTGGACATCCATTTTTACCCACTGAAGTTTTCTTTCCACCATTCATTATTCTTATTTTGAATTGTTCCTTGTCCTTTTCAGAAGCCAACATAAACTTTTATACAAATGCCCTATGCCCTAATGCACTAAATTACCCTCTACTGACACTTAACCCGAACTCCCCCGAACTAGGTTTATCTATATCTCCTTCCTCATTGGACTGGAAACATACTATGTAGAAAATTTTCCTGAGCACCCAATGTTCCAGAAGTTTAAAATCCTCTCTCTTGCACTATTTCTCTAGCTTTGCATGGTCTCCACCTATATCTATTCTCACATGTTTGTGATCCTGGGAATAATCCACTGTTTATTACTTGTGATACCCTTCTTGCTAATTTCCAACCTAGCATCTAAATTCTAGCTGTAGGACTACGTCCACCCTTTTTTCTACTTATGTTATTGGCATTAATGTGGACCACAACTACAAGTTCTTAACCATCCCCCAGCAGGATACTCTTCAATTATGGAAATTGTTCTAATAACTATCAATTCTTCTATCATTTTTGCTCTTGTAATCTTTGTTGTTGCCCCCTCAAATGGCTAACTCAACTCCGTTGCTGTGGTCCTACCTTAGACTACAATTCATAGATCAACCATTACTTTCAGAAGCAAATTCTGTTGGAAAGTGAGATGCACTCAGAGGATTCCTGCATTACCTGTGTGTTTCTGCTTAACTGCTTAGAGATCACCTTTTTGCACTCTGCCTGTGTATTGTTAAGCTGTGCACTGACCACTTCATAAACATGCCATCATCAAAGCTCTCAACCTCCTGAATACACCTCAGCGATGCCAGCTGCTGCTCATACTCCAAAATGCAGATTTGGTGGGAGTCAGTGATTCATTGGGATGCTTTATGCAAACCTTCTTTTATAAAAAAAAGATATTTTGTACTTTTGAGCTCGTTTTTCTAACTTGCCAGCTTCAAAGAAAGAGAAACAGAGCCACAATAATCACCAGCTAATCGGGCTTTCCTGTGGTGTCACAGTTTCGATTTGTCTCTCACTTCAGTGATCTTAACCTGTCTCACTCTACTTTCAGTTTGTTTCACACTTATACCACACTTTTTCACACTCCTCCTCATCTGCTTGACCATGATTCAGAATTGGCTTGGCCGTAGAAGGCAGAGGGTAGTGGTGTGAGATAACACAATGTGCAGCTGGAGGAACACAGTGGGCCAGGTGGCATCAGAGGAGCAAGAAAGTTGACGTTTTGGGTCAGGACCAGTCTTCAGAAATGGGCATATGCTGCAGCTCTATATAACCCTGGTTAGACCACACTTGGAATATTGTGTTCAGTTCTGGTCACCTCATTATAGGAAGGATGTGGAAGCTTTAGAGAGGGTGCAGAGGAGATTTACCACGATGCTGCCTGGACTGAAGGGCAGGTCTTATGAGGAAATGCCCATTTCTGAAGAAGGGTCCTGACGCGAAACATCAACTTTTCTGCTCCTCTGATGCTGCCTGGCCTGCTGTATTCCTCCAGCTCCACACTGTGTTATCTCTGACTCCAGCATTGGCAGTTCTTACTATCTCCTAGTGGTGGAAGGTTGTTTTTCAGGCTGGAGGTCTGTGAATAGTGGTGTTCCGCAAAGATCCATACTGGGACTTCTGCTGTTTGTGATATATACATAAACGACTTCAATGAAAATGTAGATGGGTGGGTTAGCAAGTTTGCAGATGATACAAAGATCAGTGGAGTTGTGAATAGTGCAGAATGTTGCCAAAGGATACAGCGTGAAATAGATCATAGAACATAGAATGGCACAGCACAGTACAGGCCCTTCGGCCCACGATGTTGTGCTGATCTATTATCATACTCTTAAGATCGAACTACCCTGTATACCCTATATTTTACTATCTTCCATGTGCCTATCCAAGAGTCGCTTAAATGTCCCTAATGTATCTGACTCCACTGCCACCGCTGACAGTGCATTCCACGCACCGACCACTCTCTGTGTAAAGAACTTACCTCTGACATCTCCCCTATACCTTCCTCCAATCACCTTAAAATTGTGCTCCCTTGTGACAGTCATTTCTGCCCTTGGAAAAAGTCTCTGGCTATCCACTCTACCTATGCCTCTCACCACCTTGTACGCCTCTATCAAGTCACCTCTCATCCTTCTTCGCTCCAATGAGAAAAGTCCTAGCTCCCTCAACCTTTCCTCATAAGACCTGCCCTCCATTCTAGACAGCATCCTGGTAAATCTCCTCTGCACCCTTTCTAAAGTTTCCACGTGCTTCCTATAATGAGGCAACTAGAACTGAACACAATGTTCCAAGTGTGGTCTAACCAGGGTTTTATAGAGCTGCAGCATAACCTCGCGGTTCTTAAACTCAATTCCCCTGCCAATGAAAGCCAACACACCATAAGCCTTCTTAACAACCCTATCAACTTGGATGGCAACTCTGAGGGGTCTATGGACGTGGACTCCAATATCCCTCTGTTCCTCCACACTGCCAAGAATCCTGCTATTACCCCTGTATTCTGCATTCAAATTCACCCATCCAAAATGAATCACTTCACACTTTTCTGGGTTGAATTCCATCTGCCACTTCTTTGCCTAGCTCTGCATCCTGTCAATATCCCGTTGCAACCTACAACAGCCCTCCACACTATCCACAACTCCACCAACCTTTGTGTCATCGGCAAACTTACTAACCCACCCTTCCACTTCCTCATCTAAGTTATTTATAAAGATCACAAAGAGCAGAGGCCCCAGAACAGGTCCCTGCAGAACATCACTGGTCACCGAGCTCCAGGTTGAATACTTTCCATCTACTACCACCCTCTATCTTCTATTGGACAGCCAGTTTTGTTTCCAGACAGCCAAATTTCCCTGAATCCCATGCCTCCTTACTTTCTGAATGAACCTACTACATGGAACCTTATCAAATGCCTTGCTAAAATTCATACACAACACATCCACTGCTCTATCTTCATCAGTGTGTTTTGTCACGTCCTCAAAGAATTCAATAAAGCTTGTGAGGCATGACCTGCCCCTCACAAAGCCATGCTGACTATTTCTAATCAAACTGTGCTTTTCCAAATAATCATAAATACTATATCTCAGAATCGTCTCCAGATCAGTTGCAGATATGGGCTGAAAAATGGCAGATGGAGTTTAATGTGAGTAAGTGTGAGGCGCTGCACTTTGGGAGATCAAATGTTAAGGGAAAATATACACTTAATGGCAGGACCCTGAACAGCATTGATGTACAGAGCGATCTTGAGGTTCAAGTCCATAGCTCCCTGAAAGTGGCTATACAAGTAGATAGGGTGTTGAAGAAGGCATATGGCATGCTTGCCTTTATTGGTCGGGAAGATGACACAAGAGTCAGGATGTCATGTTGCAGCTTTACAAGACTTTTGTTAGGCCACATTTACAGTACTGCATTCAGTTCTGGTTACCACATTACAGGAAGGATGTGGAGGCATTGGAGAGGGTGCAGAAGAAGTTTACCAGGATCCTGACTTGATTAGATGATATGAACTATAAGGAGAGTGTAGAAAACGCAAGTTGTTTTCCCTAGAGCAGTGGAGGCTGAGGGGAGTCCTGATAGAAGTCTATAAAATTACAAGATGCATAGATAGAGTTGATGGTCAGAATCTTTTTCCCAGAGTTGAAATCTCCAATACGAAGGATCATACATTTAAGGTGAGAGGGAGAAAGTTCAAAGGAGATGTGAGGGGCAATTTTTTTACACAAAGTGTGGTAGGAGTCTAGAATGTGCTGCAAGGAGTGGTGGTCAGGCAGAAACGATAGGTGTGTTTAAGAGACTTTTAGATAAACACATGAATATGCAAGGAATGAAGGGATATGGACCAAGGGCAGGCAGAAGGGATTAGTTTAATTTTGTGTCATGTTCGGCACAACATCGTTCCTGTGCAGTACAGTTCCATGTTCTATGATTCAAACTTGCTTCATGCTCTTTCTAATCTGGTTCACACTGATGTTAAGCTATTTCAAATTCCTGCCCATTTGCTTCACAGTGACCATGACCAGCTGCACACACTGCATCATGGGAGCCTTCATTTAAAGTTAAGTCGGTTTGGTCATTATTGAACTTGTTATGCTCACCATAGGAGCTGTATGTATTTCTCCATGATTTGGCAGAGATCAGCCAGACTCTGATGTCAGCTGAAACATGTTGCACACTGTCATGTACCATCACAAACCACCTATATCAGGAATAATTATTTGGTGATAACAGAAGCAATGTGCCAAAGGAAGCTGAGGTTTTGGAATGGGCAAGATATGCAGGTTAGGTGGATTGGCCATGCTAAATTGCCCACATTATCCAGGAATGTGCAGACTAGGTGGGTTAGCCATGGGAAATGCAGGGTTCCAGGGACAATGTTGGGTCTGTGTGGGATGCTTTTTGGAGGGTCAGTGTGGACTAGATAGACCGGATAGCCTGCTTCCACACTGTAGGGATTCTATGATTCTATGACAACAACAAAACTGAGGACTTTCTTCTGGTAGATATCCATTTCATAGCTTCTTTCTTCACAGGTACACTACCTGCTTGCACACGAACATGTTGAATTGGCACCACCAAAGTCAAAAAACAGAATTGACTGAGGTAATGCATTGGAGGTGCTCTAGAATATGCCAGAGAAGTTCAAATGAGGAATGGTACATTTATTTTTTGCCATTTTTCACTTCAATTTGAAACAGCATTTGTCATGACCCTATGGAGAAGATAGTGGAGTCGGCCTCATTAGGGGCATTTAAGCAGCTATTAGATAGGCATATGGATGATAGTATAAGGTAGGGGTGGAGGTTAGATAGACCTTAGGTTTAGGGTAAAAGTTCGGCACAACATCATGGGGCCGAAGGGCCTGTACTGTGCTGTACTGTTCTATGTTCTATGTCCAGAAATTGGAGCAGAGGAATTTCTGGCATATCATGAGATGGAGTTGGAGCAGATACTGCAGAGAGAGCCAACCCTGCCAAGTTGGTGCCGGACCCTTTCATGCCCCTTGGCAATGACAGGAGGCTGTCTGGAAGACCACCCCATGGATCATTGTGTTCATGCCCATTCATTGCTAGAGACCAGCCCTCAAGGTCCTCATCTAGATCCTCTACAGTAGTCGTGTTCCATCTTTCCCTTCGGTGAGTTGGCAAACAAAATCCATGACATAGCTGAAGGCCTGCTGCCTGATGTCTGTTGACCATATACTGATACTGTGCAATGCAACTGTCTTGTTGGTGACTCTTAGTATCTGATGATGTGATGATGCTTCTTCATTGGTGTAGTACAATTGCTATCTTTCCTCCTGCTGAGCTCCTATGGCTGGATAAGAGACAGTAAATGAGTGCCTAAAATCAAAAGAGTAAACTTAGTGCAACGGAAGGTGTGGGATGGAGATGGAAATGCAAGTTGTCCAAGATCACACCTTGAAAGGTTTGTTCATCATGCCTGATGGCAGGATCAAGATGTGCTGAGAGTTGAGAAAGGTATAAAGCAGGGACAAGTCATTTTCCTCAATGTGCTCACAGAATCTAATGTCATGGACCCTGTTCCAGCCCTGTTCCAACCTAATGCTGATAATCATTTCCTCTCTGGAGCCTAGGAGAAACATAGACCTTCATCTCCACTGGCTGTGTTCTGCTGTCTTCTATTGTGTACCATCTTGACTTACAGACTGTTAGCAATTGGGTTCACTGTGAGTTGCCTGCCGTAGCTAAATAGATGGATATTGGAGTCCTGACTGTTATTGAATGGTGATGACAGAGTAATAGGAGTGTGGAGTATTGAGAAGTATGTCATTCTGGGATTATGTTGGGCAGTAGCTATCATGGAAAGCTTTCATTCACTGATGCTAACTATCTCAATAAGATCATTCATCTTCATGTGCTACTGTTGTCAGATCCTCACATCCTGACTCAATAAGTTTAACTTTGCAGCCATTGGCTCCTATTTGCTTTAGAGGGTTATCCTTGAGGATCCCTAGGTCTTCCTCATCTTCTGGCATCGTAGTAATTCTCCTCTTGCCCATCTCCATCACTAATTCTTGCAACACATCCATCAATCTGGATCTTTCTGTCTGCCTTAATGTTCCCGAGTCAAAAGATTTCATTGCAGCAATTTTTTGTCAAAATTGTCTTTAAAACACTGCCTTTCTTTAAAAAAGAACCATGTTGTCTTTACCATATGAACAGAAGCAATCTTTTGATACACTGTGTAGTGTGCGGAGCTCACTGGAATTGGTGAACAGAACAGATCAGCCTTGGAAGTGCACCAGAAAGTACCAAATAGGAAGGGTACTTCAATTTTACCTGTTGTCCACCTTGACCTGAATGGGTGCATGCCTAGACCTTGTGTCCACAAATGGGTGCAGAGGAATTTCAGTTCCCTCATTATTATTGTGAATAACACATACATGGACAATCTTCCACATTGTTGATAGATTTATTGATTGTTGCTGCAGTACCTAATAACTTAATGTGCAGGCTGTCAATACTACAGCCAGAATGTTGTTAAAACTATGGTCATTGCTTGTCCAGTGCTTTTTCGTGTTTTGTTGAATGCACTGAGTTGATAGGACTCTGATATCTCCGATGTTACTTCGGGAGTAAGCTATTTAAGATTATACTCTTGCCACTTTAGTTGAAGACACTTAGAAAAACATTTCACTTCTTGGACTCTACCATGGTAGAGATTAAGAAAGTTTGTTGAATTCGTCCAATTGCTTGCCTAGTTCCAGCATATCAACATTTTCATCTGGATGTGGTAGGACTTTGATCTGTTACTTTTGGGATGAGTTAGCTCTATTGATAGAATGGTGCTCTGGTTTTCAATGTGCTGGTAAACCTGTGGAGTACCTTCGCCAGGTTCACATCACATTCTAAGGCAATGCTGTCCAATACATTAACCAGTAGCCATACATGAGATATAATAATCCTGCATTAAAATAATTTGAAATACTATAAACAGATGAAGATGAATGTAATTGAGGTTGAATATCAATATTTGTTACATAACTGGTCACATTCAATATTTCAAACACTATTGTTCCATCCAAAGTAACAGTCATGTAGATTGTTCCATGCCAAGTGCATGTTTCTTTTCATTCAGAGGATAAGAGTATATGTTTATTGTTGTTTACATTGCTGTAGTGAATGTACATATCATGTTTCTTTCCAGAAAATATTGGTTTTTACTGTCAGAGAGCACCATTAGAGATGATACTTCTCTGATACCTTAGACAATGGACCTCCCTTCATACATACACTTTGGCAGTGACGGTAAATGAGTTATGCAAAACAAAATGGCACAGACCTGATCCTGATTCTGCTACAAAATCCACACACATTCACTTCTCATAGGAGACACCTGGTAGCTTTAATAGTTGGAGCCCTAGCAATTTCTCCTCTATGTAGCAGAGGTACGTGGAGGCTAATTGGAGAGCTCGTATTGTGTCCTGAGCTGAGTTTAATTCTGAACATTTAGTGCACATTTTCTATTTCTATAGAAATCATGAGACTTCTTAATGCAAAATGTGACAGAATATGTGAACCAATTCTGAGTAGAGCCTGTGGAAAAGGAACATGGTTATTTGCCCTTCCCTTTTGGACATTTCCTCATAAACTCTGTTGAAAATGAAGATGACACTATGAACATCAAGATGGCCAGCAAAGATGGCAGCCATCCTCTGAGCATGTGCAGGTGGTGCTGGTGACCTTATGGTGTGTGCAGTCTTTGCCTAGGCTTTAAGTCAGCAAGACAGTTGTGGCGGGATGCAGCAATCGCAAGGGGATGTTCCTGACCACAATAAGGAAAGCTTTGGCCTGCAATGAGGTTAATATGGAGAAACCCCAGACCTGGATTAGGTTCAATATCAGAAGGATGGTGGAGAAAGTCTCACTGAAGCAAAGAAAGGGACAGGCATTTCCAACTCCTTCAAAATCATTAAGAAGGAAATCTGGAGGAAAGTGGTGGAGAAAGTGAAGAGATCAGTAATCAAAAAATAAAATGTTTGAAAGTGTAAACTCTGAAGCCAAAAGCTCTGTTCAAACCTACCACATTTCTATGAACAGAACTCAATGCACAATAAAATGATTCCTGTCCTGTGACTGGGCTCATTATCAATACAGATCATTTCAAATTAATACAACAACCAAACACTGCAGATGTGTTTTTTTTTATATATTGAAATGCAATTGTGTGCAAATACCTGTCCTATTCTGCTGTCTTTCATGTAACCTCTACCATGAGGCACACACATCTTAAGAGACAGACATCTTAAGTTCACTTCAATAAAAACGTCATGTTGAGCACAGTTCGGCATTGTGCACACAAAACATGTTGAACTTCATTGGAATTTAACGCTTGTTAAATTCCCACTTTCTCTGTCACCTTTGTGTGTGTATGTTCCTAGCTGGTGCTTATTGAATTCACAGCCCATTTTCAAAGATTTTCAATTAGCAAGATAAAAGCTTTTCACCTTGGGACAGAGGATAGTTTGAGCTTTCAGAAGGGGAATTGCTCTATTTTGGATTTGTTTCTGAGTAGTATAATTAACTTTGATTTTATTTGTTGATGGGGTGGGTCTCACTGCAACATCAGCATTTTTTGCCCATATTGAACTGGCCTTGAGAAGGTGATGCTGAGGTGATGCTTGATGTGGTGTAGAAACACATACTGTGCTGCTAGGGATTAATTGGCAACTAGTTAAATGAGCTATGTAATGAGGAGCATCGAAAGAGCTGTTGTTATAAGGAAGTGCTTTCTGGTGTAATTCAGAATAATGAGGTATATATTATGGATATACCGTTAGAAGTCCAACAATTTCTTTCAAGCATTCCTAAAGCCTCATATTGTAAAATCACTATTGTTTATTTGGTGAATGTAGGAACATAGGAACACAAGTCGGCCCTTCAGCCCCTTGAGCCTGTTCTGCCATTTCATGAGATCATGGCTGATCTGTGGTCTAACTCCATACACCTGCCTTTGTCCCATAGCCCTTAATACTTTTGCTTAAAACAAAATCTCAGATTTAGAATTAACAACTGATCCAGCATCCACTGTTGTTTATGGTAGAGAGTTCCAAACAACTACCACTCTTTGTGTGTTGAAGTGCTTTCTAACATTTCTCCTGAACAGTCTGGCCCTGATTCTCAGACTATGCTCCCTAGTTCTAGAATCGCCAAACAGTGGAAATAGTTTATCTTTATCTACCCTGTCTTTTTCTGTTAATATCTTGAAGACTTCAATCAGATCATCCTTTAAACTTGTAAAATCTAGAGAAAACAGGCCTTATTTCTATAAGCACTCCTTATTACTTGACCAGTGAAGTCCAGGTATCATTCTTATAAACATAAGTTGTACTCCCTCCAAGACCAATATATCTTTTCTAAGATGTGGTGTCCAGATCTGCTCACTGTAGTCCATGTGGGTCCAACCAGGATTTGTATAACTGCAGTATAATTTCTACATCCTTATACTCATCTAGATATAAAGGCCAGCATTCCATTAGCTTTCTTGACCATTTTCTGCATCTGTTTGTGACATTTTAAAGATCTATACATCTGAACCGCTGAGTATCTTTGGACATCCACTGTATTTAACTTCACATAAACTAAAAAGACCGTTTTCGGTCTAAGATGGATAACCTCACACTTGCTTGTACCTGCCACAGATTTGCCCATTCACTTAGTCTATCAATATCCCTTTGTAATTTTATGTCATCATCCATTCTGTCTACAATGCCACCTAACCTTGTGTCATAGCAAATTTGAATATACAGCTTTCTATCTGATTCATGCTTTTCACTTCAAACATTGCATCAAACTTGATCATGTTATGATCACTTTTTATAAATGTTCACTCAAAATTAGGTTACTAATTAAATCCAGCTCATTATTCATTACTAAATCCGATATTGCAATGGAAACTATCCTGGACACAGTCCAGAAATTCACTAACTTTCTGACAGGCACTTTCATGCCTCTCACAATCCATGTCAAAGTTAAAATCCCCCATTAATACCACTCTGGATTTCCTACACCCTACATGACAAAATATGAAAGAGTTGTGAATTTTGAATAAGTGAATGGGATAAAACGTGGCAGATAGAAAATGTGAGATTATGCATTTTGGCAGGATGAATAAAAGAGCTGAATATTGTTTAAATAGGGAAAAACTGCAGAAAGCTGTGGCACAGAAGGATTTGGATGGTCCAGTACATAAATCATAAAAAGCTAGCTTCCACGTTCTGTGGTTAATATGAAAAGCAAATGAAATGTTATCCTTTATTTCAAAGGATATGGATTACATACAAATGGAAGCCTATCTAAAACTGTACAAGACACTGGTCAAAACTACAGTTGGAATACAGTGAACAGTTTGGTCCCATTATGTGAAGAAAGATATGCTGGCATTGGAGGCACTCCAGAGAAGTTGCTCAAGTTTGGTGCTAGATATGGAGAAATTATCTTATGATGTGAGATTATGTACGTTGTCTTGTACTCATTGGAATTTAGATGCTGAGGTTGTTTCCCCTCGAATGAGAGCCCTGGACCAGTGGGCATAATCTCAGAGTAAGGGATCAGCCATTTAAGACAAGAGATGAAGAAATATTTTTTCTTTTCAGAGGATGGCGAATCTGTGAAATTCTTGACCACAGAGGCTATCAAAGCTGGGTCATCAAGGACATTCAAGACTGAGATAGTCAGATCTCTAATCATTAATAGAATTGAGGGTTACAGGGACAGAATCATAAAATCATTCAGTGTAGAAGAGGGCTTTTGGTCCATCAAGTTCTCCAGTGACAGAAGCTTCTAAATCTACACTAGCCTCATGTTCCAGCATTTGGATCATACACTTAAATATTATGACATATCAAGTGCTCGTCCAAGTACATGATTCTATGAATTTAAATATTGTGATACTGCACACAATATTCCATCTGTGGCCTAAGGAAATAAAAACCGAAAGAACTGCGGATGCTGTAAATCAGGAACAAAAACAGAAGTTACTGAAAAAAGCTCAGCAGGTCAAGCAGCATCTGTGACGAAAAACATAGAGTTAATGTTTCGGGTCCTGCGTTCGGGAACTGCTTCTGAGGAAGGGTCACCGGACCTGAAACGTTAACTCTGTTTTCTCCTTCACAGATGCTGCCAGACCTGCTGAGCTTTTCCAGTAACTATGTTTTTGTGGCCTAACCAAAGTTTTGTACAGCTGCAATAGCCTCTGTTCTTACAATCTATGCCATGACAAATAAAGGCATGTGTCCAAATGCCTTCTTAACTAGCCTATTAATCAGCCCTGCTGCCTTTAAGGATCTGTGGACAAGCACTCCGAGACCCCTCTGTTCCTCCAAGCTTCCTCGTGTCTTATCATTTATGGATAAGGCAGGAAAGTTGTGTTAAGAATTATCAGATCAGCCATGATCATATTGAATGGCAGAGTGGACTTGTTGGGATGAAAGGTGTACTTCTGCTTCTTATGGTCTATTTCTAAGCATTTTTACTTTCTTTGTGACTGTGTGATGGATTGCAGACAATAGAAAGGAAAGTCTCTGAGGAGAAATAGTTAATCTGGAGGCTTTTGCAATTATTTTCGTCACTCTGGTGGTCTTGTATAATTTAATATTCTGAAAACATTTCAAATTGATAGCAACAGAGCAGCATTTTTCCCTGTTGCCCATAAAAAAGTACCTTTTCTCATACTTAGATTAAACAATTTAAAAATGCCTGCAGTATTTAATCATTTTGCAATTCATCAGTTAAAGATCTTACTCAGGGCATCATATATCTTAAGACACATGTTAATTGCAGTTGTGAAAAGTCATGTGCAGAATCTATGCTATAGATTAAGATTCGCTGACTTAAATACAATTTATTTTTTAAAAACTCCCTTTTATTTCTTTTCATGCTGTATTTGAGAGTCGCCCTGTGTTAATCTGTCATCCGGGAACCATAATGCTCCTATGATTAATACTTTACTATTGTGGATTTGCTGTGAAGATTTATTATGGGGATTACATTCAGGTTTCAAGACTGACCCTTTTTTTCTTTCGCAGATAAATATCGAGTTAATGGGAGCTTAGGTAACTGGGACAGCCTCTGCTTTGCCTTACACAGCAGTCTTTTTAATTTGCTTTAGATTTTAGAATCAGTTTGAAATAAATACAAAATCTGCTGAGAAATTGGAAAAAAAAAGACAGAATTGCAAATATCTGTTCACTTAACATAATTATATAAAACAATTGATAATTCCTGATTTTCTGTAACAAAGGGTAAGGCTTAACAAAAGCTGCAATGGTGAAATCTGAAATAATAGAGCATAAAGCATACTTTCTTCTAAGGTTATGGATAAATTGTTAACTCCATCCTTTGTACTATAAATAGTACTGCAGAGCTTACATGACAAATCCTCTGCAATTCATATTTATTGTTGTAGGCATGAATATAAATTGGGCAATTAAAGTGATTATCCACTTTTAACAGCAGTCCACAGCGGACAATAATGTTATAGATTGAAATATTTACCACTCTTTCTGTATTTCAGTTATTTTCACATATTTAGTCAGAGAAAACACAGATCTACTGTTGAACTGCAGATTCTGAATTTGCAACTGGTAGCATGTAGCTTTGTCTTTATCTTTGCTTCAATGACAGAACAAAAACCAAGACCGTTTTCCTCTGCTCTAGTTTCCAGACCAACTCTCATCTGCATTAGTCAGTACCTGATCTCCCATGTGCTGGGAATTTAGGTTCATAAAGCTTACTTATAAAATTCTAACAGGACTGGACAGGGTAGCTGCAGGGAGGATGTTCCCGATAGAAAAAGCCTACCGTCTCCCACAGCTACCTTGAGTACACCTCCTCTCACCCACCTTCCTGCAGCCTAACCCTGTTCCCGATGGTGGGTGTGTCCAGAACCAGGGCTCACAGTATGAGGATTCGGGGTAGACCATTAAGGATAGAGATGAGGAGACATTTCTTCACCCAGTGGGTGGTGCGCCTGTGGAATTCATTACCACAAGAAGTAGTTGATGCAAAACATTGAATGTATTCAAGAGGCGGCTAGATATAACACTTGAAGTGAATGGAATCAAAGTTTATGGGGAGAAAGCAGGATTAGGCTATTGAGTTGGACGATCAGCCATGATCGTGATGAATGGTGGAGCAGGCTCGAAGGGCCGAATAGTCTCCTCCTGCTCCTATCTTCTTTGTTTCTATGTTACATGCCTGCACTTTGTAAACAGAGTCATAGAATTCAGCACCCAATAATCAGAGATGAAGCATCTCCGACTCCAGGCTTCAATAATTAGTTTGAAAACTTATTTTAAAAATTATTGAAATGTTTTTGTGACCTGTTGACGTCATGACTGATATTATTTTTTAGGTCAGTTTGCCCCAAGCTCAGTACCATCTCATGATCCTGTTGGGAATTATTTCATTACTGCTCTGCATGCTTGGCTTATGTATTAGGCAGTTTTTTTATTGCTATCAAGTGCCATATGGGTACAATGTTATACATCCTTTGATTATACGAGTTATTGAATTTTTTGCTGCTAAATACTTTGGATGGTACTGAACTTTTTTTTTAAGTGTTGTTCTTGTCTCATTAGTGAATAGCAGGAATCTGCATGGTCAGCCCAAGGAATATTTCCTACAGTGAGTAGTACAGCTGCAGACATGTAGGAAAACACCATATATCATGCAAGGCAACATATGAAACACAGAGATGTAAAGTGATGGAAGGTGTCATCAACAGTGCTATCAAGCAGCACCTGCTCAGCAATAACCTGCTCAGTGACGCCCAGTTTGGGTTCCGCCAGGGCCACTCAGCTACTGACCTCATTACAGCCTTGGTTCAAACATGGACAAAAGAGCTGAATTCCAGAGGTGAGGTGAGAGTGACAGCCCTCTGCATTTGACTGGGTGTGGCATCAAGGAGCCCTAGCAAAACTGGAATCAATGGGTATCGAGTGCAAACTTTCCAGTGGTTGGAGTCATACCTGACACATAGGAAGATGGTCAGGGTTGTGGGAGGTCAATCATCTCAGCTCCAGGACATCTCTGCAGGAGTTCCTCAGGGTAGTGTCCTAGGCCCAACTATCTTCAGCTGCTTCATCAATGACCTTCCCTCCATCGTAAGGTCAGAAGTGGGGATGTTCACCAATGATTGCACAATGTTCAGCACCATTTGTGACTCCTCAGATACTGAAGCAGTCCGTGTTCAAATGCAACAAGATCTGGACAATATCCAGACTTGGGCTGACAAGTGGCTATAACTATCACCAATAAGAGACAATCTAACCACTGCCCCTTAGCATTCAATGGTGTTACCAACATTGAATCCCCCGTTATCAACATCTTGGGGGTTAGCATTAACCAGAAACTCAACTGGGCTCACCACATAAACACAATGGCTACAAGAGCAGGTCAGAAGCTAGGAATACTGTGGCGAGTAACTGTGATGAGGAGTGTGATGGAATAGTCCCCACTTGCCTGAATGAGTGCAGCCCCAACAACACTCAAGAAGCTTGACACCATCCAGGACAAAGCAGCCCACTTGATTGGCACTACATCCACAAGCATTCACTCCCTCCACCACCGATGCTCAGTAACGGCAGTGTGTACTATTTACAAGATGCACTGCAGAAATTCACCAAAGATCTTCAGACAGCACCTTCCAAACCCATGACCACTTCCATCTAGAAGGACAAGGGCATTAGAAATATGGGAACACCAGCACCTCCAGTTCCCCTCCAAGCCACTCACCGTCCTGACTTCGAAATATATCGCTGTTCCTTCTCAGTCACTGGGTCAAAATCCTGGAATTCCCTCCCTAATAGCATTGTGGGTCAACCCACAGCAGGAGGACTGCAGCAGTTCAAGAAGGCAGCTCACCACCACCTTCTCAAGGGCAACCAGGGATGGGCAAGAAATGCTGGCAGTGACATCCACATCCCATAAATGAATAGGAAAGAAAAGATGGCAAGCCTTGCTGCTCATGGGTGCAGAGTTCGACTTGGGCAAATGACTAAAGTATAGCCACAACATAGAATGTGTAAAGACTAGCCAGTGAAATAAGATGCTTGAGTTTTGTCATTGGCCTAATCTGCAATTGAAGTGCAAACTGTGCCCATTCTGAGAAGTGTCTTTATTTCTCTCAACTCAAACCTGTTGCAAAACACCGACTAGAAAATCTGACATGGACCAGTGCAATCAGACAATATGTTGAAATGTAATTTTAAAAATTTACTTTCAAAAATGTTCCTTAATAACTTTCAGGGTGGTAATGCAGTACAGTTTGATTGTACCATCAAAAAAACAGTTGATCACAAAAATTAAGCATCTTTAATTACAGTGTCAATTCATCACTCATGAGTGGATTTAAATTACAAAAAATAATTATTTTAAAATAATTTTTAAAAAATAAATTGAGCAATTTGACGGTTATATTAGGGTACAGAGGTTGGTGACTAAAACATATTCGAAACATTTTAACTTGTGCCGTTTGTGCCCTTGCACCCAAAGGAATCAACTTAATTTTAAAGTCCTCGCAATATGTTTCAATGTAGATAGTTATGGATTAGTCCAAAAAAGTATTTACATCTCCTAGAATTTTGCAGTGTTGTTGTTATAGGAGTTTTCACCATTGTCCACTGTTTACCAGAATATCAGATCCACAAGTCTCACTTCAATACCATGTAAAATAATGTTTTATATTTTAGAAAATCAGGTAATATGGCACATTGTTAATGTTTCAATCAACTAGTGCTGTAAATTCTTCGTAGTTGGTCTGGAATGGATAAACCAGTCTTAAATATTCATATCTATTTTGTGATATGAATATGAAAATATGTTGAATACATATATAGAATGTATTCAAGTAATCAGCTTTTTTTGTGCGCACTATATGGTAAATATTACATTTAATTAAAATAGACAATTATTGAAAGTATATTACGCATGTTAAGACTGCATCTTTGATTGGAGCCAAAGGGATTATTTTTAACCAATGGGAGTGAGTTTGCCAGTGCGCCGCTGGTTAAAAATTCCAAAATTGATGGGGCATCAGGAAATCTTCAGCAACTAAATGAGCTGCCTTCTGTTTTAACCTGGGAGTGATACGCCACACAATAGGAAATCTCTGTGGGAGAGGCAGCTTGCTTATTATAATATTCAAAGAGCTCATTATCAGCTATTTTAACTGGGATTTTTGAATTTAATTACATGTGCACAGATTCCTTTGGTACTTGCTAGGAACATCAAAGGGAGAAGACAGTGGGATTTGAGGGGACTGAAGAAGTGAGAGGCAAAATATCCTCTCAAATACTGAGGCCTTACATCTGCTCCTTTCCTCGGTGAAAGTGTTTTTTTTTCATCGCAGGCCTTGTTTTGAAAGAAATTTCCTTGCCTTTGAGGTCATTCATACCATTGTGGAGTTGTGTGCCAAATTTACTTCTCCCAGCTCTCAGCCTTCATTTCAACATGGGAACTATTTATGCAGGTATTCCTTTGAAATCAGATGAGTAATGAACTCAGCAACATTCTCCTCAAACACCTACTGCGCCACAGGAGCGAGGGAATGGACAATACAGGCTTTAACAGACACAGGGTTAATTTCTTGTACAGGATTGAGCTGCAGTGCCTCAGGAGATCAAGGTATCCTGTCTGGTGATCCTTTAAATTCACAGCCTTCTGGATCCTTCTTTCCAAAGAAAACCAGTAGACATGCAGAACTAGTAGCTGTACCTTCATTTGCAACTCCTTCAAGGGATGTGTTGCCCATAAATATATTTTACAGGCTATCAATGACGTGTGTACCAAACCTATGAACTGTTTAAATTATGAGGCTGATGAGGCAGTCAAAATGACCGATGGTCAGCTTGAATTCTCACTGAACTCTTCTGGATCACTCTGGAATCTTTGTCAACCCCAAAGAAATCTCTCCTATGAGCAACTGAAGTCTGCTGTGGGATGGAGGATGGGGATCTGAAAGCTGCAGCAGTAAGAACATGAGGATGTTCTTCAGAAGGAGCCATGTCTTCAGCATCTTGCAGTGCAGCAGCTTCAGCCACAGCAACAGAGGCAGGACTTCCCTGTGAACATCGCTCAATGGAGCTGAACTCATCTCTCACGGACTGTAAATACTGATGATGCTGAGGGCAGCGTTCCCTCTGTAATCCGGACTGCAAGTGCAGTTTAACATTTAGATCTTTCTATGTGGTTCATGCTGTTTAAGAATGATGGAAGCCCTCACAACATCTGACACTCCCTCATTCAATCGTGACAAAGTTTCATGCTCAAATGAACATGATGGAAAAAAGTAGCTTTCATTCAGACAGGGTTAGTACATACTAGAATGAGCAGATTGCCTTATGAGGCAAGGGCAAACAGGCTAGGCCTAGATTCTGGGAAGTTTAGAAGAGTCAGAGGTGATTTAATTGAAACATATAAGATCCTAAGGCAACTTGACTAGGTGGATGTTGAAAGGATGTTTCCTCTTGTGGGAGAACCTAGTACTAGGAGTCATAGCTTACAAATAAGGAGATGCCTATTTAAAACAGAGATGAGGAGACATTTTCTCTCAGAGGGATGTGTGTCTTTGGAATTCCCTTCTCAAAGGGCACTGTATGCAGATTTTTAAAATATTTTTAAGGCAGAAGTAGATCAACTCTTTGTAGAAGCATACAGTACAGAAGGCCCATCGACCCATCAAGTCTCTACTGCCAAAAGAAATGCCTGTACCTACACAAGACCCACTTTCCGCACTTGGCCCATTGCCTTGAATGTTATGACACTTCACGTGTTCATCCAGGTTGTGAAATTTACCCACCTCAACTATCCTCCCAGTTAGTGTATTCCAGACCCCCATCACCCTCTGGGTGAAAAAAAAATCCTCAAATCCCATTTAAGCCTCCTGGCTTTCAAATTAAAAATTGTGCTGTCTTGTTATTGACCCTTCAGTTAAGGGGACAGCTATTCTCTATTGATTCTGTCCATTGCCCTCATAATCTTGATTATCAATGGGATGAAAGATTATTGGGGATATAGAGAAATGTAGAGTTCAGCATAACATTAGATCAGCCATAAATGGTGGAGCAGACTCAAAGGGGCGAATGGCCTATTCTTGTAATTGTGTAGTTCTAAGCATGACTAGCCTCTCCACTTTCATTCTTGTAGTTGCTGGTAAAATGCATTTGCTCACACAGCTGACAATGAAAAGCAAACATATATTTACAAATGTGCTTATCTAATTACGATGAAGTGTCACCCATGATACCAATGTGCCCTTAATAGATCTTCATCTTCTTTACATTTCCACTATGTCTAGGTGCAGTCCCAGGGCCTATAGCTAGGTGGAGGGAGAGTATCCTATAGTAGAAGTTGTTGACCATTTGTTGCAGATGGGTGAACTCGGAATGTTTGTGGCTAGAGGACCCAGATATGCTTCGTGTGTTCTGTCTAAAGGCAGGTTCATCCTCCTCAGCTTAAACTCCCGCACGGGTCAGGGTGGCAGGCAGGGTGGAGGTGGGAGACCTAGTTTCCAAAGTGTCCTGAGAGGAACCTTCTGGAATGTGTGTATGAGGCTCCTCCTCTGGCTGGGTGCTTCCTGGCACCACCCTGTGTCCTCGTGAAGAAGGAGCACCTGGAGTGAGGTCATGGTTCCTCACCCTTTGTTGCCCTGCGTTGGTTATGGTCACCAATGGCTAAAGTGATGGAGTGCAGGCCTGTGCACATGTCTAGCAGACACTCAGTGTGTTAGAAGCATCCAGACACACATTTGTTAGAGGCAGCATAATATAAATCATGTTGTTGGGATCCAGCAAACCTGCCTCCTGCTCTTGTGTTTGCCTCTACATTTGGATGAAGCTCTCAATGGCTGCACTGTGGGTCTACCTCCAGCACGTAGGCTGCAGCAGTTTGAGAAGGCAGCTCATCACCACCTTCACAAGGGCAACTAGGGACGAGCAATAAATGCGAGCCAGCCAGCGATGCTCATATTCCGTGAGTGAATAAAAAGGAAAAAAACCATGAGATCCTCTTCTGCCTGGGGCTGAGCAGGCTCCAGCAATCCTCCAAGTGCCAGCCGCTTAGGGCATTTCCTCCTTGACCAATTATGGAGACATGGCAGCGGAGCACTCACCAGAATTCTGGATGCCAACCTAACTAAGATACACACCGATGGGTCAGTGCCTGAGCTGGCACAGGGTGTAGGGGGCAGCTTTACATCGTCTAAGCGATCTGTGGCTTCTTCCCCAGAGTGAAAGAGGAGATGGTGAAGTTCTGGGCTGTCCTCTTGAGGGTGGAGACTTTGCTGATACACTGCTACCTATAGGGGAGATTATATTGCGAACAATGCTTAGAAGTTCAAGCATGTTAAGAACACATGCACAGTGACAGTATTGGGAGAGCGCAGCACTTAACATTGATTCTTACTTAGTTGCTGGGACATGGAGTTTTCAGCATCATCACATGACTGATCTCTGTTTTCTCCAACTCGAATAAGGATCCTCTCCTTGAAGCAGCTGAGGGATGTCAGGCACCCTCTACCCGATCTTGGTTCTCTCTGCCCTATAGTGGGCTGTTTTCTCCTGAAATGAAACGAAAGGAAGGATTGCGTGAGATGAAAATGTGTGGCACAGATGTTAGTGCTGGTACAAGTGAGAAAAAGTTGCTGACATGAGCAGGCAGCACGGAGGCTGTGCGGGGTTAACAGTCTGAGGAAGTTGGCGTGCATGAGAGTGAGTGAGGGAAGATATAGCATGCAGTAGTGGGAGTGGTAGACCATGAGTCTTGGTGAGAGGTGGATGCAGTAACAGAGATAGAATGAGTGTGAAGTTAGCAGAGAGAAAATGGTGGCATTTAGCCTCATGGTGTGCACGAGGTCATTAACCTTCTTCCAGCAAAGCTGCTGAGCGTTTTTCTGGATCATGGACTGTGCACCAACTCGGATGGCAACTTTGGACCAGATTGGCAGGGTCTGGTGGCATGGTCTCCTCTGACAATTCACTTGTGCACCATGCTGTCTGCCAGAACCTTCAGGTCGCTGTTAGCTAAGCAGGGAACTAACTTCCCTTTCTGAGCTATGTCTGCTGGTAATCTTCACACACAGGAAGTTCCTGACTTACAGCAGCTGACTGGTGCATAGCTACCTTTTTGAAAGTTGCTAGGAATCTAAGTACATCTGCAACTTAGCACGAGCGAGGCGCCATAGAGGCAGGGTGCATAGCTAACAAGGTGAAGTGCAGAGAATGGCATGGGAAAATCCAATAGAGCTCAGAAAGAGAAACTCCCTGAAATCGGCACTGAGTCAGATTTTGTTAACATTCAGCTTAAGTTCAGCGTGACATTTTATAAGGCTCATTTTTCGGGACAAGCAGCTAGAAAGAAGGAAGGACACCAGACTAGCAAAGAAACAACATCCTGCCTAAAATCCCTCAGGTGGCAGAGAATTCAGTCTGTCCTTTGAGTGAGCAAACATTCACTAAGAAGCTACTGTCAGTTCTAAGGAAGGTTCACTCGATCCAAAGATTTCTCTCCACAGATGCTTCCAGACCTACTGAACTTTTCCAGCAATTTCTATTTTTGTTTCTGATTTACAGCATGCACAGTTGTTTTGTTTTATTCACTAAGAAGGCTTGGCTACAGTTTAACTGGAGTGAAGTCAGACAAACTTGCTACTGCAAATATAATCCATTATGAATCTATCTTCATATACTTGTAAATAAAGATTGCAAGCAGGCAAAAGAAAGAATCATAAGACTGCACCATTTCAAACCTTCATTAGGAGAAGATGTATAACAGTAAATTTTTGGACTTAAGTGCATGCTACCTCTTTTGCAATCATCTGCTCCTTTGTGGCCATGTAAGTGGATGCTGTTGCAGAAAACAATAAATAATTATCCTTTTTGTTAGCATCCATAAATAAACTGGCCACTTGTCTGTTCTCAACAGTTACAGCACTCGGGGGGTTAAAACACTTTTAAAACACATCTGCATTCAGTTAGTTGAGAGATGGTAAAAGGGGTGGACAAGTCTGCCTTTTCTGCCCTGTCCATAATAATCTCTGCTGTCAGATTGACCTCCCATCTTTTGTTTTGTACTTCCATGGATCACATGTCAGGTGCAGCTCACTACCAGATAGGTTGAATATTATGAAACCAGAACATTAATCTTTTAGTCAAAAGCATTCGAAAGTCACAGTGGTTTGGAATTTCATTATTTGGAGGGAAATTGAAACTGAATCTTTCCTTAAAAGCCTGTGGAAGGGTATTAATAAGGCCAGTTCCCTTTCAACTAATCAGAAACTGTTCAATCTGTGAGCCATTTTAGAATAGCCCCATAGTTGTGTGACTTGGAGAAGAAGCAAATCAATTTTTTAATGTTCACTCGTGGGGCGTGGACATTGCTGGCTGGCCAGCATTTATTCCCCATTCCCCAGTTGCCACTGAGAAGGTGGTGGTGAACTGCTCTTTTGAATCACAACAGCCCATGTGCTGTAGGTTGCCATTAGGGAGAAAATTCCAGGATTTTGACCCAGCGACAGTGAAGGAACGGCGTTATATTTCCAAGTCAGGATGATGAGTGGCTTGGAAGGTTTATTTCAGGTGGTGGTGTTCCCCTGTCTCTCTGTTGCCCTTCTTCTTCCAGCGGTTGTGGTTTGGAACGTGATATCTGAGGATCATTGGTGAATTTCTACAGTGCATCTTGTAGATAGTACACACTGCTGCTCCTGAGTGTTGGTGATGGAGGGAGTGCATGTGGTGCTGATCAAGCAGGCTGCTTTGTCCTGGATGCAGTCAAGCTTCTTGAGTATTGTTGGAGATTCAGTCATCCAGACAAGAAGGAGTATTCCATCAGACTCCTGACTTGTGCCTTGTAAATGGTAGACAGGTTTTGGGGAGTAAGGAGGTGAGTTACTAGCCGCAGTATTCTTAACTTCTCACCTGCTTTTATAGCCATTCTGTTTATGTGGCAAGTCCAGTTGAGTTTATGGTCAATGATAACCCCAAGATATGGAGGATTCAGTTGGTTGTTGGATTATCTCTTATTGGACGTTGTCATTGCTAGGCATTTGTGTGGCATAAATGTTACTTGCCACTTTTCCTGGATATTGTCCAGATCTTGTTGCATTTGAACATGGACTTCTTCAGTATCTGAGAAATTGCAAATGGTGCTGAACATTGTGCAATCATTAGCAAACATCCCTACTTTTGACCTTGTGATGGAGGGAAGGTCATTGAAGCAGCTGAAGATGATTGGGCCCAGGACACTACCCTGAGGAGCTCCCGCAGAGATGTTCTAGAATTGAGATGACTGACCTCCAACAACCACAGTCATCTTCCCTTGTGCCAGTACAACTCCAACCACTGGGGAGTTTGCCCCCTCATAACTATTGATTCCAGTTTTGCTAGGGCACCTTTGATGCTACAACACATTGAGTGCAGCCTTGATGGCAAGAGCTGTCATTCTCACCTCATCTCATTGATACAGTGGAAGAAGGCAGCAGTTGAGACAGAGCTACCAAGTCCGTAACCCCTGAAGTAGTACGTACAGGACTTGGTGGCCTTTCCTGCAGCTGTCAGAGGAACAGTGCATCTGCAGACTGAAGGCTACCAGAGAGATGATATTGAAGGAGAACTGTGCAGCCTTGGTACAGCACTGGAACCATCCTTGTTGCTGTGAAAGATGCTGGAAACATCTTTGGTGCAAAGTCTTTTCAGTAGGAGACATGGGACATGACAAATATTTCCCAGTCAGATGTGTACTGATGTACCATCCAGGTTACAATGCATTGTTTTCAAGGGTTAACAGTTTTTTTCAAGAATGACAAATTGGAACTTTTTTTTCTCTAGATTCTCATAAGTGGATATCAATATTGCACTAATATGGCATTGAGATCCCCCATGAGGTGCATCGGGCTTTGACAACAGGTAAATGTTGTACTGAGGGTAGTCACCACTATAGAATTAAGAAAGAATGCTTGCATGATGCCTTCAAGCTTAAGTAATCCACCCTCGTGCCTATAGTACCAGGTTAAACATGGGAAAAGAAAACTGCTGATTACCACTTAGAGTCTTAATTTGGTCCCTCAGCTAATGCAAGTTATGCAGTAAATACCACTGAGGGTAGAAAGGGCACAAAATGTATTCTAGGTAGAGGACATAAATGTCCATCTGCAAGAGTGTTTTGATGCTTTGTACTATTAACCCAGATGAACAAGTCTTGAAGGACACATCTATAAGACTGGCTGTCATAGAGTCATAGAGCTGTACAGCACAGAAACAGAATCTTCAGTCCAACTTGTCCATGCCAACCAGATATCCTAAATTAATCTAATCCCATCCGCCAGCATTTGGCCCATATCCCTCCAAACCTTTCCTATTCAGATAACCATCCAGATATCTTTAAAATATTGCAAATGTGCCAGTCTCTACCACTTCCTCTGGCAGCTCATTCCATACACGCATCACATTCTGCATGAAAAAGTTGCCCCTTAGGTCCCAATAAAACCTTTCCCCTCTCACCTTAAACCTATGCCCTCTAGTTTTGGCTTAGCCCACCCTGGGGAAAATACCTTGTCTATTTACCTTATCCATGCCCCACATGATTTTATAAACCTCTATAAAGTGAGCCCTCAGCCTCTGATGCTCCAGGGAAAATAGCCCCAGCCTATTCAGCCTCTCCCTATAGCTCAAATCCTCCAACCCTGGCAATATCCTTGTAAAGCTTTTCGTGAACCCTTTCAAGTTTCACAACATCCTCCCTTTGGAAGGGAGACCAGAATTGCACACAATATTCCAATAGTGGCCTAACCAATGTCCTGTATAGCCACAACATGACCTCCCAACTCCTATACTCAATGCACTGACCAATAAAAGCAAGCATACCAAACGCCATCTTCACTATCCTATCTACCTGCGACTCCACTTTCAAGGAACTAAGAACCTGCATTCCAAGGTCTCTTTGTTCAGCAACACTCCCCAGGACCTTACCATTAAGTGTACACATGTTCTATTCATCTAAGAATGAATGACCCTTTCGCACATTGAGAGCCAGATTACTCCAATGTTGGATGTTGGAAATAAAAGCAGAAAATGCTGGAAAAACCCAGCTGGTTATGCAGCATTTGTGTGGGGGGAGAAAGAGAATTAACATTTCGAGACTGTGACCTTCCATCTGAACTGGAAAAAGTTTAAGACCTAACAGGTTTTGAGCAAGGTGTGAATGGAACAAAACAAAAATGAATGGCAAGGTATTTCAAATGTTTTAGCAAAGAGTGAAGCTAACTGTTTCATGCTGATACTGTGCAGTACCAACATGGGTGGGGTTCATGCTAACAGGATGCTGCTATCAAGCCAAAAGGACTTCTGCTTATCACCCAGTGAGTAATGTGGTATGTAAATATCAGTGTTACTGTAGTGCTAGGCATGTAGGCTGTACATCCAAAAGGATGGTGGATCATGTCAAACAGCGTATCCCTTTGGTTGTTCACACATTAGGTATTGGCTGAATGAAGGCAGCCCACGCTTACTCAGCCTCACACCAGCCAATGTTAAATATGATTGCATGATTCAACAACATTCGCTGGATAATCCTGAACATGTGAAGAATTACCCTGACAACCAATTTAAGATTGCCACTTGGGCTCACAGTGGTACATGTGTATACTGTAAGCTACATACATTAAGGCACATAACCTCATTCTTTGCAAACAGGAAAAGCACATATACACACTGCGCCATGTTTCATATCAAAAACATGGGTAACAGCCACTCTCTGGTTCACGTTGCAGGGTGATACCATGACCAATTATAGTCAAATTGCCTAGTTTAGAATTTAAACAAAGTCTGGTAGTCAACTGTCAGTCATCATTAATGGTTGAATTCTCTATTACAACTCTTTTTTTCTTTTGTTAACTCATGGGATAAGATCATTGCTAGCTAGGCCAGCATTTATTGCCCATCTCTAATTACCCAGGGGCAGTTAAGAATCAAGCACATTGCTGAGAATCTAAGGTTACATATTGGCCAGACTGAGTAAGGATGACAGATTTCCTCCCCTAAAGGACATTAGCGAACAAGACAGGATTTTTCAACGATCCATAATGATTTTAGGTCATCACTAGACCTTTAATTCCAGATTCTTTTTTTAAAATTAAACCTAAATTCCACTATCTACCATGGATGGGATTTGAACCCATGTCCCCTAAACATTGGTTCAGTTTCTGGATTAATAGTCCAGTGACACCACTAGGCTATTGCCTCCCTCAGAAGTACCTGCATTAATCACAGTCCACATGCCAATCAGTTTGCATTTTCCTCTCCTACAGTATAAACATTGGTTTTCCTTTTACTTTGTTACTTCTTTTGATCTGATGAGCGTAAGACAAGGCTCAAGTGGCAGAAAAGGAAACAATGTGGGGGACAAGGTTTAGAGTCTGAAATTAGCGAAGTCAATTTTGAATTCACAAGGCTGTACAATCGCTATCTGAATGGTTAGGTGTTGTTCCTGAAGCTTACATTGAGTCTCACTGGATCAGTGCATTAGGACAGAACAGAAATGACAGCATGTAAACAAGGTGAAGTATTAAATCAACTGGAAACTGATGATAATGCTTGTGGGCTGAATGGAAATGTTCCACAAAGTGTGACCCCATCTGTATTTGGTCACCTGAGTGTACAGGAGATCACATTTGTAAGCAGCAAACACTGTACACTGGACTGAAGGAAGTACATGTGTGGCAAGTGGTGAAGGAACCAAGAAGTCAAAAGAGCCTATTTGACTTCACCTTCACCAAAATATCTGTCACAGGTGCATGTATCCATAGACCAAGTCCTATCTTTGCATTGAGGACGTGTTCCATGTGTTATGCGACATTACGTGATATTGTGCTAAATGGGATAGATCCAAAATAGACACAGCAGCTCAAAACTGAGCATCCATGAGGCAATGTGAGCCTTCAGCAGCATGAAAATTATATTCAAGGCGCAGTCTGTAAACCGGCCTGATATACTGCCACCCTGTCATTACTATTAAGTCAGGAAACCAACTCTAGTTTAATTAAGAGTGGATGTGAGGAATAGCGCTAAGTGTACTTGCAAATGAGGCAGATGCAACATGTGATAGATAGCATGAAGCGATCCCACAACCAACACATCACATCATAGCTCTGAAATTCTATCACATCTACATAAAAAGAAATGGCTGAAAGCCCTTAGTACAGCAAAGCCTAAGGTTCTCAACAACATCCTGCCTACAATGTCAAAGATATATGTTCCAAAACCAGTTATGCCGTTAGACAGTGCTTTCCAGCTGCATGTACTCAGCAGCAAACAGTTTGGTGATGCTCAGTTTAAGTTGCTGCATGACCATTCAGCTCCTGACCTCATTACTGTACTAATTCAAACATGAACATAAGAACTGAATTCTAGAGCTGAGGTGAAATTGTATTTGATCAAGTGTGGCATCAAGGAACCTTTGTAAAGCTGAAATCAATGAGAATCAGAAGTGAACTCCATGCTGGCTGGAGTCATACCTAGCATCCAGGAAGATGGTTGTGGTTGCTGAAGGTCAATCATCTCAGCTCCAGGATTACTCTGCAGGAATTCCTCAGGGTAGTGTCCTACACCCAGCCATCTTCAGCTGCTTCATTAATGACCTTCAGTCCATCGTAAGGTCAGAAGTTGAAATGTTTGCTAATGTGTTAACAAAATCTAGTCTTTAACCATTTCCATTTATTCTGTGTGATATCAAGAAATGGCTGAGCTTGGTCACAGCAGAATCTATAGGCCCTGACAACATTGCAGTCACAGTGTGGAAGAACTGCATGCCAGCTCTAGCTTCAATTAATGAAGCAGTCTGCCTGAAGACAGCAAAACATGGACAACATCCAAGCTTGGACTGATAAGTGATAACTAACATTCATGCCACCCAAGCGTAGGCAGTGATCATCTCCAACAAGAAAACTAGCCATTTGCCCTTGATTGTCAATGAAATTACCATCAGCAATTCTCTAACTTCAACATCTGTTGTGCTGAAAGAGCATGCTTCATTTGAATACAGACTACTGGACAATCTGCAATGTGGCAGAGAGGCTGCCTTTGGGATGAGACAAGGGTTCTATGGTGAATGCTCAATGCTCTCCAGCTGGCACCACTAACAATGTGGAGGCTGGTATGCCTGGAGTTCGCCCACATTGCAGACTTGCACAAACCTTTCAGGTGGAGGGCACTGGAAAGGCAGCTGGCATTTAATTTCAATGTCAAAAATATATTGGATATAGTTCTTATAGTAAGGTTTTTTTTAAAGTAACTGATCGGTCTATTAATTAAGTCATGATCCAGGTATTAAATTTACATTAGTCAAGATCTCTTTCTCACAGCATCTCACAGCACTCCTCCACATTGTACTGATGAGACCTCACTTGGAAACGATACGTTATTGTACCTTGTTGGAGACTTTACAAGAGTCACTAGGGGAAAATAAAGGAGTGCTTCATTGTGGGCATCTTGCTAGGAGATCCCTTAGCCCATATGAGGACGGTATGAGAAGGTATCCTCACACTCTCACCACCCATCCATGGATACAGGCTCTCGACAGGCTCCTCCATCAAGGCATTTAGTGTCACACATGCACATCTTTCCCTCCATACCTGGTGCTGCTGGCTACAGGTTAGCTAAACCTTCCATGGAGGTTGGTACAAAGTGTCCATCTATATTGCATCTGATTAGCTTTTAAGCACCATGGCTTGAGGTTGGCACCTCCAGAAAACTTCAGATTATGGTTACCATCAATTAGTACCAAACTTTGTGGAATGTGGAACTCCTGATCTGTTTGATGATTGCAAATTGATTGCAGACTGGTGCGAACCTCAACACTGCAGTCTCTATGGAAGTGCAGAATCATTGACAGCAATACCTGGACTTCAGCATCAAACTGCACACTTGCAGATTCCAAAACATGCTATCAGCTTCAGATGGTAAATGCTGACAGTTTTGCCATCATTACTCCTGCAGAATCCATGCCAACCTTATTGTAAATAGTAGCTGTCGTTCCTCATGCACACTGTTACCAAAGATGGTAGCAGGAATACATTTGCCATGAGATAGTAAGGAAACCAAGCGGAGGCTTGGGGACCGCTTTGTGGAACACCTATGCTCAGTTCGCACTAAACAACTGCACCTCCCAATCGCGAACCATTTCAACTCTCCCTCCCTTTCCTTAGACGACATGTCCATCCTGGGCCTCCTGCAGTGCCACAACGATGCCACCCGATGGTTGCAGGAACAGCACCTCATATTCCGCTTGGGAACCCTGCAGCCCAATGGTATCAATGTGGACTTCACAAGCTTCAAGATCTCCCCTCCCCCGACCGCATCGCAAAACCAGCCCAGCATGTCCCTGCCTCCCTAACCTGTCCTTCCTCCCACCTATTCCTTCCTCCCACCTGAAGCCGCACCCCCATCTCCTACCTACTAACCTCATCCCGCCCCCTTGACCTGTCCGTCCTCCCTGGATGGTACTGACAGAGAGGTGGGCAGTGGCAAGGAGAGAGAGAGAGAGAGAGAGATGAGGCAGTAAAGAGAACGCTGATGATACACCGAGAAAGAGGTATATGCTAGGTGGGGTGCTAATGAGTAGTGTAAATGTTTGAAAATAGGTTGGCTATGCTGGGGAAAACTCACACAAAACAGGATCCAGGGATGTGAGGATGGGTAATGAATATGGAGGAGGGTGTTCATGTTCTGAAATTGTTAAAGTTAATGTTGAGTCCTGCAGTCTGTTAGGTATCCAGGTGGAAGGCAATATGTTGTTCTCCAGCCTGTGTTGAGCCTTGCTCGAACACTGCTCCAGGCTCGAGACGGAAATGCTGACGTGGGAACGTGGTGGTGTGTTGAAGCAGCAGGGAACTAGAAGCTCAGGATCATTTCTACAGACAGAGCATAGGTGTGCTGTGAAGAAGTCAGCCAGTTTGTGTTTCATCTCCCCAGTGCAGAGGACACCACATTACCAGCAGTGAATACAGTAGGCTAGATTGAATGAGTTGCAGGTAAATCGTTGCTCTACCTGGAAGGTGTGTCTAAAGCCTTGGATAGTGAGGAGGGAAATGGGCAAATGTTACACCTTCTACAGTTGCGTGGGAAGGTGCTGTGGGGTGTGGGCAGGTGTTGGGAGTGGAGCATGAGTGAACGAGGATGTCACAGGGAGAACGATCCCTGCAGAAGGCTGACAAGAGAGGGGAGATGAATTGGAGATGGCAGAAATGAGGTTTATGATCTTTTAGATACGGAGGCAAGTGAGATGGAAAGTGAGGACAAAGGAGACTCTATTGTTGTTTTGGAAGGGGAGGAAAGGGCTGAGGGCTATGTGCTCAAGACAGTTGGAGCCCCTGTCAACCACACTGGCAAGGAGTCTTCAGCTGAGGAAAATGTGGAAATGTCTGAGGGTCCCCTGCAGACTGTGGCATCATCAGGACTGATGTGATGGAGATGGAGGAACTGGGAGAATAGAATGGAGTCTTTACAGGAGGCAGGGTATGAGGACATATAGTCAAGGTAACTGTGGGAGTCGGTGGAGTTGTAATGTATATCAGTGGTCAGCCTATCCCCAGAAATGGAAACGGAGATGTTGAGGAAGGGAAGGGAGGAGTCACAAATGGTGAGAGCAGGATGGAGACTTGAAGCAAAATTGATCATTTTTTCCAATTCAGGATGGGAGTGCGAAGCAGACAAGGTGTCACTGGACTTGAAGTGTTAACTCTGCTCTTCTCTCTACAAATGCTGTCCAACGTGCCCTGTTTCTCCAGCACTTTTTAGTTTTTGTTTTAGATTTCCAACACCTGCATTTCTTTGTTTTTATTAATTTACTGTTGGACTTGTTCAGATGATCCACGGAAATGTGTGTATGAATTTAAGAGCCAACAGAAGCTTGCATTTGGAGTTAATTTAGAAAGGAGGCTGGGTGCAATTTAATGAAAGAACTGTGTTGCCTTGATACGTGATTCAAGGTGAACACATCTTTCGGATGAAAAAGTGTTCAATTTGGACAGATTGTGCATTTCATCCTGAGAAACTATTCAAAAAGAAAATTTCCTGGCAATATGTTGCAAGATGATTAGTTATCTAAGCAGTTATTTCCCTGAGGTTTTTATTTTTAAACTTAGAGTAGGCCAGTGTTGAATAAATCCAATTACTACCATTCATTGGTGTGAAATAGGATTATTACTATCTTTGGGAGTCAGTATGTCTAACTGTCTCTCTATCCATCTAATAATCCCTTAGTCCAGTTCATTATTAATCTTTCAAAAAACCTGTTCTATCCTCCTGCTACCACCCCATTTAAGTGCAAGCTGAGTGACCAGGATATCAAAAGTATGCTTATATTCTGTATTATTCTTGTATTTCATGTAAAATAAGCCAGTTTGCAATGCCTGCAAGAGAGATTTCTCTTTTCACCCGTTCTTGGAAATGTTGGCGAGGTAGATCTAAGTCTCACTAACCAGGGCATAGTTCACAATAATATTGTGAAAGTCACTGACAATTGGCAGTTCTCCTTGTGTGAATCTCACCGAATGCTGCAATGTCATTGATCAGCTGGGTGAACTCTCTGGGTTTCTTTTTGCTTATGTTTGTATTACCTTTTTTTTTGCACCACAAGAGGAGATGCCGTTGGCTGCAACAAGGGAGCCAGATAAGTTGAGACTGAAAATGTTTCGATTACCTTTTCTGGGCTGTCTCCATTTGGAGACAATTGTGCAATCCCTAAAGAAGGCTTATGAGTCACTCAGGATGCTACCGGATTTTGCTATTGTCTAAGGTCACACATCAAATGATCTATGCTATGGAGTGTCTGACATGCAAGATCAATGTTGCAGTCATCTGTTGCCATTTGTGTATGCCACTTTCATTCTCTTCTCGAGTGCAGTTTGACTTCCTTACCATCAACACTGAAGCCTAGATATTTGGAAAAATGGCAAACAAACTTGATAATTGGAAGTCCTGTCCCCAAACATGGCACCAACCCTTTTTGTTGAGGAGGAAAGGGGACAGATGCACATGCATTTTACGGAGGGTGGCTGACCATTTAACTTATAGATTGGCTCCATGTATGTGTGATTTGGCTTATCCAGAAGGGTCAAACGCATCATGAAAAGATTAGACCTGGTAAAAGCAGGTCTGGACTTTCTGGAATCTTTTGGATAGGCGGGATACCCTTCTGGAGAGTTAAGTTACTTTTTGGATATGATTCAGGACAAATTTGGCAGAGGTCAATTACTCTCTTTCAGAGAAGCTGCCCTGTAAGAGCAATAAGATACCCCTTTGAGAGAGGCAAAGTGTTGTTTGAGACTACTTTGAAGTAGACATCAATGAGTATAAGAAGTGCCTAAGCTTATTTACTGTCAAACTGATTAGAACTTTCAAAATGGTCAACGGTTCATGGTCAAAATGGTTAAAAATTAACAGTTTCGGCTGTATGTACAGGCTGAGAGGTGTGAGAAGTGAGGGCTATTGTATGTATTAATGTTTTTTTTAAAAGAATGTTAATCAATTCATGCCTTCCACAGGCCTGCCCTATATCCAGCAGCCTCTGTACTTGTTCTGGTGTTGCTGGGTCTGACTGCTAGAGAAGCCTAGAACCGTGGAATTAAATACCTACTTCCAGGCCACTTTTGCCCAGATCAGATTTGTAGAGTGAGGAAATACTCTGAATCTATGTTTCTGACCCTCGAGTGAACATTTAGGTCTAAGTCTGTTTAGAGGAGAAGTCATTTCACGCAAACTATTGCCATTCTTTACACTAAGTGTTTCTTTACAACAGCTCAGAAAACTGAGATGACTGCAGCAACTATGAAGCTGTATGTGTTATGTCTGATTGTCCTTCTCTTAATCTTTGCCTCAAGAGGCTGCAATCAAGGCTGAGGAGTTAATTGTCCATAGCTGGGTTCTAATGCTCTGATTATTTCTGCTTGAGCCAACAGCCTTGATACATGGAAATTTGAAAGCTGTACCATTTTTATGGCCATTGAACCCAACAGCTTGCCTCTTCCTGGTCTGCCAAAACTGCTGTCTCTATAGGAACAGAAAAATGGGTATAGTACCATGTGCACAATTAAAGTAGCTTAACCATACAACAATTCTGTGTATGATCCCTGGGTTACATTATTGTTTAACTAAGTATTGAACTATGAAGATTCAGCATGGATTATATGTTAAAATATACCAGGGCTCATTTCTAGAGCAGCTCTGTTTCTAACTCACATCCACGGCTATTTTGCTGAAAACCAGCCCGAGGTAAAATCGAAGACCTAGGACTAGATTTTCACGTCATTTGAGGGAGTCTTGAGACTAATTCTGCTGTGGCAATGCTGCCTCTGACTCGAAACTGGCTGGAGGATGGATCTTCTGGGGGTGCAGGTAACCTGGAGACTGACCTGCTGCCTCCAGTCACAGGCCCAAAGCAGAAACGAAGAAAGGTCCAAACCAGAGCAAGCACATTTGACTCTGTTCCCAAAAAGCTTCAACCTGGTGCTCCTGATGCAATCAATGGTTTATCTTTATGTGTTTGAACCTTCAAACCACTTTAAAACCTCCTTTCATCCATATCCCTCGCCCTCATCTTACTCCATCACCCACTTCTCACCCCCTCACCTTGAACACCTCATTCTCTCATTTTCACCCTTTCAGTTCCCTCATTCTACTATTTCACACCCTCAGCCATTATATACTTCATGAACAGAACTTGCAAACCTTATTATAATAGGTGGAATCAGTTGATTAGAACATTAAACTCCTTGGTCTTCAAACCAGTTGTGTACACATAAACAAGTTAAAAAAAAGACAGTTGGCTTACAGCCAAGAGCCCATAACACTCCCCAAATAAACAGACTTCAGAACCACTATCTCAACAGAAGTCTATACTAATACATAAATGCCAAGGAAAAAATTCAACATTTTACACATTGTCATCGTACTACATTGTCCTTACACTCTACCTCGTTATTCATTTGGTAATTTTTTAAAAATTCATTCAAAGATATTTTCAATGTCGTTCTTTTACTTGACAATTTGCCTAGTTGGCAGAAGGAATAAAATGGCAAATATTTTGGTGACGAAGTAGTTGCAGCTTCTAAAGGGTGAACTATAACGAGGATGCAGAGATCCTTCAGCACGATCTCGGCAGGTTGGGTGAGTGGGCAAATCAATGGCAGCTTTAATATAATTTGGATAAATGTGTGGTAATTCACTTTGGAAGCAAAAACAACAAGGCAGACTAGTACCTGAATAGCTGTAAATTGGGAGAGAGGAGTGTGCAGCGGGACCTGGGCATCCTTGTGCACCAGTCACTGAAGGTAAGTATGCAGGTGCAGCAGGCGGTAAAGAAGGCAAACGGTACGTTGGCCTTCATCGCGAGAGGTTTCGAGTGCAGGAGCAGGGATGTGTTGTTGCAGTTATACAGGGCCTTGGTGAGACCACACCTGGAATATTGTGGGCAGTTTTGGTCTCCTTTTCTGAGGAAGGATGCTCTTGCACTTGAGGGAGTGCAGCGAAGGTTTACCAGGCTGATTCTGGGGTCTGATATATGAGGAGAGATTGACTAGGTTAGGATTGTTTTCGCTGGAGTTCAGACAAATGAGGGGGATCTCATAGAGACTTATAAAATTCTAACAGGACTGGACAGTGTAGATGTCGGGAGGATGTTCCCGATGGTGGGTGTGTCCAGAATCAGGGGTCGCAGTATGAGGATTCGGGGTAGACGATTTAGGACGGAAATGAGGAGGCATTTCTTCACCCAAAGAGTGGTGAGCATGTGGAATTCATTACCACAGGAAGTAGTTGATGCAGAACATTGAATGTATTCAAGAAGCGACTAGATATAACACTTGGGGCAAATGGGATCAAAGGTTATGGTGAGAAAGCAGGATTAGGCTATTGAGTTGGACAATCAGGCATGATCGTGATGAATGGTGAAGCAGGCTCAAAGGGCTGAATGGCCTCCTCCTGCTCCTATCTTCTATGTTTCTAATCACAGCACTGTTGGGATTAATCTGAATAAACAAAGATATAGCTGAAGTTATAGTGTTTCATGAGGAAATGCGAAGAAAGCAAAACTACTTTACTTACCTTTAAAACTCTAATACAACTCTACTCCATGGTTCACACCTCCATTGCTACCTGTTTAAAAATTGGAAAATGTAGAAGAAATAGATTCTCAATGAATTCACAATGCGGTTTGTTGCCTTGTTAGTAGAAACATCCAGGTTCTAGGTTCTCAGTCCTTCCCCAGTCCTAGTGAAAATGGCCATGAGCAGAAATGGAAGCAGGACCTCTGGCTGCCCTGCTTGGTGACCAATGTTTCTCTAATCTGCTACTGTTTGATCCTGACTGGAATAATGAAAATCGAATCTCTAGTATTTAGTATAAGGAGTTTACAAAATCAAAAGGTGGCCCTTACTTTCCTATTGTGACTTCATACTGAGTTAATTTGGATGGATACTAGTTTGATGAGGTTCAGCACCTTGTATGACACCAGGGCTTTAGAAATTGTTTATTATACTATTAAGATTATGTGTTTTATTTGTTTTTGTTACAGACAGATAACAATCTCACTGAAGTATGGAACATAACTGGGAGTCAGGGTGATAGATGGAACAAGGGAATGATACATCTGAGAAAGATGCGTAACTTTGAAATCATATTTGAAGGAATCCGCACCAAGAATTTTGGAGGTGGAGCAGCGATTGATGATATTCAGTTCAAGAATTGTGCCCCAGGTATGTAACAAATATTTGTACACATTTCGAATCCCAGTCATGAGCTAAGAATTAGAATAAGAGCCTGCTCATTGAGCAGGTTCTAAACAGTTCGAGGTGTATCTCAATTAAAAATGTTGCTTCAGACAGAAAATACTGCAGTCTTTTTAATAGTACTCCACTGTTGAAATTTCAGGATTTTATACAAGAAATCCAATATGAATGAAAGATAAGAATATGTACATATACATACACATACACATAGAGAGGGTGCTGGTCACCACTGAGCCTGCGTTCAGCCCCCATCAGTAATCATTAACGGATCAAGAATGAAATCCAAGGCTGGAGGGTAATGCAGTGGAGTGGCGAGGTAGGCTGGATGGACATTGTCAGGTCCGGGCTAGCAGAGCTCGACAAAGTGAACAGGGAGATGCAAACATAAAGGAAACCCCCCTGTCTTTGCCCTGTCACCAATCCAAGCAGTAAAATTTGTTGTGCTGCACACTTGACATTGGCAGCCCTATCACAGGTTAAGTCCCAGTGGCACTGGGAAAAGGCTATATAGTGACCAGTAATTTGCATTGAAGAGCCTGGATTGGCCCATGTTGTCTGGGGCTTCCAACACCACTTTCACCACTATAATATTGTGACGGGTATGTGGGTAAGAGCCAGGAATGGCATCCATACCATAGTGCCAATTTAACATTTCCACCCACGAACCTGCTTGGGGCAGGAAGGTGGAGGAACTATAAAATTTAGCCTTATGACTCTCAGAGTTAATGTCTCTAAACTGAAATGTCGGCTAAAACCGAAGTTATTACCTAAATGTAAGAGGTTACGTTTTTGGATCTAGCACAAAATTGGCATTAACAAATTAGCAGCCATTTGACACCTCAGCTGATTTACGTTTTTATTGAAGGGTGTCAATACTTACCAGGATACCCTTTATCCAATCGTCAGTGTAGCCTTCAGTGTTTTCCTGTATGCTGACAGAGTCCTTTGCAGCCAAGTAGAGTGAGAAGAAAATCTGATCCCAATGTGAAAGATCAGGATTAGCCTTAGTCAAATGAAGGGGGAATTGAGGAAGGAAATAAAAAGAGTCTAAGAGATACAATGTAAATTAACTGGCAACCGAAATAAAAAGGAATCCCAAAATCTTCTTTCAGCATAAAGGTAGTAAGATTGTAATGAGAGGAGGCATGATAGGGCTGGTTAGATCAGACAGCTAAAGTGCAGTGCTCAATAAAGCAGTTGGGGTACTATGTTCAAAATGTATTCACCCCTCAAATGACTATATTTCCTCTGAAGAATCCATTATGGGGCAATCAGAGAAAGGTCACCCCCAATACTTCGGAATGTCAGAATTTGTGCTGATCTACTCCTTTAATCAGAGATTATTGGCCAAATAGTCATAACTGCGGAATTGTTTTGAACTGTGTATCAGAACAGTATAAATATCCTAGACCAGCTGACTCCATGGGAATTACCAGGGAAGTGAAAATTCCTTTGGGGCAAATGCCCGTCATCTGGAACCTTCCCCAAACCATCGGCATCCCTGAGTTATAGTCAAAGATTTCAGGGTCTTCTGACTCACTTAAGCTTAGTTGTCATCCAGGGAAAGTTAACAGGTTAAAAACAGCTCAAACTCCCAGATAACCGTTAAGCCAAGACTCATCACTCAGCAGCACCCCGGCAACTCAAACTCCTGACTCCAGACACCCCAAGACCTTGACCCCATGGGACATACTGACTGCATCGGATATGACAGCCCCACTGCTGACCCAACAGCTGTACTCCAGCCACCAACACGACTGCATTCATCAGATTCAAAAGCCCATTCCCCACTCACCGCCCACAAATTTCCTGTCATCTTGAGGACAGATGACTAGGTTGGGATTTTTTTCGCTAGAGTTCAGACAAATGAGAAGGGAATCTCATAGAGACTTATAAAATTCTAACAGGACTGGACAGGGTGGAAGTAGGGAGGATGTTCCAGATGATGGGTGTGTCCAGAACCAGGGGTCACAGTATGAGGATTTGGGGTAGACGATTTAGGACAGAGATGAGGAGACATTTCCTCACCCAAAGAGTGGTGAGCCTGTGGAATTCATTACCACAGGAAGTAGTTGATATCAAAACATTGAATGTATTCAAGAGGCAACTAGATATAGCATTTGGGGTGAATGTGATCAAAGGTTATGTGGAGAAAGCAGGATTAGGCTATTGAGTTGGACGATCAGCCATGCTCATGAAGAATGGCGGAGCAGGTTCGAAGGGCCGAATGGCCACCGCCTGCTCCTATCTTCTATGTTTCTACATTTCTATGTATCTTAGCCCCACACTTCCATCATACATTTATCTTCTCTCAGTCACTTTCAAAGTAGCTACTGGATCTTTAAGTCGCAGTATGCAGCACACTGCCCTCTCCAATCTTGTTCTCGTAAAATCTTGGATTCATTTCCACTCCTTTGGAAGACAAGTCTCCAGGCCAGGAAATATGTGCAGAGAACTCATCCAAAGAGAAGTGTCTTATTTTTGTTTTGTCAGTTTTGTAAATCAGGTTTTCCATTGAAGGACTATGCTCCAAGCATCAGCCAATTGGTTAGGTAGAATGATAGAGTTGTCAAGGAAAAGAAGCTACTAATGTCATGCGCTCTAACCTGCTCATCCTCTGTTATGTACTAATTTTAACGACCACACAGAATCACAAAAGTGTTATGCTGTAGATGGAGGCAATTTGGCCCATCGTATCTGCACTGGCGCTCCAAATGCACATTGTGACTTAGTGTCATTCTCATGCCTATTCTCCATACCGTTGTACACTGTTTCCACACAAAAACTCAACCAATGCCCACTTGAATGTCTGAATGGAACCTCTCAGTCATGTTACTGGAAGTTTGATGCTCACTCTGAATCGTCCCCATCATTGACATTTTGAAGACACATGATTGAAGTCCTGTTAAGTCTGTGACTTCCTCTATGTTGAAAGTGTTAACCAACTCTATTAGGCTAACATAACTCACCTCACTTAATTCTTTTTTTCTGTGTGGGTCTCACCACGAATCTGAGAAGTTACTGTTATCTCTTGAATGGTTCGCCAATCATGATCTCTTCACGGATCAATGTTTGGACGGCTGTTTATTTTTGGCCCAGTTTTCTCTTGGAAGTTGTAGCTCTCCTCCAACTGTGAATTGATCAAGGTAACTTCAATATTCAACAATTGAACCAGATGAAAATTTGTAACACAACTGCATCTTACAGCATTTACTAGAGTTTGATTTTACCAGCCCTTTGGAGATGGCTGGGAGGCAGGAAGGCTGCTATAATTATCCAGATGGGAAATCCAATATCTTTTTGCCACATTTGTCTGTTACGAGTGGCAGGAATCTCTGTGATGCAGGCATCCTCTGGGTGGCCAATAGCAGCAACAAATTGACCACATTGGGAAACCACCACATAAATCCTAACAGCCTTCAATCAGGTTGCTAGGGCTGCATGAGGGGCTACTCTTTACAGACACTTTATGCCCATGGAGGGGTCCCTAGTAGCAATCTCCATTCACACAGAAACAACACCACTACTGAAATATAAAGACACTCCTTTCCCAAAATCATTGGAGCATGACTGTTTTGTTACGTCTCACCATTAATATGTCAGTATACCTTTAAGAGACATATTTGTGATGTCATCACTGCATCATAGCATGATGGTATGAGGGTATATAAAAGCCTCAAACCCCAGCTTCTGATCGCTTGCACCATGACACTCTCAGGAAGTATATTTCTCTGTTGTGAACCTCAATACCAACACATGCACTAATGTGCCTGAGGAATGTAATGTTGTACATAACAGTTGTAATGAATGTCTGCTGAATTCATCAGTTTCTTCTGTTATCGGAGATAATATAAACGTGCCTGCAGCTGGTAAAGTATCCTGATGGGGAAAGCATACACCAGTCACAAGATAACTTGTCTGTTTGTGAAGATCACTTTGCATCAGAAAGATGGAGGCGTCCTCTCCTTCATCTTACAGCATGTCACATTTATTCCTTGGGGAATGTTGTATAATCTCAGCTCCCACAGCAGCCAGTTTTAAGGAAAAAGAAACTTATATTTATGTAGCAATGTCTTCATGTCTTTTAAGTCCTCAGCGTGTCTTAAAATCCTTGAATTTCTTTTTAAAGTGTATTCACTGATATTTTGTAGGAAAATGCAATGGCAAGACCCTACCAAAATAACAGCAAAATGAACTGTTGTTTTATTAAGAAAATATCCATTGTGGAATAAAGATTGACTAGAACACTGAGAGAAGTGCTAATCTCGTCATAGAGTCTCTATTGTTTACTTGGAAGGTTTTTGATTTAAGGTCCGATTTCAAAGACAACACCTCCAACAGGATAGTATTTAAGCATCACCCAAGACTAGGTACTTGGCACAACCCTCCAACTTGCAACCAACCAACAATGCAGTGTTGAGGTATTAACCATTTAAAACCAGTTCTGCTGGGTGGGACATTTCATCTGTTTGCCTGACAACAGACTCCTGAAGTAAACGCTGTTGTCAGAGCACAGGCACAGCAGGAGGATAGTGATAATGTTTTGTGGATGTTGTCAAAGCATCCCTGAAGAGGTTGAATATTGCTGCAGACCAAAACAGAGGCTAAACAAAACAGAGAAGGTTTACTTGCAATGGTAACAAACATATCAAGAAACTTCGTTAGTGCAGAAGTAGGCCATTCAATGCCTCAAGCCTGCCCCACCACCGAACGAGGTCACAGTTAACCTGTTTGTGCTTTAAATCCATAGTCCCATCCTCTCCCAATAACCTCTGATTCCCTCTAACAATAATCTCCACCTTAAAAATATTCAATGATCCCACTTCCACCACCTTCTGAGGCAGAGAGTTACAAAATCACACAATCCTCTGACAGAAAAGAAATCACCTCATCCCTGACCTAAAGGCTAATGCTTAATTTTTAAATATTGCCCTGTACTTTGTGACTCACCCACGAGAGGAAGCATCTTTGCATGGCCACTTTGTTAAGACTGTTCAGGATCTTACATACTTAAGTTACCCCTCAATCTTTTAAATTTTAGGGGCAACAAAACAGTCTGTCCAACCTATTCTCATATAACAACCCACTTCTTCTAGATATCAAACTAAGAAAGTACTTCTAAACCACAGCCAACAACATTTACATCTTGCCTTAAATAAGGACAACAAATCTGCACATTATTCAAGATGTGGTCCACCATTGCACGATATAATTGAAGCATAAATTGCTTGATTTAATTTTAAATTCCTATCATCATCACATACAGAGAAGAAATCAAAACATTGGGGAGAATCTGCAAACCTCTGGACAACTAATCTACTGACCCTTCGCGCACCATCTACTCCACATGTGGCAGAAGCTGCAGGTGATATTTATCAGCTATCTCAGAACCCGTCAAGCCAGATTAGAAGCAAATCATCATCAAGCAGCAGCTTAAGAAGGGATTATGTATCAGAGTAGGAAAGGGGTTTGATCTAGACTGCTAACCACTGAGCGAAGGCTGACACTTTGCTGTCACCCTCTGCATATTAATAAGGCTTTAGATATTAAAGAGCAAATTACTATCTTACTGCCACAGTAGAGTATGTTCCGCAACAGGAGGAGATCGGGAGTAAGGCAACTGACCACTGAACCAATTCTCTGATCTGAATTTATGAGCCGTTTGCAGGAACTAAACTCATATTTATACCTTCTGCAGCATATTCCTTTGATAATATGTTTATCTGAGCTTTAATAAAGGTAAAAAGCAAATATTAATTTGCAGTAGCAGGCATGATTGAAGACATACTAAAGTTAATGTACTGTAAGTCATTTCTTCCTGCATCTATATTTAAATGTAAGATAAACCGAGTGAGTTTTCCCCAGCCTCTACAATGGTGGGATTTTGATGGGATGGGCGTTCCCAACCATCACAACACTGCATTTCAAGGTGAGCAACATATAACTCCATCGATTGGCTTTTAAATAACATTTAGTAGAAGAAGGGACAAAATGGCTGCAATTCTTGGGAGACTGCAGCTATGAAACTGGGAAACAGAGAATGAATTGACTGTCCTGTAATTAAAATTTAAAGCCTCACATTACCTGTCTACAGGAATGCACAGAGTTTTGTGCATGTAGCATTTCTGTGATGCTAATAACGTGAGCTTGTCATCTGACCTATGCTAATTATATGTACTTTGTCACAATATATCCATTCATTCTTGGATTAGATAAATTGGATATTTGTTGTTACTTCGAGCCGGGTATCTCAGAGTGAGATCGAAAGAACCAATTCCCCAGCCAACTTCTCAACCTATCAACACAAGTCCAAAGGAAATCCAGTCTCCTACGGTCTTCCAGAAGCCTTACAGTGCAGTATTTAAAGAAGGCAGCTCACCATCACCTTCTCCAGGGAATTAGGGATGGGCAATAAATGCTAGTCAATGACAGCCATCTCCCACCAACAACTAATTTTAAATCATACCCTTAAAATTAAACCCCTTTGGGTGAATGTACTTAGGATTTGGTTGCAGACATGCTCACTGAGCCGGTGTGTCTGATTGCAGATGTTTCATCACCCTGCTGGGTAATATTGTCAATGAGCCTCTGGTGAAGTGTTCGTGTTCTGTCCTGCTTGTTACTTATATGCCTCGGTTTGTTGGGGTGTTTGGTAATACTTCCGGTTCTTTTGTTGGTGTTTGGGTATAATTCAATGTTTTTGTTGATGGAGTTCCAGTTAGAATACCAGGCCTCCCTGGCGTGTCTCTGGCTTGGGTGATTATGGATGTGTTGTCCCAGTCGAATTCATGACCTTCTTTGTCCGTGTGTAGTGAGATAAGGTGAGAATTGGTCGTTTCTCTTGCCGGCTAGTTGGTGTTTGTGTAACCGTATTGTCATTTTTTTCGGGTTTGGCCTATGTAGTGCTACTCAGACCCTGAGGTATCAAAGTAGACCACAAACCAAAAACCACCATACAACAGCTGCTGACGAACATAAAGGATCCCATCCCCAAAACCAGCAAAGCCAGTGTAATATACAAAATACCATGCAAAGACTGTGAGAAAGACTGTGACTACAAAAGCCAAACCAGAAGAAAACTGACAATACGGACACACGAACACCAACTAGCCACCAAAAGATACGACCAATTCTCACTCTATCTCACTACACATGGACAAAGAAGGTCACAAATTAGACTGGGACAACACATCCAAAATCGCACAAGCCAAACAAAAACACATCAGGGAATTCCTGGAGGCCTGGCATTACAACCGGAACTCCATCAACAAATACATTGAATTAGATCCTGTGTACAAACCACTGAACAACAGAACCGGAAGTAATACCAACCATCCCAGCAAACTGAGGCACATAAATAACAAGCAGGACAGAACACCAACGCTTCACTGGAGGTGCACTGACGATGTTACCTAACAGGGTGATAAAACGTTTGCAACCAAACCCACCAGCTCGGCAAGCATGTCTACAACCTCTTCCGCAACTCAAGCTACAAATTTTCTTGAAAGTACTTAGGATTTATTAGCAAATGTAATAAATGTTAATTTAATTCTGTTTATTTGCATTATTTCAGATTGGAGTTTATCAGGCTTCTGTCTGGCTGCAACCGATTACAGCTGTCAAAATGCCAAGTGTGTTGAGTCTGAACTGGTCTGCGACTACAAACCAGATTGTGAAGATGGATCAGATGAGTTTGACTGCTGTAAGTAGGTTTACTTTAACAATTCATTTATTCAAGTTAATTTTCAACATAACCCAACAGTCAAGCAAAAAAACATGATACGCAGGTATAAATTATTATTGGATACAGATGAATGATTTGCTTCCAGTTTGTCCTTCAGTAAGTTTTCCTGTACTTCTATCATATAAATCCTGAGCCATAATATCACAACTCTCCTAAATAAACGAGCCATGTTATGAGCAGAGGAAATCTAAACAATAAATTACCATTCTTACATGTGACATTTTCATTAGTGGATATATATTTTCAATTTTGATTTCCAGAAAATTTTTCAACATTATGTGCTCTATTGACTCGACATTTGAACATGTGTATATGACACTAATGTGAAAAATCTATAAAGTCAATTTCAATTTTCATATATTGGAATCAATTACATATGCAGATATTATTGATAGCAGCTTCTACCTTTTGTTGAAACCACTTCTCATGCACTTAAAATATTAAAAAGAATTTTGACTGATTCTATTGAAAATTTGTTCCTTTTTGATTTTATCAGATATATGATGTAATTTAATATATTCCTCTACCTAGTTATAGCCTTGATGCAAAGGGGTACAATATTTGACTGTTGCATTGATTTATCTTCTCGTACCTGAGTGAGGAACAGTCTATTTGAATACTTGTGTACATTTATGGAAACTACTCATTACAGGACTACAAAATCAAGGGAAGGAAAGGTTCAATGACAAGTTAAGGAGATTCTCTCTCGCTGGTGACTGGTACCTGTTTATGACTACTGTTTGGAATAGTTGAGGCTTTAGAATGGACTTTGCCTTTTAGCTTTGATTTTATTTTGTCTTAACTCAAGTTCCCATGTATAGGAAGTCCCTTGCTCTTCACAAAAACAATTAAGGAGAGCAAAGAGGGGCCATGAGAAAACAATGGTGGGAAAATTAGGGAGAATCCCAAGATATTCTTTCAGTAAGAAAAGAATAGGGACATTTAGGCAGCGAGGGGATAATCTGTGTATGGAGCTAGAGAACTTTGGTAAGATGTTAAATGAATACTTCACTTCTGTCCTCACTTGTGAGGAGTATGTAAGTACAGAATTTGATGAGAGGGACTGTGAAGTTCTTGAGTAATTTGATATAGGAAATGAAAAGGTATTGAGGTTTTGGCAGGTTTAAAAGTGGACAGATCCCCAGGTCCAGATGAGTTGCACTCAGGCTGATGCAGGAGGTGAGGAAGGAAATTACAGGGGCTTTGGCCCAAATTTTTAATTCATCTCTGGCCACAGGGAAGGTGCCAGAGGACTGAAGGATAGCTGATATGGTTTCACGTTTCAAGAAGGGTGGTAGAGATAAACTAGGGAATTACACACCAGTGAATTTCATGTTAGTGGTAGGGAAACTATTGGAGAAAATTCTGAAGGAGAGAATTAATCTCCACTTGGAGAGGCAAGATTTAATCAGGGATAGTCAGCACAGCTTTATCAGAGGGAGGCCACGCCTAATAAATTTGACTTAATTTTTCAAGAAGATGATTGAGTGTATAGATGAGGATAGTGCAATTGAAATAGCTTATATGGATTTTACCAAAACCTTTGACAAGGACACACATGGAAGACTGATAAAGAAGACAAAAAGTACATGTGATTCAACTTCACAAGAAGGATCCAAAATGGGTTTAGTGGTAGGAGTCAAAGGGTGGTGTTAGAAGGTTGAGTAAAGACTGGTGTCCAGTAGCATATAAGAGAAATCAGTGCTGGGTCCCTTCTTGTTCACGATATATAAACAATATAGATGAGAATGTGGAGAGGATGATAAGTAAGTTTGTGGAAGACCTGAAGATTGGCCAGTTAGTTTATAATGAGGAAAAAGGTCTTAGCGTCCAGGGAGATATAGGTGGGCTGGTCAGATGGACAGAGCAGCGGTAATGGGAATTTAAACCTGAAAGGCATGTGGGGATGCACTTTGGAAGAAGTAATAAGACAAGGCAGCACTCCATGAATGGCAGGAAATTAGAACACTTAGACGAACAGAGGGATTTTGGGATGCTTGTTCACAGTTCCCTGAAGGTGGCAGGACACATTAATAGGATGGTTAAGATGACACTAGGGAAACTTGCCTTTATCAGTTTTGGCATAGATTATAAAAGCAGGGAGGTTACGTTGGAGCTGTACAGGTCCTTGTTTAGGTCACAGCTGGTGTACTGTGTGCCTTTCTGGTCAAAACACTGCAGGAAGGATGTGATTGCACTGGAAGAGGTGCAGAAGACATTCAGCACGATATTGCCCAGTTTAGAGCATTTTAGTTAAGAAGAGAGACTGGGTAATGAAATAAATCCACAGAAGCCGGTATCCAAGTCAATCTTCATTTACCATGTGGAAACTCCTCGTCAGAGTCAACACCCAGAGTGTCAATATCTCTGACACTCCTCTTTTTATCTGTCAGCTTGGGTTTCCTGATTATACCAGATTAACAGGCCCAATCAGGAAACTCATATTCTATGAGGCTCACCTGGCTGACCTTGTTGCAATTATTACATCCCTCCCACTCTGAGTCTGAGGACATAGGCCAGTCCTTTTTCTTGGAGAGCGTCCTGGGGTGTTTTAGAACTGGATAATCTTCCTCCAACTCAGCGTCTGATGCAGGTGGTGTGTAATGCATGGCAGCTCACCTCTCACACCAGGAGATCCTCGGTAGATATTCACTCTCTTCTACCACCAGCAATGGCTCTGATGCAGTTACATCCATCATGTCCATCTCGGATTCAGAAGTCTCGCCAATGCTTGATGGAGAGGGTGAACCCATAGATTCTGGCAGCCTCTCCAACTGTTCCGAGGAGCAAGGCACAGTTTGCTCCCACACTATTTGTGAGTTTGCAGCCTTCATATGGTCCACATGCTTGTTCAGGACTTTCACACCTACCTGAACGTTATATGTCACTTGTCCTGATCTCACATCAACCATGCCTCTTACCCATGCAGGGCCATTCCTATGGTTCTTACACCAAACTTCATCCCCTGAAGTAAACTGTCTCTCTTGCTTATCGGAGCCTTGGGCCCCGCATTGGCATTGGGAAGATCAGATTTAACCTGATGAGGAGTTTTCTCCCCATTAACAACTCTGCCAGTGCTATCCCTGTAGTTGCCTGTGTGGTGATCCAATAATCAAATAGGAACCAGGACAGCTTGTTATCTAGAGAGGCTATACGCTGTTTCTTCAAGTCTGCCTTCTAAGTCTGGACTCGTCTTTCAGCTAGATCATTAGATGATGGACGGTATGGAGCTGTCCTTATATCCCAAATTTCATCTGACTTTAGGAAATACTCAAATTCTCTTCTTGTAAACGATGGCCAGTTATCTATGACCAACACTTACGGGAGTCTATGCATTGAAAAAGAAAGACAAAGTTTCTCTATTGCTGTCCTTATGATTGACGAATGGACTCTATGCACATCCAACCACTTTGAGTGGCCATTTACAATGACGAAGAATATTGAGCCCATGAAAGGACCTGCATAGTCAATGTGTAACCGAGTTACAGCCATTCCCAAGGATGTGGGGGAGCTGCTGGTAATTTTTCCTTGTTGGCATTCTGGGCACTGTCCCACCAACATGCCTATGTCTGCATCTAAGCCTGGTTACCAGACATAACTTCTCATCAGCATCTTCATTTTGGAGACACTTACATGATCCTGGTAGAGTTCAGCTCATATCTGACAACGGCTTTTACACAGGACAATCACTCTTGCTCCCCATAGTAGTATGCCTCTCCTGTGAGTGGCTCTGTCTGGGTCCAAAAAGGTTTCAGTTCTGGTTGTGCCAGCTCTTTGGTTTCCTTCATCACCACCAACTGTTTCAGTTTTTGACAGGACCACATCTTTCTTTGTCTGAAGTCTGATATTGTCAGACCATTACAGACTATTCCAATAGCAGTACCAGTGGTGGTTCATCTGCCAGTGGGCAGCTCAATGCATCCGCATTTTCTACTTGGCCTCCCAGACAGTATTCTAACTTATAATTAGAGGCACTTAGTATTGGACCCCGCTGCTAAATTTGGCGTGAAGCTATGGGCGGCACTGCTTTGTCCTCTTAAGCAGACCTAGCAGGAGTTTGTAGTCTGTTATTATCAAAAATTTTGATCCATAAAGGTATTGGTGGAACTTCCTGACTGCAAATATGACCACTAATCCTTCTTTCTCTATCTGGGCGCAGTTACATTGTCGAAGTCTTGGATGCATATGCTATTGGGCATTCCTCTCCATTGGCCTACCTATGAGCTAATAGGTATATATAGGGAGGCATTGCCTGTCAATACCAGATATTACTCGGGATCATAGTGTACCAACACCTTAGAGGATGATAGCTGTTTCTTCACTTTGTTGAAAGCTATGGCTTGGTTACACGACCATTTCCAAGGCTGATCCTTTTTAGAAGTTGATGGAGACCAGGTTATGTATGAACTTTCGATTATAATTCACTAGCCCAAGGAAAGACCTAAGCTCTGGGAAGCTGCGGTACCTTTGATAGCGGAGATAGTAGGAACTGCAGATGCTGGAGAATCTGAGATAACAAGGTGTAGAGCTGGATGAACACAGCAGGCCAAGCAGCATCAGAGGAGCAGGAAGGCTGACGCCCGAAACGTCAGCCTTCCTGCTCCTCTGATGCTGCTTGGCC
>NC_063333.1:41523367-41528971 GCF_021869965.1 Rhincodon typus | reverse complement strand
AACACAGCAGGCCAAGCAGCATCAGAGGAGCAGGAAGGCTGACGCCCGAAACGTCAGCCTTCCTGCTCCTCTGATGCTGCTTGGCCTGCTGTGTTCATCCAGCTCTACACCTTGTTATCTCAGCCCGAAACATCAGCCTTCCTGCTCCTCTGATGCTGCTTGGCCTGCTGTGTTCATCCAGCTCTACACCTTGTTATCTCTGTACCTTTGATAGCTCTCACTTTATCTTCCAATGTGTGTAACACAGTCTTGTGATACTGTAGCCCAAGTAGACCACTTGAACTGCATGCAACACACATTTTTCCCTTCTTAGATGTGTGCCGCTTCAGAAAACCATCTAAAGACTATGTCCAAGTTCTCTAAGTGCTCCTTAGTAGTCTTCCCTGTTATTAGCACTTCATCTAAGTTAGCGGTGACCTGAGGTAGACTTTGCAAAATGTTGTCCATTGTCTGCTGGAAAATTGCACAGACTGACAATACCCCAAATAACAGTCACGTATAAGAAATTGTTAGTACAAACCCTTATGGGTATTAATTGCAGCATGCCTCTGGGAATCCTCATCTAACCGCACTTGCAAGTACACATGGCTCATGTCCAGTATTGTGAAGGACAGATCTCCTGCCAGCTTTGAGTACAAGTCCTCTATTCAAGGGATATGGGTATTTATCGAACTGCAAAAAGCAGTTTACCATTTGTTTAAAAGCCCCACAAAGGCAAACCGACTCGTCAGGTTTCACAATTGTTACGACTGGTTCTGCCCATTCTGCAAATTGGATTGGTTTGATGATTCCTTCACTTTCCAGCCTTCTAATTTCCACCTCAATAATGGATGATAATGGAATAGTTTAGGTTAGATGGGCTTCAGATTGGTTTCACAGGTCGGCGCAACATCGAGGGCCAAAGGGCCTGTACTGCGCTGTATTGTTCTATGTTCTATGTTCTATGTTCAACTTCTGCCTGTGGGGCAGGTGACAGTAGGTAGGCCTTGCAGAATTGTGGAATTGCTTCTTGGTCAACATGCAAGGCAGCCTTGGCTCCTCTGATAGTCCCTAGACCTTCCTGAAAAACATCTGGGTATTTTATTAGGACTTCACTCAGGCAGCTATTTTTTCATTTTAGAATGTTGAGCCAATCGAGGTGAGTCTCTCTCAAGCAATTTCATCCTGTCAACCTTGGACATGAGCCTTTTACTACAATCAGTGGTAACTGAACCAGTTCCTTTTCATAAAGACTGGAACTGAAGTTGTATCCTTAATCTATTAAGGTTCCCTGGTATAGATTCTTAGTCTAGCCGAGGTCTTGTGCAAACTTAATGGTTGGAGTCCAGTGCAAATTTTGTTAAAACCTAGTTCTGTGATCACTGATATAGCTGCAGCGGTATAAACCTCCATTAGAACTCAGTGACCATTTAGCCAGATGTTTATTTTGATTGGTTCTGATTTGGATTTTGCAAAGCAATTTTACTGTTCCAGCTCAGATGTAGTCAGAAATCACACAACACCAGGTTATAGTCCAACATGTTTATTTGAAATCACAAGCTTTTGGAGCCCTGCTCATTTGTCAGGTGAAGTCAACTCACCCCAGTCCAACACCAGTACCTCCATATCATGGCAAACCAGATATAGGTGGACTTGCTATTGTGTGCACTCTCCTAGACTATGACTTCTCCTACTCAATTTAGATCTAGTGGGACTCTTTTGCTGTCTCAAATCCGCATTCCAGCAGCAACTACAGCCAGCCTGGATCCTGAAGAAAATTTTAACCATTTGGCTGAGGTTTGGCTTTGTTTTGGGGTTTTGCTGTGAGCCAACCAAGAGTTCCTCTAATCAGGGTACGTCCTGAGTGAGGCTATGCAATTGCCTGCACTCAAATGGTGTTCCCAGTTTCAGTCGGTGATGGTATCCACTTCTATCGGAATACCCTGCAACTCATATGCTCCACTTGCCACATTTTCCAATGATAAAGCCAGTTGTAGTGCATGTTTGAAGTCCAGTTGGGCTTCAGCTAGTAGGTGCTTTTGCACGGTTACATCATTCATCCCACATACTAAGCATTTCATTGAGAGATAAATCAAAATCACATGTCTCTGCCAGTCATCTTAACCTATTCAAAAATCCTGACACAGATTCCCCTGGCTGTTGAATTGCCAAGTAAAATTGGTAACATCTCAACATTAAAGGAGGCTTGGGGTCATAATATTCCTTAACTAAATTCATCAGGTTTTGAAAGGTTTTAGTATCTGGCGCCTGAGGGAAAGATAGGCTCCTAATAACAGAAAAATCTGCCCGTCCACAGGGTGTCAGGAGAATTACTCATTGCTTTCATCTGCCTCAATGTCGTTTACTCAGAAAAGATAATTCATTCTTTCGACATACTGGGCCCAGTCTTCAACAGCAGGGTTGAACAAGTCAAGCTTCCCAAATAATGACATGATGCAAGAAATGTTTACCGCAACTCGAAGACAATTGTTGCCAGCAAGTTTCTTCAGGAGCATGATTTGGTCTCATCATCACTGAAATAACCCCACAGAGGCCAGTCTCCCGAAACCAAGTCACCCTTTATTTACACATGGAAAGTTCTTGACTCTGGTACAGCCCCATTAGAGTCAGCACTCAGAGTGACTCTGGCCCTTCTCTTTTTATCTGTCAGCCAGGGCTCTCTGATTGGGCCAGATTAACAGCCCCAATCAAGGAACTCATATTCTATGAGGTCCAGCTGGCTGACCTCATTACAATCACTACAGGTAAGCTCAGGTTATTTTCTTTAGAGCAGATTAGTCTATGGTGGTAACCTGACTGAAGTGTACAAGATAATGAGATGTGTCAACAGGGTGGATAGGAAGCAGCTATGCTCCTTCATTGAAGGGCCAATAACAAGGTGGCAAAATTTTAAGGTAAAGGGCCATAGATTTACAGAGTATATGGGGAAAAACATTTTCACCCAGAGACACTGCCTGGCAGGGCAGTGGAGGCAGAAAAGCTCACAAACTTTACAAAGTATTTGAATGAGCACTTGAAATGTCATAACATTCAAGGCTATGGGCCAAGTACTGGAAAGTGGGATTCTTGTAGATAGGTTGGCACAGACTCAATGGGCTAAAGGGCCTTACCTGCACTGTATACCTTTATGACTATATGTCATTCACACATCAGACACAGATCCTTAGTATTTCCTTGACTTCCCTGCATTCAAACCATCTATCTGAGGATCAGGAAATGTCTACCCATTAGGTGCAGAATTTTGCCCTAGTTCACCTGAGGCAATACATGTTGAAAAATTGGACAGATGGTCATGCACCTATAAAGTATCAGTAGTTTAAAATCACTGTCTCTTGAATTATTTTGCCTCTTCTTCTGTGGTGGCAATAAGGTGTCATAGTTCAATGTAGTTGTGTACCCATTAGAGTTTACATGGTAGTGAGCTATAGATAGTCAGTAAATGCAATTGTATTGATGGATTTTCTAAAATTCTCTTGTGTCACCAAGGAGATTAAAAATGCAAATAACCTCTAACAAAAGTTCTTTATAAAAAACATTAAATAATACCTAATTTATTTTCTATGGTAATCATTATGTTCTGTGTTTTATATTTTCTGACCAGTATACATTTTTAACTTCAAAATCCATCTGTTTTTACTTATTTATGGGAAGTGAGCACTGCTGACAAGGCCATTATATATTTTCATTTCTTATCCTAACTGTTTAATTGAATGCTGCCAAACTCTGTCATACTCCATCACGTGGTAAAATGCTTTGATGTTATTTGGTTTTTTTATAAAATGACCATTTACAACCTATTCTAACAAGTGGTGTGCGCGACATGAATCTGGCAGAATCTTACTTTGCTTTTCTATGCCTGAACTATGCTTGTCCAAAGTGGGTGATCTGGCTAGCCTCATTACTTTATTTTATGGGAGATAGTTATCAGCTTCATGATTTCAGTCTAACACAATGGAAGCCAAGAATCTGTTTGGGAATCTCCCAATCAGTCATTGTAATTTTAGAGGGAGATTGGCAGAAACCCGAAAATAGATTTGTGCTTGCATCTGGCCTTCTGCCAATTCTCGGTTGAGGTCATGGTCATCAATTGGAAGAACCCTCCCAAGGAAATTTATAATAAAAACATTAAACAGCAAGTTGGCAGCCAGGGTGTTACCTTCTTGTGCGCAAATACATGGCTTGGTGTCAACTCTTCAATGTGATTTATTAAAACATGTCTTTGTTTTTGCTCTTTCAGCCCAGTTTGTTAATATTCCAGGAAGCTGCAGTTTTGATGGTTCAACTTCAAGTTCTTTGCTGACTAACTGTAGCTTAATGCAGAGGAATGATGATGATTTTGACTGGATAATAGCTAGCAAAAGCGGCACTGCAGGGACTGGTCCAGTAAGTGATCACACACCAGGTAAGTACGTATGCCTTAATCAATCATGCAGCAGCATGTCAAAACAAACTGCTGTTGTAATCCGCACTATATCTTTTCCCACCTATTTCTGACTCCATGAAAGCAACTATCCCTGCCATTGCCTCAGTTCCTCTGCTTCTGAGACCCTTGCCGACGCCTTTGCAGTCTCTACACTTGACTATTCAAAAACAAAGTTGCTGGAAAAGCTCAGCAGGTCTGGCAGCATCTGTGAAGGAAAAAACAGAGTTAACGTTTTGGGTCCAGTGACCCTTCCTCAGAACCGGACCTGAAATATTAACTCTGTTTTTTCCTTCACAGATGCTGCCTGACCTGCTGAGCTTTTCCAGTGACTTTGCTTTTTTTCCTGATTCACAGCATCCGCAGTTCTTTCGGTTGTTATTGACTATTCAAAATATTCCTGACCGATGTCTCACATACTCTCCTCTGTAAGTTTGAGTCCAATCAAAAGTTTTTGGTTCATGTCTGGACCAAATGACATTTATCCATCACTCCAGCTCAGTGACCTACCAACATTGCCTTGATTTTAACATTCCTCTCTTTGCTTTCAAATCCCTCCTTGGCCTCAACACCACCCATCTCTGTAATCTCCACTGATCTTACAATTCTCCAAGCTGTCTGCACTTCCTTAATTCCACCTATTTGAGTATCCCTGATTTTAAATGCTTCACCATTGGTGACTGTGTCTTCAACTGTCCAAGCACTCGACTCTGAAAATTCCTTCCTTAACATCTCTACATCCCTATCTCACATTCCTCCCTCAATACAGTGCTTAAAACCTATCTCCAGGACCAGCTTTGGTCATCTACCCTGATAACATGTTATATGCTTTGTTGTCACATTGTGTTTTATAATGCCACTGTGAAGCAGTTAGGGACATCTTATGACATTAGATATGCAATGTAAATGCTAGTTGTTTTTCTAGCTCTGAGAAAATTAGTTATTTATTTCCTTTCACTAACTTTAAGTGAGCTATAATCTATTTCAAAACATGCATAATTTTAATTTCATCTTAAAATGAAACTAAATCAATGTCCTAGCATTTGGGGTTTACTTTCCATACCCAGAGCTGCTTAGTAATGACTATTCTACTATTGCTGCATTCTAAATAATTGTGTAAGTTCCTTGATTGTGATAGCTGCAGCAACCAACATTTTGAATAGACAATTCAACGATTTGATGGT
>NC_063333.1:41516425-41523357 GCF_021869965.1 Rhincodon typus | reverse complement strand
GCTTGTCAAACTTCTTGTAAACAAGTTCAATGTTGGGGAAAATTTGCAGGGATACAAGTGCATGTGCCTGGCCATTCAGCTGGCCGCTTACTCCAAGCAACCTCCATGTTGGAAACTAGGCACTGAAATTTCAGGCCATTCTCCATGGGTTCTAAAAGCAAGCACCCGCCCATCACAGACCTTTGGTATCCGATGTGTGCCAGACTTTAAGAACCCTCACAGCACATCTCCAATCCACTTAAGGGGTTGACTCTGCAGTGCTGCAACTCAGGCTGCACCAACAACTATCATTCTGGCTGCAGCAAGAACACTTTGCCAGCTCACGTCCAGGCTCCTCACACATACTTGGTCTGAATCTCCCGGGATGCTCCTAGAATAAGAGAGAGAGGAAGGTGATAAGGGAGATTAAAGTGGGTGGCACAGCTGTTACTTCTGTTGCAGGTGGGGATTTATCCTGATCAAGGAAATCGATAGCACAAAGGTCATGCAGCGTGAACAATGGCAGGGTTTGGGACGGCTGAGAGTGAATGGAGAAGATAAAGCAGGCAACAGTAGAGTCATAGAGTCATACAGCACAGAAACAGACCCTTGGGTCCAGCTCATCCATGCCAACTAGGTTTCCCAAACTAAACTGGTCCCATTTACCTGCATTTGGCCCATATCTCCCCAAACCTTTCTGAATGATGCACCTGTGCAAATGGCTTTTAAACGTTGTAACTGTATCTGCATCCACCATTTCCTCTGGCAGTGCATTTGATTACGAACCACCCTCTGTGTGAAAAAGTTGCCCCTCAGGTCCCTTTTAAATCTTTCTCCTCTCACCTTAAAATTATTCCCTCTAGTTTTGAACTCCCCTACTCGAGGGAAAAGATCTTTGCTATTCACCTTTTCTATGCCTCTCATGATTTTATAAACCTCTATAAGGTCACCCTTCAACCTCCTATGCTCCAGGGAATAAAGTCCCAGACAATCCAGCCTCTCATTATAACTCAAACTCTCCAGTCCCGGTAACATCCTTGTAAATCTTTTCTGCACCTTTCCCAATTTAATAATATCCTTCCTATAGCAGGGTGACCAGAACTGTACACAGTACTCCAAAAGTGGCGTGGGAAGATCGCAACAATCATACAGGCTTTGAGCATAAATTATTGAGAAGTCCACTGATATAAATACTTGCTTGCCAAAAAGCTAGGTCTGAGTCACCTATTTCCCCAGGAATACCTTTGGCATTTCTTTTATTGCAGGTTGTTCTACCTTATTAACTTCTTTATGTGAGTAGAAATTTGTCTTTTTTCTGCTCTGTGATTGTCTCCTACATCAGCAGATTTTCTGTTATCAAGACCTAAAGTACAGAAAAGGCTTTTTGGCCCATCGAATCTGCACCAACAGTATGTTTCTAATGTTCCATTTGATCATTCGGATCACAAAGAGATTCCATCATATCTTTAGTAGCTACAATTTAAGGTGTTGCAACTATAATTAAAATCCAGATATTCAGTTAGCTACATGCCCATCTCCCATTCCAGAAAAAAAGAGGATCTGCACAAAGATGAGAGTGAATTGCAATTAAAAATCAATCAAGTCATCCACCAGTCCATACCTAATTACCAGTGTTTACAGATGAAGGTGCAATATCCTCAACGCAGAACAATATTTACCTTCTGTTTGTGCTTTACCTAGGGAAGCAGTCATTAAGTTATGCCATCTCTGAATTAAACAAAACCTTACCATTAGGTGCTGTCAAGACTCTTAAATATTTATGAATATGGAAACTTTCAGAATGGGATATGTCTTAAAGGATTGCAAGGAGGTTTACTGTATAAAACAGTTGACAGTAGGAACAATTTGCATTTTTACAGCACTTTTTATGACATCAGAATGTCCCAAACTGTTTTCTACAAACCAGCTTATTTTAAAGTGCAACCACTGTTGTTATGTAGGCAAGGATGGCAACTAACTGGTTCAGAGGAAGGTCGCATAAGCAACAAATTATCTGCTTCACCAGATGTTGTCCAAAGGATGAAATTTGCTCAGGAAAATTTCTTGCTCCTTGTCATAGGACCATCATCAATGTGTACTTTGCTCGAAAACAGTTCTTTGGCTTGTGGTCTTGTATTTTATCAGTATTTTCATTTTCCAATAACCTCTTTTGATTTTCAATCCATCCAGCAATAAAATTTTCTTCTCTCATCTTCCACTTTTTTTCTTAAAATTCTCACTCCATTTTCCAATGTTACTGATCTGTTTCCTCTTAAATTCCTAGTCACGTTCAGTATATTTTATTCTTTGTTCACTCTCCTTAGCATTTCATCATTTGTTACTTTTTCCATTCATTCTGTCTTTTCTGTTGTCCGCAAAACCCACATTTCAAAGGTCTTTCGCAAATTAGTCTCTTCTTCATGCAGCATAAATGTTGGCTTCCCCTTGTATTTGTGTTGTTGGGAGCTGGCCTGATGAGTGCAAGATGAAAAGCTATCACACAATGTATCTTTTTTTCAGCAATACTCAAGTTGTTTACTGGTTTCTGTAATCCTTCTTCTATGTTTGCTGCAAGTGTTTTGTCATCTGTAAATTGATTTGATGTTATTGTTCACTCCTGAATCTTAACAATAGATTCTATGTCTGTTAATGCTTCTTTGATCATTACTTCTGCTAAGGTGTCTAAGAGGACTGGTGATAAATAACACGGTAGGATCATTGAATATTTTGTTCCGACCTGGGCTGACAAGCATAATCTTGTCTTGGAAGATGACAGCTTCAACCACACAGACTTTTCTCAGTACCAAGCTGAGCCGGTGTCTTGGCCTAAATTGTGTGCCATGGTATTTAGCATAGCTTAAGTAAGAGAATATCACCACCAAAACCAAAGTGGCAAGATATAATTATGTCTTAATTGCATTATTTTCCCCTTAGACAAGGCAGCACTGCATTTCTTTCCATATGGCAGGTTTCCCCAAAGTGCATACACTATTTATGTTATGCATGCAACCACCCATCTTCACTCTGATAGCCTCATGAACGGGAAAGAGTTCCTTTTGACAGATACAACTTAAACACAGAATGGCCATGACCCTGAAAACAGCTATGATGTTTTCAAGTCTGCCACCATTGTTTGAAGTTGCAAGATGTCTAAGCACTGTCTCATAATGTCACAAGACCAAGAATATCCTGCTTGACCCTGGCTCAATGACCAATTTTTGAACCCTCAACTTTTACTCATACACTGTCATTTGTTTTTTCTTGCCTTGTGTATTCATGAAATCAAAATGTAAATAGAGCAGACCTTTGGCCTGCTTAGGACAGTTTGCATTACCTGCATTGCTGTTGCTCTGCAATAGCCTGCAGCAAGTTGACATAGCTGCTGTATTATGCAGGCTTTACAATATTACTATTGACAGAAGCATGGATTGACTTGGTGAAGTACAGCTATAGCAAGGTGGTCCCTAGTAAGACAATGATGAGCAACATTAAACCACTTGAGGTCACTGGAAGTCAAAACCTGGAGTGGGCTTTAAAGCAAAGTGGGTGAGGCATAAAGGCTAACACTTTTGCATTCACTTTTATTGTATTTTAAGTTTACTTAGTCTTATTTCATTTTAACAATGCATAAGATATTGCAGTGCAAAGAGAACAATCAGAAGTCTTGGTACTTGTTGAATTCAATGATGTAACCAGAAAAAGAATTGAGGCCTTGTAAAGGAATTTTCAGCTATTCGTAGATGTTTTAAAGAAGTAGAAGATAGTAGTCCCAGGTAACCCAGAGTGTAAGGTGAAACTGCTTTAAAAATGGTATAGCAACACATTCTTTCTCATGTGATAGGATTTAGAGCACTTTGATGCTAGTTAAAGCTGGCCATTTTATATAATTTTATGGGTAAATGAAGACTGTCTTTGTTTTATTCATGTTTCTAGGTAGGTGTCAGATTTTCTTTCTTAGAGCTGCGCTAGGTCACAATTTTCATGCCATGCAAAATGGCAGGGTTGGCTAACTTTGCAGCCAGCAACCAGTGCTCAGCCATCAAAATCTCATTGGAGGTGACAATCAAGCATTTAGTTTAATGAGTCAGATGGGATGCCTCAGAGGTACTGTTACTGACTATGAAGAAGTAAACTAGTTAATGAGAAACTGCTTGTCGTTACGGGAAGCTAACTTCACTTCCTTACCCAGAGTGTGGTTGAAGTATAAAGCTTGGCATGACAGACAGTTGTTGAACAATTGGCAGAGATATCTTTAAGGATATGTACAAGCCAGATATGTACATGAAGGAGAAAGGAACAGGATGTGGTGATGGACTGAGATGAAGTAGGGTGGAAGGAGGCTTATGTGGAACATAAGCATTCATTAAGACTATCGTATGAAGTAATAGTTTTGAAAATGTTTATCTGTGAGGTAAGATAAAGTTTTGCTAACTCTGATATTTAACACAGCCACTAGGAGCAGCATCAGGTAGTTCAGGGTAGTCTGAGTTCATTGGAATATGATACAATATTCTTAAAGTACATGCCATAGCAGAAAGGTAAAATAGCTAATATCCCTAAAAGTTAATGTATCAAATACACAGTTACTGAGATGTAATAAACTACATCCTATCATCTGAGATGAAAGCATCTTCTGCTGAGATTTGAAATAACAAGGTGCAGAGCTGGATGAACACAGCAGGCCAAGCAGCATCAGAGGAGCAGGAAAGCTGACATTTCAGCTCTAGACCCTTCTTCAGAAATGGGGGAGGGGAAGGGGGTTCTGAAATAAGTAGGGAGAGAGGGGGAGGCGGATAGAAGATGGATAAAGGAGAAGATAGGTGGAGAGGCGACAGACAGGTCAAAGAGGCGGGGATGGAGCCAGTAAAGGTGAGTGTAGGTGGGGAGTTAGGGAGGGGATACGTCAATCCAGGGAGGACAGACAGGTCAAGGGGGCGAGATGAGGTTAGTAGGTAGGAGATGGGGGTGGGGCTTGAGGTGGGAGGAGGTGGGAGGAAGGACAGGTTAGGGAGGCTGGGACGAGCTGGGCTGGTTTTGGGATGCAGTCGGGGGAGGGGAGATTTTGAAGCTTGTGAAGTCCACATTGATAGCATTGGGCTGCAGGGTTCCCAAGCGAAATATGAGATGCTGTTCCTGCAACCTTCGGATGGCATCGTTGTGACACTGCAGGAGGCCCAGGATGGACATGTCGTCTGAGGAGTGGGAGGGGGAGTTGAATTTCTCACATTTCCCGCAACTCATCCCTCACACCCCCTCCCCACAATAATAACCAAAACAGAATCCCCCTCGTCCTCATGTACCACCCCACCAACCTCCGGATACAACGCATCATCCTCCGACACTTCCGCCATCTGCAATCTGACCCCAGTACCAAAGACATTTTTCCCTCCCCACCCTTATCTGCTTTCCGGAGGGACCACTCTCTCCGTGACTCCCTTGTCCACTCCACACTCCCCACCAGCCCCACCACCCCCGGCACTTTCCCCTGCAACCGCAGGAAGTGCTACACCTGCCCCTACACCTCCCCCCTCACCCCCATCCCAGGCCCCAAAAAGACCTTCCACATCAAGCAGATGTTCACCTGCACATCTGCTAATGTGGTATACTGTATCCGCTGTTCCTGTTGTAGCTCCTCTATATCGGGCAAACCAAGTGGAGGCTTGGGGACAGCTTTGTGGAACACCTACACTCAGTTTGCAACAAACAACTGCACCTCCCAATCGTGAACCATTTCAACACCTCCTCCCACTCCTTGGATGACATGTCCATCCTGGGCCTCCTGCAGTGCCACAACGATGCCACCTGAAGGTTGCAGGAACAGCACCTCATATTTTGCTTGGGAACCCTGCAGCCCAATGGTAACAATGTGGACTTCACAAGCTTCAAAATCTCCCCTCCCCCGACTGCATCCCAAAACCAGCCCAGCTTGTCCCCGCCTACCTAACCTGTCTGTCCTTCCACCTATCCCCTCCTCCCACCTTAAGCGCCACCCCCATATCCCACCTACTAACCTCATCCCGCCTCCTTGACCTATCCGTCCTCCCTGGACTGACCTATCCCCTCCCTAACTCCCCATCTATACTCATCTTTACTGGCTCCATCCCCGCCTCTTTGACCTGTCTGTCTCCTCTCCACCTATCTTCTCCTTTATCCATCTTCCATCTGCCTCCCTCTCTCTCCCTATTTATTTCAGAATCTCCTTCCCCTCCCCCATTTCTGAAGAAGGGTCTGGAGCTGAATTGTCAGCTTTCCTGCTCCTCTGATGCTGCTTGGCCTGCTGTGTTCATCCAGCTCTACACCTTGTTATCTCAGATTCTCCAGCATCGACAGTTCCTACTATTTCTGCTGAGATTTGCATGGTTTATCACAGACTACTAGCAAGCCTCTAAACTAGCACAGGATGGAAGATTAGTCGCAGCTCTCTACCTCAACCACAAGACAGTAGGCATCTCATCATATTATGTACAATGACCTGCAATTGTGTTGTAAATTCTTTAAAATTCAATTAAATGTATTTCTCAAGGGTCACCCCGAGGAAAATCAAAACCTTTTGGACATCAGAAGGTGAAGAAAGAATTCCCAAGCAGAGAGCTCATGAATTCAATCATCCTCTTGCAAGCGGTTGAGATTTCCCAACTGATGAGAGAAAAAAAAAAGACTTCAGGATGAATAGTTCTATTAAATAGAATAAAGCTGCTCAGAATGTGATCTTCTGCACAATGGGGAGGTGAAACAAAGACTGGGTGACCATTTTGACGAGGAACATTTATATTCAGTCCATGAAAAATGACCCTGAGTTTCCAGTTGTTTGCCATTTCAACAGACTACCATGTTCCCTGGCCAACATTTCTGTCTTGGGCTTGCAAAAGTGCTCCAGCAAGGCTCAGCACAAGCTGGATGAGCAGCAACAAAAACAGAAGTTGCTGGAAAAGCTCAGCAGGTCTGGCAGCATC
>NC_063333.1:41483126-41516025 GCF_021869965.1 Rhincodon typus | reverse complement strand
CTGTTTTTGTTCTGGATTTACAGCATCTACAGTCCTTTTGGATTTTGTCTGGATGAGCAGCATCTCATTTTCCGCTTGGGGACCCTGCAGCCTTCTGCACTCAATATCAATTTCAGTAACTTTAGGGCCTGAGCACCTCCTTCCATTTCCTTTACCCACCCCCATACCCCAGGTTCTGTCATGGCATGGGTTGTTTTCAGCACAATCAACCCCCATTTTCACCTCTCATAGGCCCATTTATCATCTACCTAGCTTTTATTCTTCTCTGGCTTACTATTACACTCCTTTTCATTCATCTCCTCTCCAGCCACCCTCTTCCACCACACCCTGTCATCAAGATAAAAACCATTTCTTCCCAGATGCTATCTGCCCTGAAGAAGGGTCACTGGACTGAAAAGGTTAACTCTGTTTTCTCTCCACTGATGTTGCTAGACCTGATGAGTTTCTCCTGCAGTTTCTGTTTGTAATTCCATTAAATAATTGTCTTTTAGCAAGATCATCTAACCATCCAATGTCAACTTAAATAACCCTACAGTTTTACAGCATTTCCTTTTAAAACAAGAAAAGGAGGAGCAGCTCTGAGATACTGTTATAGTCAAAATACCACAATCATCAAGCTTCAAGTGTAGTTTTGGAGACACAGAAAGCTACAGATCTGCTGTGGGCACAGGTTAAAGAGAAAGGTGATAGCCAACAGATGCCCTGAGTTATATTTGGAACAGAGTAACTAGGAGAAAACAAGATATCAGACAAAACAATTTAAGCACAAAAGAATTTTGTTTCAAAGTGTGTACATGAAATTACTCCAAAATTCTGCAAAGAAAACAAAGTGGCTTACTTTACTTCGAAACTCTAAACACGCCTGCTTTATGTTCCACAAGACAGGGAAAATTCATTAATCTGTACAATTCTCATTAAGGTGGGAATTCATATGTCAAATCCTGCCTTTCCTGGTGAAGTAGATAATTATTCTTTTCAGTGAGTTCCCAAGCTCACAATGCCAGGTATAGATTAATGTTTTTATGGGGGTGATATGCGTGATATCTTTTTTACTGTTCATGTGAACATGAAGGCAAGTTATGTAATATTTGCATGTGAGTAAACATAACAACATAAATTTGTGCTTTCTGTGACTTGCCAGATCTACTGATACCGAGAAATTCAATACATAGTGCAGTTTGTTTCTTTTGAAGGGGTTGGAGGAATGTTTCTGTACATTAATTCAGCAACTCAGCATGAAGGTGACATTGCAAGAATAGCCACCACCCACCCATTCCCAGCAACTGTTGGAGTCTGTCGCTTGCGTTTCTGGTACTATATTTATGGTTCAAAAGAAATGGGAACTCTGAAGGTAGGAGAAGCATTTAAAGAAGTACAATTGTTGACTAATCCTAAATGTAAATCCAACAAGTATTAAAGTCCTAAAATGCCAGTTGGTAGAATGGCCTGGTGAATTCATATTTGTTGTTTCAACACAGTGATCTGATTACCAGTTATTCCTGATAAGCAAATAAGTTTTCACCCACTGTTAACTGTAACCCTCCTGTTTCTGTCATATGTAATCACCTTTATCTGAGGCTACGCTAGCCAGCTCCCAATAACTGAGAATCCGCAGGACAAAGTTCCTGATGTTTTGCCTCCAGTAAATAATTAGTGGACAGAACAGGGACCCAAGGGATAGGTCTCGACAGCAGGACTATGGATTTGAACCCCACAATCAACGTAATCATATTGAATGGTGGAGCAGGCTTGACCTTGTGATTAGCTCCTATCCCTGTGTCTTCTGTTCTTTTAGTCTTGTGAAAAGCGCAATTGATGTAGTGTCAGCAATGCTGCTGAAGAAAGAGGTTAAGACTGCACATGGACCTCAGGATATAGTAAGAACAAAGAATGCTGAAAGTCTAGAAATATGGATGGTGAATCCACAACAGGAATGGCTCCTGTCAGCTGGAGAGTTAGTGTCACTTCTTTTCAGATTAAATTAAATGCCAGGCAGATGTTTAGCTGGGCAGCAGTGGGCTTTCCCAGTATCAAGGACCCTGAGGAGGATAAAAGACCACAATCCCCTGACCCCACTCCCGACGCTGCCGAGAGCTGCCAGCCAATCAGTGGCAGCACTCTTCATTGCTCAGCAATGCCACTGGTGAGGCGATGGCTGTTGCTGGTACTACACTCTCTTGAGGCCCAGAATTGCTGGGGAACCCAGGCAAATGCAAGCCTTCCCACCACACTCAGGCAAAGCAAAAACAGGAGGATATTGGGGTCATCACCTGCCACCCTTCTGCCTGATTAAATACCATCACGTTACAAAACTCACCATGAGGAGGATATCAAGTTCCACCCGGGTGTGGAATTCCAGTTTGAATTACACATGGAGACAGTGACAAGAAAAGAGATGTGACCGTGAAAACCTGATTTAGCAAACACCTGATCAAACTTGAAAAGAAAATTAGCAGCAATGAAGGTGAACAAGATCAAAGAGACAAATGGAAATACCATTGGAGAGAAGAACAAAACTACTTCAAGGTAGCAATTCCTGAAATAAATGTGGCAATTAATTCAAAGGTAATACTAAACAAAACGCCAACGATGCCAGAAATCTGAAATAAACAAAAACTCAACTACTCAGCAGGTCAATCAGCATCTGTGGAGGGTGAAACAAAGTGAATGTTTCGAGTTAATAACTTTTCAGTAGAATCTTCAATCGATCTCCTGAGCTGTCAGAGCTGACAGAGCAGCTGCTTGGATTACTTGCTTTCTGCTCCAAAGAGGAATAGGAGCGTTCTCCACCTCTACTCAGCTTAGAGTTTCATCTCAGATCTGCCAACAGAGAACATAACAACTTGACAAATACATTTTGAAGCCATTTCCATCTGCAATTATTTTCTCGTGTCTATAATCCCTCCCTTTGCAGAGATGTGGGCTGTCTTTGAAATATGTCAGACATGCTTGATTTCCCACCTCTCCATTAAAACAGGCACACCACCATTAGGGAGCATAAGTAAAGTTCGTAACTTGCCCGACCCATTGTAATGAGCTCCAAAACCAATTTTACATTGGTCTCTGCATCTGGTGAACAAGCTCATTTACAGTATACCTGGTCTTTTGCTTATCCATTCATGGTTGTAATCAAATTTCGAGGTTACAACATTTAAACTTTGTCATCATCAATGGGAAAACAGCTTCACGTTTAGTGATTGTGCTGCTTTTGGCTACAGACAGTAACAAATTGTGCCCCAAAGTGTTTAAATAATGTTTGAGATAGGAATTTGGGTGGATTTCTAAGTCCCTGCCTGCCACTAACTTATAGCAAAATGATCCAGGCATCAACTTCAATTTTTGAGATGTGCTGGCTGCATGGAAGGGCTTTGGAAAGATTTTCCTCTGTCTCAAATTCATAATGATAAATTTTATTTAAATACATGTACATTTAGAAGTATTCTTTATTTTAGAATTTATTTGTTATAATTTACAGGTCACTTCTCTTTCATGATAATGTAATCTATTCCCATTTTATATTGATTTTCAAAACCAAAATATTCAGTTTCTACAAATTGAGTACACTGTTCCTGAGTTCTCTCATCTGTGTTACTGTCAAGTGAAACTCAAACTGAAATGAATGTTTGTAATGTGAGGCCGACAATATCTATTTTAAATTTTGGACTTGCCCTGAAATAAGCAAAACAACAAAGCAATTCAATTATTTTTTGTGTTTTTTCCCATTCATAATTGTTGGCTTGATACAAAATCAAAACGAGTAAATGTTCAAATTCACAACTTCCTGGTTGAAAATTCCCACAAAATGTGTCTAGCATGCCTCATGAGGTAAGCAGCTCAGAAGTAAGATAAACTGTGCTTAAAGCGGTGACCCAAAAATGAAAAATGCGAAAATCCATTCTGTTCTCTGTCAATGTGGTAATGATTATGAAATACTTTTTTTCTTCTAGATATACAGTGTCGGAGAGCATGGAATGCCCTTGTTGATGTGGTCAGTGACTGGGAACGGGGAGGACAACTGGATTTATGCCAATGTCATTGTTTCCAACAACTATCCGTTTAAAATCCTGTTTGAAGCTGAAGTGGGTGGCGATGACCTCACAGATATTGCAATTGATGATATCTCTTTTACCCTGGAATGTGTTACTGGAGGTACTGTACCATGAAACTCACTCTTCAGTGTATATTAATGACTGTCAGCAGTAATACAGGGAGTTTGCTATCATCCGTTTATCATCTTCTAACCTTTTATTGTGTGACAGCTACAGGCTCTGTCTTCATTGTAATCTTCAATTATACTCCACTTGTATGGATGAGTTTTCAAATTAACCTTTAGGCGGCCAGTAGATCCCAGGATCCCTGTCTCCCTGCAATGGCTAGCCTAGAAAATTGTCTTGAGCTCAAAATCTCTATCAGTAAAACAAATTCCATATTACAGAATTGAAGGTACTTGAAATGTTAAGAGTAGCTATACTTTAGCTGCCATGTTAATGTTTTCAGGTGTGTAACTGTAATGTAAAAGTATTTTAAAATTCGTATTATTGACAGATTTTCTCCTTGTGATTGTTCTTCCTTAACTTTCTTCTTTGTGAACCAACGGCTCTTTGTGGGGAATACTTCCACAGACACTGACTGTCGTCTGCTTTCTTACTCAAGTGACCCTTTGAAGCACGTCAGATAACCTATGTAGGTTGCCATGTCTAATTGGAGAGGTATTCAGCAACTACCACAACTTGTAAGTCGTTAAGATTGCATGAAGGCAGATTTTGTGTCAATCCTGTATAAAAAGACTGATTTATTATTTTCAAGCTTGCAATAACTGCTGAGTGTGCTGTTGGCAGGATGACTGGACCTAGCACAATCAGGTATTGCGGGATTCAGGTTTTGTCCTCGTCACTGTGTTAAGCAGCTTTAGATATTATTTATTCAAACACGTATTGCTTATGAACACAGTAACTCCTGTTGTGCTTAACATTTCAGCTGCATTCCCAACAATTAACGCTTACATTCAACAAAGTGCCCTTTAAAGATCCTTAGTTCAGCTCCATCCACTTCTTCCTAGACCCTGGGTGTGAAATACCCATAGAAGAAACCTGTTGGCACAGTGTTAGCAGCCTTTTGTGTGATCATTTTGCCCTGTATAGATAATATTCCAAAAACAATGAAAGAATAGCAACTGTAACCAAAAGAGATACCTGGCATTGTTACTGGTTTGTGAAGGTTAGTCACAGATTCAAGTTGAATTGCATCTTTGATAGGCACCTCATAAATGCCCACCAGTGCCAACCTTCAGCTAAGGGAGCACTAAGGGCATATTCAGAACTATAACAGATATTCAAACACATGAAGCAAATGCATTAAGCTTGTACACAACTAGTATGCAAGGCAGAATCAAATTAATTCACCTTCATACCTTAGAGTCATACAGCACAGAAACAGACCCTTCAGTCCAACTGATCCATGCCAAACAAAATCCCAAACTAAATTAGTCCCACCTGCCTGCTCCTGGTCCATATCCCTCCAAACCTTTCCTATTCATGTCTTTTAAACGTTGTAATTGTACCCACATCCACCACTTCCTCAGGAAGGTCATTCCACATGTGAACCACACTCGGTGTAACAAATTTGTCCCTCATGTCTTTTTTAAATCTCTCTCCTCTCACCTTAAAAATGTGCCTGCTAGTCTTGAAATCCCCTATCCTAAAAGACAACTACCATTAACCCTATCTATACCCGTCATTATTTTATAAACTTCTATAAGATTGCCTCTCAATCTCCAACCCTCCAGTGAAAAAAATGTCTCAGCTGATGCAGCCTCTCTTTATAACTCAAACCTCCCATACATGAGAACATACTGGTAAATCTCTTCTGAACCGTCCCCAGTTTAATAATATCAGTCCAGTAACTGGGTGACCAGGACTGGACACAGTATTCCAGAAGAGGCCTTACCAATGTCCTGTATAACTTCAACATAACATCCCAACTCCAATTGTCTATCATTCTTTCACAATGTATAAATAAAGTGTACTTCCAAAGGCTGCAAATAGCTAACACAGCATGAATTTCTGAAAAGCCCCTGCAGCAAAGAGGCTGATGGCAGCAGGGGCAAGACAGCACACCGTGTGGAAATTGTTGTTGACTTGGAGTAGCAACTATGAAATTGAACATGGTTGACTGCTACTGAATACTTTGTTATCATCAGTGATATGAACATTGAAAAATTAGTACACCATTCAGCCCATTAAGACTGCCCCACCTTTCTAGCTGATGGCTGATCATCTACTTAAGGCTATTTTACTACATTATCTCTCTATCTGTTACTGTCATTAGTCTCCAAGTTTCTGCCTTGAACCTGCTCCATGATCAAGCTTCCACAGCCCTCTCGGAAAGGGCATTCCAAGCTCAACACACTTTGAGTGAAGAAATTCTCCCTCACCTGAGTGCTAAATGGCCTGCCCTTGTTCTGAGCTTATGTCCCTTGGTTCTAGAGTCCCAGCTGGAGAAATGACCTATCTATGTCCACCCTATCATGCCCTGCAAGAATTTGTTAAGTTTCAATGACATCATCATTCTTTGAAACTGTAGAAAATACAGATCCAATTTTCTTAATCTCTCCTCAAAAAAATCCCATCATCCAAGCGATTAATCTGGTATACCTCGATTGCAATCACTCTATGGCAAGTATGTCCTTCCTTAAGTAAGGATTCCAAAACTCTCCGTATTACTCCAGGTAATATCTCACCCAGATCCTATACAACTGTATCAAGATACCTTCCACTGCTGTACTCAAATCTCCTCAAAATGGACACCTTTTGTTTGCCTTCCTAATTACTTGCTGCACTTGCATGCTTGTTTTTAGTGACTCAAGAACAAGGATGTTAAGATCCTTTTGGGCATCCAAATTTCCTTACCTCTCAACATTGAAGAAATATTTTGCCTTTCCGTTTTTCTACCAAAGTGAATAACTATAAACTTATTCACATAATATTCACTTAGCCTCCCCAAGTTCTCTTGAAACTTCCTTGCATCCTCCTCACAACTTATGTTCCAACCTAGTTTGGGGGCATCAGAAAATTGGGTGCATTATAACTACTCTCCACATCCAAATCATTTATATTGCTTGTGAAAAGCTGTGAACTAGACTGATCCTTGTGGTACTACACCAGTAATGGCTTGTCATCCTGAGAATGATCTACCTCTCCCTGTTCTCTGCTTTCTGTTAACCAGTTGTCAATCTATACTTGCATATTCCCCTCAACCCCATGCATTCTAATTTTATTTACTATTTCCTGTGTGCAACCTTATCAAAACCCTCTGAAAATTCAAATACACCACATGCTCTAATTATCCTTTGTCAATGCGACAAGTTAAATACTCAAAAAACTCACACAAGTTTGTCAAATATTAAGTGATTCACTTTGATCACAGCATCAATGGTGACACTTAACATTGTCATACTTTAGTAGATGATTCTTATTGTATTTGTCTCTTGTATTGGATAGTAATTGCTCTGAATACTAAATTTGCCTCCAATGCTTATTACAGAAAGAGCATATAGATTTGTAATCCTAAATTTTGAGGGATCTCTTTTGAGAATGATACTTACTGTCAAATAATCTACTGATTAATAATTTTACAAAGCCCGAATTCCATACATTTGTTCACACCACAACTTATGGTAATATTCATCCCTACGAAACAGCTGTGGTGTCAGAGCGTTGAAGAGTTTTTAAAGTCTGATTGTTTATGAAATAGATTGCTATGAACTACAAAGTTAATTATCAGAAGGAGAGTGAGCAGAAATTCTTTCACTTTTAGTGAGTACCTCTGCTTGCCATTCAGGCAAACTCTTCACATTACAACTTTTTTTTCTGCCAGAGCATTTAAGGTTTCTGATGAATAGTCTCAACATTTGCAATCTATGCTTAATCACATATTCCCCTTCTTTTGGCACACTGGTCTCTTCAAACCCATCAAAGTATCTAAGAAGCAATCTCCATTGCTTTATGGTATAAAACAATGTATAAATCTCTTCTCAGGACTCATTATAGAATTGCAGCAGTTAAATTATTGAGAATGCACAGATTAATGCTGAATTTAAACCATTTCTGCAGGGGATAAAAGTTTAAGAAGGACCTGTTGGAGTGGATTATAAAATTTATTTTTATCCAGACTCGCTTTCCCAACCAAAATACGTAGGTATTCAAGTTAGGTTTACAGATTGGATAGGTCTGTCGTACAAACAATTGGAAAACTAGATCTGACACACGGAGAATGTTTGGTAGAATTATGGAATCGTACAATTTTAACTTACAGAGAAAGAACACTCAATGCACAATTTCTATGCTAAGGGACATAGGTCGAAATAAGGTAGAATTGATTCACTGCCCCACATTCCGTTTGATCGCATCTTCCAACAGAGAGCACAGGAACTGTAAATTAACCCTTAAAACATTTCAATGGAATAGTAAACAGATTCTTAAAATCAGTTTTCAGTAATATCAATTTAGCTTTTTTTTTGTTATTCCTGTCTCCAAAATGGATGGTGAGCCTCATAAATAAGAAGAAACACACAAGCAGAAAGCGAGGTGAGACCCTACAAGCAGATCTTAGGGAGTGTGGAAGACAGCTAGCATGCCTTACTTTGAGGATAATAATCTCCATTTACTCCAGTACCACACATTAGTGAGTGTTGAAACAGGAACATACAGCAGATGAAATTGGGGTTGAGGAGATGATGCTGAAAAGAGAGTTTTAGATTCCTGGGACATTGGGACCAACTTTGAGGGAGGTGGAACCTAACAGACTGGTTAGGTTGTACCTGAACAGAACTGTGAGTAATATCCTCCTGGAGCAGTTTCCATTGCTGTTCTGCTTTTCCAAATGCAGTTTAAAATGAATCGGACCTAAGATGCTGTTCAAGATAGTGTAATATGCCATCAAGGGCAAAAATACGTCATTGGTGAACAATTAAGTCAGTGCATTGAGAACAAATCAGTCCATAGAAAATAAGGATCAAAGACACTTAGGCAGTTGGCAATGAAACAGTGGTGTATCTTTAAAGAGTTTACAGTACAGATGCAGTTGAGGTATATTTCAGCAACAGGGATAGTTAGGGTAATGAAAGCTAGAGCTCTCTAGACGACAAAAGAGGTGGAGAGTGAAACGAAGCAGAGCAGCAACATTTATGACAGATGTCACCTTGATAATACAAGTGAGAGTCAGGATCAATATAGAAACAAAAATAGAAATTGCTGGAAAAGCTCAGCAGGTCTGGCAGCATCTGTGGAGAGAAATCAGAGCGAACAGTTCGGGCCAGGTGACCCTTCCTCAGAACTCCTCAGAAGCGTCACTCGACCAGAAATGTTAACTCTGACTTTTCTTACAGATGCTGCCAGACCTGCAGAGTTTTTCCAGCAATTTCTGTTTTTGTTTCTGATTAACAGCATCTGCAGTTCTTTCGGTTTTTATTCAGGATTAATATAGAATGTTCATAGGATAAGTGTAAAATGTGTTAGAGAAGCATAGAGAGATAGTTTTAACCTACTTGTTCTGGGAATCAGCTTCAGTTTTGCCATGGGTTCTAAAGGAACAATGAGCATAAAGCCTTCAATTTCAAAAACTATTACTTGATCTTGTGAAGTTGTGGGGTTAGGATTATTTCCATTCAAATCATTCAGACCTCCTAATGGAAAGATATGACCAGTTTTTTTCAGGACCTAACCTTGGCTCAGATTTAACAAAATTTACAAGAAATTTCTAAGCTTCAATATTTTATCGATGGAGTTCTCACATGATGGGCTGAATGGCCTCTTTCTGTGCTGTTATTAATATTACTTAGCCTAATTGGAAGCTGTTGTTCCTGGAGACTTGAATCTGGGTCACCGTGCTAGTATCAGTAAACAAATCCTTCCATACTTGGAGATCTAAAATATATTTTTTGATACAAAGAAATTGAGTTGCGTATCGACTCAGACAGGTTAATACCCTGGGGGCATGGGTTCAAATCCTGCCATGGCAACTGTTGAAATTTAAATTCAATGAATAAACCTGGATCTACTGATGACTGAGCAGTTGGCTGGATGGCCGGTTTGCGATGCAAGGTGACACCAGCAACATGATTTCAATTCCTGCACAACTGAGGTTACTATGAAGTCCCAATTTTCTCAACCTTTTCCCTTACCTAAGGAATTGTGACCCTCAGATTAAACCACCACCAGTCTTCTCTCTCTAATAACAGAGCAGCCCTACGGTCTGGTAAGACAATGTTGACTTTGTCTTTTACTGGTCGCCATGAAACTACTACCAATTATTGCTAAAAAATAAACCTCTCTGATTCAACATATGCCCTTAAGAGATGGAAATCTGCCATTCTTACTTTTTTTGAACTACATATGACTCATAACCCACAGCAATATCGTTAACTTTCAAATGCCCTCTGAAATGCCCCAGCAAGCCATTCAGTTGGGTGGAGGCCTTTACCGTCTGCCAACAAGTGGAACTTGAGAACTAGAGTAACAAGAGAACAAACATTGACTTGATCAAATCCTAAAAGCCATAGCTGCTAGACTGAACCTGCAGTAGGTAGTGAGGAACTAATAAGAAGGAAAAAAACATACTTGACCTCCCCTTCACCAATTTGCATACTTCATGTCAGTGTTAGTAGGAGTGACCACTGCACAATCCTTTTATACAAAGTCATGACTCCACATGACAAATTTGTCTATTTATGACTTTGCAAGCTGCATTCACAGAAACCATGTAATGTAATGTGGGATTCATAGTTTGTTGTGTTTTACTGTTTAAAAAAATCTAACCCACAGAGTTAATCAATGCCTGACAAACGATTGGATAATAGACCATGATCACTAACATGCCAACACTGACTAAAGTTCTAATCAATTCTTCCTTCAAGCTCCATACTTGCAACATTCTGCTAGTTGATATAAATCCATTAAAAAGGATATTGATTCTCCCAAACACTGAGATGACTGATCAAATCTCACCAGTTATACACAAAGTTTCTTTTGGGGCTAAAGAATACACCAAATGCATAGATCAAAGCATCATAGTCAAAGTAATTTCTTCAAAACTTAGAGCGTGGAAGGAGACCAATTAGCCCATTGTGACTGTTCTCAACTTCCCACTATTGCTGCAGCCTTGTAATTTCCTTTGGCAGTGTTTGTTGACACCGGCAACTGTGAACAAGTACACATGTGCTTTCATTGGGGGAATGCATGATTTCAAGCACTGATATTATCATATAGACTTTCAGTGTGACATCATGTATAAATGCATTACTGTGCATGTACAGTGAAGTGCTATTTTTCTATGTTTTGTCTTTTGCTGTCCCACTCTGGGTATCATTATGCAACTGGCTGCCCTGTTCTGGACTCCCCCACCACCTGGAACATCCTTCCTACATCTCACCTGTCCAGTCCATTGAGAATTTTATAGATTTCTGGGAGATCCTCCCTCGTTCTTCTAAACTCCACTATAGCCCTTTGCTTTGTAAGTCTACATTTCACCTCTCCCAAACACTCCCTCCTTACGTTGTTAAAAGTCCTCTCTACAGCTCTAGTAATTTGATTCATCAGGACTCTGATCCCAGTATCATTCAGTGAAGTCAATAGCTCCATTTTACCCCAATATTTGTGCCAATCCCCCATGAACTGAAGCCCATTCCACACACATCAATCTTCAAGCCATATAGGATGTTCATCCTTGACTGTATTTACCCTTTGCCAGTTTGTCCATGATTCAGGTCATAACACAGAGATTATTACATTGGAGCTTGTGCTTTTTAATTTGGATTCTAACTGCTCAATTCTTTCAGCAGAACCTCCTTTCTTGTCCTATCAAATGTCATTGGTACCAACCCGATGATGACAGCTGTTTCTCTCCCCATCCACTCCAGATTCATCTCAAGCCTGTATGAGATGTTCTTACAACCCTGGCACCAGACAACACCGCCTTTGGGTCCCCCACTCACAGCTGCACAGAACTGTATTTAATCCCCCATCCCCAATTATACCAACCCCATTTGCAATCATATTTCTATTTCTTCCTCCACGGTCAGTTTGTTCATCCACCCTGCAACTTCCACTGTCACCCACATGGTTTACAAGAACCACATAGCTGCTGGGTTGTTGCAGCAGCCAAGGCTCCTAAACAGCATCCCGCTGGGTCCCCATACCTGCCTCGCTTGCAGTCGTGTCCCTGATCACAAATTAAATCTGAATGCCTGGTATTTGCTCCCCATTGCTAAATGCACTCTGGAAGGTGGTTAAGAGCCACCTTCTTGAATTGCTGCAGTTGTTGAGATGTAGGGACATCCACAGTGGTGTTAGCAAAAGAGTTCCAGGTTTTGAATCCAGTGACAGTGAAGGAACAGTGATATAGTTCCAAGTCAGAATGGTCTGTAGCTTGGTTGGTAACTTGCAGCTGGTGATGTTCCCATACATCTACTGTTCTTGTGCTATAATGAGATTCATGCCAGTCATCTGCAATTCAATATGAGCTGCTCTACCATTCAGTATGATCATGGCTGATTATTGAGCTCAATATCCTAGTCCCATCCTCCTCCCATATCCCATGACCCCTTCAGGCATATCTACCTTGTTCTTGGAAATACGTAATGTTTCACCCTCAACCACTTTCTGTGGTAGTGAATTCCACAGACTCACCACTCACTGGTTGAAGAAATTTCTCCTCATCTCAGTCCTAAAAAGTTTATCCTTCTCCTTAAGCTATAGCCCCTGGGTTTGAACTCCGAAACCATCAGGAATATCCTTCCTGCATCTGTCTGGTTCTGTAAGAAATTTTTAGGTTTCTGTGAGATCCTCCCTCATTCTTCTAAACTTCAGTGAATACAAACTTATTTGACTCAATTTCTCATATGTTAGCCCTGCCATCCCAGGAGTCAATTTGGTAAACCTTCGCTGCATTCCTGTGTGGTAAGAACATCCTTCCTCAGATAAGGAGACCAGAACGGTATGCAATACACCAGGTGTGGTTGTACCAATGCTCTTTACAATTGTAGTAAAACATCCTTTTTCCTGTTCTTGAATCCTCTCGTTCTGAAGATCAACATACAGTTTGCCTTCTTTACTGCTTGCTGCACCTGCACACTTACTTTCAGCAATTAGTTTATGAGGACACCCAGGTCTCATTGAAAATTCCCCTCTCTCAATTTACAGCCATTCAAATAATAACCTGCCTTCTTACTTTTGTTGCCAAAGTGAATAACCTCACATTTATTCACATCATACTATATCTACCACGCATTTGCCCATTTACTCAGCTTGTCATGGGCATGTGAAGAGAGAGGTCTAGGACACTACACTAGAGAGTTGCATTTGATATATTCTATACTTTTGGGAATACAAGTGTGTTACAGATTATAAAGAATTGAAAAATCTTACTTAACAATAAGGTGTAAGCTGTTTCACGGACAGCCCGAGATACTCCAGACCAGTGTTATTTGGTAGATATTGACTTGAAAAGAAGAAAAAAGCTGGGAAACAAAAATTTGTGAAAAGAATGAAAAGAACACCAGTAGACTTGGCTTTTAGGACTACGGAGTGGGAAAACACCGATGAATGAATAAAAGAATTTTGGAAAACTCGAATCCTAGACACGAACTAGAAATACTCTGGAGAATAAAAACGCAGGATCAGAGCACTTTGACAGTAAGAAGGAAAGATTCGTCCAGGTCAGTCAGGTGAAATAGTCAATAGGGATTGCTACTCCTTTAGACACCTTGCCATTATCTCAAGCATTTGATAGCATGGTCAGAACTAGGAGTTCTGGGAGCAACAGTTCCAACATTATAGAATGCTTCAGGCTTGCACACAAAGAAATAGCGCCATCAATTCAATGCACCTGTCCGATATGAGATTTGCAGCTAAGCCTTTCTGGTGGAACCCAAACCAGTGCCTTAAGTTGGTTACACTACTCAGTGCTAGTGCTGCTCAATAGCAGTATCACCAACATGTTTCAGCACTTTGCTAATGATTGAGGGTAGACTGAGTATATTGTCAGATTGAATTTGTCCTTTTTTTGTGCAATTTCCACATTGTTGGTTAGTTGCCAGTGCTTTGGAACAAGAACAGCTTGGCAAGGGATGTGGCAATTTCCAAAGCACAAATCACATCACAACAGCTGGGATGTTTTCAGGGTCCATAAACTTTGCTGAACCAAATGTGTTCACCAATTTCTTGCTGTCATTTGGAATAAATCAATTTGGCTGAAAATTGGCATGCGTGGAAAATTGGTATCGCAGAAAGAGGCCAAGTTAAGTCATTTTCTCTGCACTTCTAGCCAAAGACAGATAGCAATGCTTCAGTCCTGTCTTTTATTCTCACATGTTTGCTGCTGCCTTCACTCAGAATGGGTATGTTCATTAAGCCGGATGTTCCTAATAATTGTTTAATAATTCACTACCATTCACAACTGGAAGAGCAGGACTGCAGAGCTTTCAGCTGATTGATTTTGGGATCAGTGGAATCATTTACTCTGTCTATAGAATTTTCTTCCATTATTTAGTATATTTGTGGCCCCATGCTGTAACAACACCATTAGTGTCCATTAATTAGGCAATTGAGATCCCCAATTAGGGTTAAGGAGGGAATGTTGACTATGACTCTTCCCACCCAGAATGTCATTGTGGTAAAAGGCATGATACCAGCTGGGTTCAGGAATGACACTATCTCATGGGATTACACACCCTTTCTGCCTTCAAGGTCATCAGCAACAAGAGCAGATGATTCCTTCTGAGAGGTTTGAACAAGGATTATTCATGATCATTTAAATATTTCCCAGATCAGGACAGAAGCGCACAGGAATAATGAAGTAAATGGACTGTTTACAAGAAGCTGTGATTTAGATGGGAAAAAGGTCTGGTGGTGCTCTGTTGAGGGGAGAAGTTGTTCAACAGAATCATTTCTGAGTTAATTAAAGCTTTCCCACTGTGGAAGCTCACTGCACCGCTCTCCCACCAATGTGTACCTCTCCCAAACCCATCATATCATGTACTTTGTTGGGGACTGTTCTCCTCTATCCATAAGACTATAAGATATAAGAACAGAAGTAGATCATTTGGTCCTTTGCATGTGCTGTGCCATTCAATGAGATCATGGCTGATCCGATAATCCTCATCTCCACTTTCCTGCCCTTCCCCCATGATCCTTGATTCCCTTAGTGGTTAAAAATGTATCTATCACAGCCTTGGTTATATTTAACAATGCAACCTTAACAGGCCTCTGTGGGAAATCCATTCATTCCCTACCCTCTGAAAGAAAATAAATGGGTGATCCCTCACTCTGATCCTAGACCTCTGGTCCTAGACTCTCACACAAGGGGAAACAACCTTTCCACAACAACCCTGTCAACACCCAACCTCCTCTCCCAAGAATCTTGCATGTTTTGAAAAGGTTGCTTCATTCTTCTCAATGCCAATGAGTACAGGCCAAACCTACTCTACCTCTCCTCATAAGACAATCCCTTCAAACTTGGAATCAACATAGTGAACCTTCGCTGGACTGCCTCCAATGCTAGAATGCATTTCCATGGACAAGGAGACCAAAACTGTTCACATCATTCCAGGTGAGGCGTAAGTAGTGCCTTGCATAGTTTTAACAAGACTTACTTATATTTAATACTCCATTCCCTTTGAAATTTGGCCAACATTCCATTTGCCTTACCTATTACCAGCTAAACTTGGATGCTAGCTTTTTGTGTTTTGTACACAATGACTCTCAAATCCTTCAGCGCTGTAAATTGCTTCAGTCTTCCTCCATTTAAATAACATTCAACACTTCCATTCTTCCAGCAAAAGTGCATAACTTCGCATTTATCAATATAAAGTCCCATCTGCCAAGTTTTGCCCACTTACTGGGTCTAGGTCCTTCCACAGACACTTTTGTCATCCATACAATTTGCCTTCACACATTTTTTTTTGTGTCATCTGTAAATTTGGCGTAAGTATATGCATTTCACTCGTCCATACCATTAAACATATTGTAAATAATTGTGGCACCAGCACTGATCTCTGTGGCATTCCACTAATTACAGGTTGCTATCCTGAAAATGTCCCCCTTTATCCAAACCCTCTGTCTTCTACTACTTAGCTAATCCTCTATCCATGCTAATGTACTACAAATCAACTCTATGCCATGGGTTCTTATCTTATTTTCTCTTATTATGGGGGAGGTGATGGCCTAGTAGTATTATCGCTGGACTGTTAATCCAGAGACCCAGATGATGTTCAAACCTCACCATGGGAGATGGTGGAATTTCAATTCAATAAATATCTGGAATTAAGAATCAACGATGACTGTGAATCCATTGTTGATTGTCCAAGAAATCCCATCTGGTTCACTGTTGACCTCTAGGGAAGGAAACTGCCATCCTTACCTGATCTGGCCTACATGTGACTCCAGACCCACAGTAATGTGGTTGACTCTTAACTGTCCTCTGGGCAATAAATGCTGCCTAACCAGTGACGTCCTCATCCCATGAATGAATAAAAAAAAGTAACTTAATGTGTTGCACCTTATCATATGGCTTTTGGAAATCCAAATATATTATATCTACTGACTTCTCTTTATCCTGCTTATCACATTCTAAAATAATTCTAACAAATTTATCAAGCATAATTTCCTCTTCATTGAACCATGCTTGATGTTCTTATTTTTATCATGTATTTCTAAATGCTCTGCTATAAAATCCTTTAAAATAAACTGTAACATTTTCCCAATAACAGATGTTAAGCTAACTGAGCTTCAGTTACCTTTCCTTGTCTCCTTACATTTTTGAATAAAGTATTACATTGGCATGGACTTTTCCAGGAATGAAGGATTTTTTGAAGATTATTATGACTGCATCCACTGTCTCTGTAGCTATGTCTTTAATAAACTAGGATACATCCTGTCAGGTCCAGGGGACTTATTGGCCTTCACTTCCATTAGTCTCTGTGATTGTATTCTCTAGTGATAGTTATTAAATTTATTTCTTGCACTCCTTTTTCCCTTTCTCACAAAAAAAAGTTTTTTTTTTGGAATGTTATTAGCGTCTTCCCTGGTAAAGACTGATGCAAAGTGTTTATTCAACTCCTCTGCCTTTCCCAGGTTCCCCTTTATATAATACCCCAGATTCATTCTTGCTGTCTGTTTTGATCTTTAAATGTTTAAAAAATTTTCCCAATCCTCTGGTTTAATTATCATTGCCACATTGTAACCTTTTTGTTGAATTTGATGGCATCTTTAACTTCTCTGGTTAACCATGATTTGTTTATCCCCTTCCTTGAATCCTTTCTTCTCAGTAGGATATACCTTTGTTCATAGAATTTCATAGAATCCCTACAGTGTGGAAACAGGCCCTCCGGCCCAACAAGCCCACACCGACACTCAGAGCATCCCACCCAGACCCATCCCCATAACCCACCTAATCTACACATCCCTGAACACTACAGGCAATTTAGCATGGCCAATCCACCTAACTTGCACATCTTTGGATTGTGGGAGGAAAATGGAGCACTCAGAGGAAACCCGCACAGATACAGGGAGAATGTGCAAACTCCACACGAACAGTCACCTGAGGGAGGAATTGAACCCGGGTCCCTGGCACTGTGAGGCAGCAGTGCTAACCACTGAGCCACTGTGCTGCCCCTTCTCTTTTATAAAACTTTTTTTATTGTTTATTATCGTGGAAGGACAGTTGTTCTGAACTTTTTATTGCTTTATTTTTCTAATTTATTACTGCGATTTTGTACTTTTGAAGGTATGTAATGCTGGACTTTTTATTTCTTTGTTTTTCTATTTTTTTCTGAAGAATTGGTACTCAAGAATCTGTACTTAGATATCTAAGATGGCGCTGTAAGTGGCGACTTACAAACTTTTCACTGTACTCATGTGAGTACATGTGACAATAAAGCTAATTCGGTTCAATTCAATGTGTAATGCTACCATATACTTTTGCTTGTAAACTTACATGTGCAAACCCTTCCCCTGTCTAATTAATTGACACCCCTCTCTACAGCCCTAGTTACTCAATTCTCCATGATACTGACTTCCATACATTTCAAGTAAAGAACATCTAACCAGAAAAGTTCTCTTCTATTCCACTATTTGTGCCAATCCTGCATGAACTGAAACTCAATCCAACCACACAAATTTTTGAGCCACACACTTAATTACTTGACTTTATTTACCCCCATGCCAGTTTGCCTGTGGTTCAAGATTATTGCCTTGAAGGTTCTACTTTTTAATTTAGCTCGTAACTGTTCAAAATTGTTCAGCAGAACTCCCATTCTAGTCCTATCAATGTAATTATTACCAACAAAAATGATAGCTCAGTCTTCAAGACTCACACTCACAGGTGCAGACAACACTAAACATTTCCCTAATTATTTCATCCACTATCGTTATATTCCTATTCCACTTCCCCACTTGAATGGTTCCCAACATGTTCAATGCTATTCAGATCATTCATCCTACTAGGAGTTCCCACTCCCACCCACACAGCTTTCAAGAAACACATAACTGTTGGACAATTGTAGGGATCGAAGCTCCTCAAATACTTTCCCATAGCTCAATGTACTTGACTCAAATGCAGTCACCACCTCCTGTCTCTGATCAAGGGCCAAATCTGAATGACCTAGTCTGAGGGTTGTGACTGTCCTCAAGAGCAAAATGCCCAGGTAACATTCACCATCTTTGATTTGTTGCAGTGTCTACAGTTTTGACTCCAGGTTCTTGGGGCAGCATGGTGGCTTGGTGGTTAGCAATGCTGCCTGCTGCCTCACAGCATCAGGGACCTGGGTTTGATTCTATCCTTGGGTGATTGTGTGAAGTCCACACATTCTCCCTGTGTCTGCCTGGGTTTCTTCTGAGTGCTTGGGTTTCCTCCCACAGCCCAAAGATGTGCGGGTTAGGTGGAATGGCCATGGGAAATACAGGGTTACAGGTATAGGGTAGGAGCTAGGTCTGGGTGGGATGCTTTTTGAAGGGTCCATGTAGACTCAATGGGCTGAATGTCCTGCTTTCACACTGTATGGATTCTTCAAGCTGCAAACATTTATTACAGATAAAATGCCCTGCTAATGGCTGCAATCAATTTCATGCAGTAGCCCATTACTCATTTCAATGTTCCCATTAGCTTCAGGTAGGATTTAGATGTGAAATGGGTTCGGGGGTTGATGATCAATGATCGGGATATTGATTGGTCCAATACTCGAACGAGGGTCTGCATAAGCGTGGATCTAAGGGTGCAGAAACCCCAATTAATATGTTGATGTCATACAAAACTTAGCTGAATATGTAGCTGTAAACTATATGAAATAGTGCATAATTAGTTATCAATTGTTGCACTGCTTTCATATCTGTTGTTGCCACATCAGCTATTCCAGCATTTTGCCTTTGTGTACTTGATATTGGGAATCGTTCATTGCAATTTTTCTTCCTCAGCTTCAGATTCTTCTGTGTGAGCTCGGTATAACGGTCACACTCGACTTTGATCATGGTCAGCAATTGTCTCGGCATCCATAAACTAGCAGATCACCCACTTCAGTTTCCATTCTGGAAAAATCACTCACTGTCACATGCTGTTCGCATTGATGCTCTTCTTGATCCATGGAAAGGCCAAACAGCATGCACAACAGAGATAGTAGGAACTGCAGATGCTGGAGAATCCGAGACAACAAGGTGCAGAGCTGGATGAACACAGCAGGCCAAGCAGCATCATAGGAGCAGAAAGGCTGACGTTTCGGGCCTAGACCCTTCATCAGAAAAACAATCTGTATTTCCCAAAAAGCATCCTCAACAAAGCTAGAGAGCTCAGAGATAGTAAGAACTGCCAATGCTGGAATCAGACATAACGCAGTGTGGAGCTAGAGGAACACAGCAGGCCAGGCAGCATCAGAGGAGCAGGAAAGTTGACATTTCAGTTCAAGACCTTTCCCGACCCGAAAAGTCAACTTTCCTATTCCTTTAAAGCTAGTGAGCTGTTGCTTTCATCCAGATGCACTTGCCAATTACCACATGTTGCAGGCAGACTAGTGAAGATTTTTGCATTCGCAAGTTGTGGCAAAGTTACTTCGCTGGTTGGTATAGGGTATCTGCCATCTCTTCAGAGCTGTATTTAGATCTTTTGTGTTTGAGCATACTCGCAGCTTCCCAGATCATTTCATGGTTATCTTACTGATAATTCATTCTGTAGGAATTGTCACTTTCTTGGTTGCTCTCTCTTTTTTTATTGAGTTGTTATTAGTTAGTAACAGGAATGCTACAAGTACATAGGGGTCTGTATGGATTAGCTAAAAGCTGCCTTAGAGTGTTAGTCAGCAGCAATTCCAATCACTCTTTTCTTGATTCTTTGCCATTTTATTTCCTGTGGCTCAGTAATGTCTTTGCTGATCCCAGAATAATCTCTAATGTAAACAGCAGGGCACTAGCAAGGCACACCAAACATTGCAACCACAGAAAAATTAAAAGTCAGTCCCATCGTAAGAATTTCATTAGACATGGATTTTCTCTTGGGCCCATGCAAATGGATTTTGAAGGCAAATAGAATAATGCTGGTACAAAATCCAGGTCAGTGTGGTTAATATTCAGCTAACGTATTTTTCTTAAATTCTGCTATTTTATTGACACAATGGCATGCGAAATGTAACAGGTCAGAAACAACAGACAGAGGGAATTAGGCAAAACTTCTGTCAAAAGCCTTCTCTTGCAATTTTGTGATTCTTACTTTGGTCATTCGATGTCCACATGGTTCACCAGGAAATCTTCCTTCATATTTAACGCAGGCAATTTCACCCTTAAGAGAAACCCATTGTAATAACAACATATAGCTTGCACAGAATGTGTGTTCAGACCCTTTCTAAGCGTAAGTGACAATTGGAGGCCTAAAACATTAAAGTGCATTTTGAAAAGAACCAACAACCTAAATGACCAGATATTTCAGTCACTTTCAAAACTGTGGCCACCCTATTCAGTTAACAGATAAACGAGGATGCAAACCATGTTTGTCCAAATCCATTAATGCCAACACACGAGAATTGACCTGCCATGTGAGAAAACATTTGTCTGCCATCTACTTCAAATCTTTTATTTTTAACCTATTATCTATTGTTCTTCATTTATGAAGTCATTTATGAAGTCATTTTAGTATTTCAGTGTCCAGAAAGTGAGATTATTAAGATTTTGGATGTTATTAACGTGGTGTTTTCTCAAATGAACCGTCTGGGTACCTTGTAGTATTTGCCACCTCTACCAGTATGTGGTACTGGGAGTTACAAGCACACAGAAGAACAATCTTGCTTGTATTGTGGTTTATTGAAATGGAAGTCTGCAGCGATGATCATGATAGAGGTCACATGACTAAACAAGTTACCCACTATGCACACAACTGTTCTCATGCATTATCCATTAATTACAATAATTATCAGAAGTTCAAAACAAGCTTTATCAATCATGGTCATGGAGAACACCAACGTCCCCTTTAAATGCTGTGATTATTTGTAAAGGACTGTGCTATGTCACATTAAAGCCTTTGCATGTGTAACCTTCTCTTTTCTGTAACTCTAACCACGTGCTACTTTTGCAATTCAGTCCTGCTCAGAAAAGAAACATTTTGTTGAAACTTTTCATCCTGCACTTATCAGGACATTTCACAAGAATATCATATGCACTTCTCTGGCTTTAAAAATTCATTCACTAAAATCATATAGTAATTAGAGTCCTAATCCAAGAATTATAGAGACTTTACAGCATAGGAAGAGACCTTTCGGCCTATTGTTCATTTAACAAGCATCAATCTATTCTAAATCCCTCATCCCGGATCTTGTACTGTTGCTTTGCATGCTACAGCATTTCAAATGCTCATCTTTATAATTCTTGAATGTCTTGAGGATTCCTGCCTCTATTATCCTTTAAACCTTATGCTTCTTATCTTGAAACTGTGCCCTATGCATATGGACCCCTCTACTAGGGGGGAGATGTTTCTCCCTATCCACCCTACCTCAGAACTTTGCACACCTCAATTAGATCCCCACTCCAAACCGCATCAGATTTTTCTGCTCTAAGCAAACCAACCCAGCCTATGTCATCTCTCTTCAAAGCTGAATCACTCCAGTCTAGGTAACACCTTTGTAAATCTCCTCTGCACTGTCTGTAGTGCAGTCAAGTTCTTCCTATATTGTGGCAACCAGAACTGCAGCAAAGTCCTTTTAACTCCTTAATTTTTCTCCACTTTTCTTCTTCAACTGGACTTTTTCACTAGATTTCTTTAGTTTTGCTCATTTGCAGCTTATATAAATTCTAAGTCGTTCTGATTCTGTAGCCTTGGTCTAAATTTATTTCTGACCCTTTTAGATGTTCCTTGAAACTGCGCCCTATGAAGTCTAATATTGATAGCTGCAATGCTTGTTGTGAGAGGTGATAACTCTATTTTACCTCCCCTACCTTCCTTTGCTGGCTTTGGTGCCATTTTTCATTAAGTTATTTCTTTTCCATTGTCCCTAACTTAGAGTCTTGGAGTCATAGGGATGTATAGCATGGAAACAGACACCTCAGTCCAACTTGTCCATGCTGACCAGATATCCTAAATAAATCTAGTACCATTTGCCAGCATTTGGTCTATATCCTTCTAAACCCTTCCTATTCATATACCCATCCAGATGCCTTTTAAATGTTGTATTTGTACCAGCTCCACCACTTTCTCTGGCAGCTCATTCCATATATGCATCACTCTCTATGTGAAAATGTCCCTTAGGTTCCTTTTAAATCTTGCCACTCTCACCTTAAACCTATGCCCTCTAGTTTTGGACTCTCCCACCCTGGGGAAAAGACCTTGTCTATTTACCCTATCCAAGCCCCTCATGATTTTATAAACTTCATCTCCTGGAGGCTTCTCATAAAGTTACCCGTCAGTGAGGCACAAATATTTTCTAACTATGGCTATCTTTCCTCTCTTTCCCTGGCCCACATTCTTGCCTAGTGCTTCTTACCAGTTCCTGAATGAAGTTTTGCTTTTGGAGTGCTAAGCTTAGTTTATTTTTGCTGCTTCAAGAACTGCTGCTATCTCTGTTCTTATTGAGAACACATAGCTATCATCTCCAACTTCCTGGTTGAAGTTTTTTTTCCCCCCAGTGGTTTAATAGGGAACACAATTTAAGGAAAAAATAAAGATCTAGGGCAACTTTACAAACATTAAAGCAAAAGATGCTATAGAGGCTGGAAAACGGAAATAAATCAGAAATAGAAAAAGCTTCAAATAATCATGAAGTTTGGTTGGATGGAATAACCAGGTTAATGTTTCACGACTTCCATCAAAACAATTTTTTCTCTCTTCTTGTAGGACCACTTCCAACTCCACCAGTGACCTGTTCCCCAGATGCATTTCAATGCCTGCATTTGCAGGAATGTATCCACCAACATTGGAAGTGTGATGGTGAAGAAGACTGTGTGGATGGTAGTGATGAATTAAACTGCCCAACTATAATTCCCGGCACTCTGCCTCCTCAGGATCATTGTGGAGATAAAGAATTCCAATGCTCCAACGGAGAATGTATTCCATCATTGCTCAGGTGTGATGGAGTTTCAGATTGTTCTTCCAAAGAAGATGAACTTGGCTGTTGTAAGTCCCATTCATTTGCTCTGTATTCTGTATTTCAAATTCACCATTCAGATATTGCTACTAAATATGTTAAAACTAATCTGGCACTGAACATAGGGCCTAGAAATTTACTGGGCACAAGGAATGCCCACTCTGCCTGAATGAATAAGCCTAAGGGGCACAGAATAGGCCCAGCATCTGTAGAAAGAAAACAGAGTTAACGTTTCAAGTCCAGTGACCCATCATCAGAACTAGAAACAGCTAGGAAAATGTAGGATTTATTGCTGATGATGGGGTTGGAATGGTAAAAGAATGATCTAATAGGTGGAGGGGGAGCCCAGAGAGACAGAGAGGGAGAAAAGGATTAGCACACAAAGAGATTTGTCGATGGTAAACAAAAGAAAATAGGTGATAATGGGGTCTACATGTAGTTGAAAATGACTTATCTGTGCTGAACCCAAACCACATCATGACAGTACCTGGGGTTATGGAGGTAGGTAATGTATAAGGAACAAGGTGTTCATAAATTGAGATTGTTAAACATGATTTTGAGTCCTGAAGGCCCGAAGATACTGAGGCGGAAGACGAGGTGTTGTTCCTCCAGCTTTCATTGAGCTTCACTGGAGCACAGCGGCAGGGCTGAGACAGAAATGTTGCCATGGGAACGTGGTGGTGTCCCTAAGTGGCAGGTAACTGAAATGGCTTGAGATGCTGCCTTGTCCTGTCACTGAGCTGGGAGCCTGTCTGTGTGCTCAGTGTCCTTGCTGCAGCCTTTTGATGCTAGTTTTGCTAGTGCGCCCTGTAGTGCAAGTCTGTGCTTCCTAAACAGCTGTTAAGTGTGTTGGAGAGGTACCGTAAGAGGGTGGCAAATATCGGATGTCATTGTCCATGACCATTGGCTTTGTGTGTGTTTGCCTAGTGGCCGTAGATCATGCCCTGAAAAGCCTTTCGGTGCTCAGAAACATGGAGATCCATGTGATCAAGTGGTGATCTGAATCCACCAGGTACCCGCTCTGACTTCTAGTTTGAGGATTCTTGATGTTGAGTTTGGTCAGTGCATTTGGTGAGATGAGAAGCTGAATATTAGTGGAGCAAGTTGCCACATTAATAAGGCATTTAACAAGCTATAACCCCCTTTATTGGAAACTCACCACTGCCTCACCATCTGTCAAATAAATAAAAGATTCAGCATGTTGGATAATGGATAAGGTTGTTAAGACCCACATCTGATTCTTCCTGATAACACTGATATTACTTCCCTTTTTTGTGAACAGTTTACAGTTCCTGGGTGAAAAGAAGTGGGGAAAGGGAGCAAGACCATTTATCAACCTCTGTTCTCTTCACATTTCCCTGGGATTTCTCTCAGCAATGGGCAGGAGTAGAGGTAAGGGCAGGGAGCAGTGATGGATTTACTGAATCTAATATCAGTACAGACATTGATGTTAGAGAATTTAGAGAATTAAAGAAGTTGAGAATTAGAGGAGGGGCACAATATGTGGGAAGGCAAGTTAAGACACCTGTTTGGATAGACCTATTCAGTCTTTGAGGGTGGAGGCCAATTGATGCTGCTTTCTATAGTATTAACAGCAAGAATGATCCACTATTGTAGGCCTTTCATACATGGAACACAGTATATTCATAGGAAAAGAGATACAGGAGTATGCCATTCAGCCGCTCGAACCTGTTCCACCATTTAGTGAGATCATGGCTGATCTGTGGTCTAAATCCATATACCCAACTTTGGCCCATATCCATGAATACCTTTGCTTAACAAAACTTTATCCAACTCAAATTTATAATCAACAACTGCTCCAGTATCCACTGCTATTTGTGGAAGAGAGTTCCAAACATCTAATCGCTTTGTGTGTAGACGTGCTTCCTAACATCTCTCCTGAAAAGTTTGGCCCTAATTCTCAGACTGCACCTAGTTCTGGAATCCAGTGGAAGTAGTTTATCTTTATTGACCCTGCCTTTTCCTCTTGATATTTTGAAGACTTCAATCAAATCATCCCTTAACCTTCTAAATTCTAGAGAAAATAGAATTTGTACAATTTCCCCACATAACTTAATCCCTAAAGTCCAGCTATTATTCTTGTTAATCTTTCCCACTCCCAGCAGGGAAGAAAAATGCAAAAGAACAGTAATACTTAGAAATGACCAGTAACGCTAGTCATACTGGAACTCAAGTTTGAGGTGCGAAAGGCCTCCTTCCACACTACAGTAATTCTGTGATTCTGTTAGGTGCCTTTCTTCATTTCTCTATTGAATCCACTAGCAACCCAGTTGCTGACTTGTTACCAAACTCTATCTCTGCTGTATGCTGTTACCTTGGTGAAAGATCCATCTGTTGTATTTTACAGCTAAGATCTATGCAGAAATGACACCAGTTTCGAAATGTGTGACAATTTTCATTCACAGTGCTTTGCAATGCCTGCTCCATTCTTCAGCTCTAGCTTCCAGCTCTTTCTACAGTTTTTCACTTTGGTAAATTAAAGATGTGAATTATCTTACCAACAAGCATATGTACTTCCATCATTTCTTACAGTTCAGCTTGTCATTTTCTCTCAGTATAAGAATGGTCATTGAGATACGTGAGTCTCTGATAACTATGATGAGTTCTATTGAGGTTGTAGGTCTGCATGAACAAATTGATCAACATCACAGCTCCTCAGGCGAAAAGAAAAGTTACAAAATCACTGTTCTTAAGGTATTCTGATCTGCCTGCTATCATGTGTCACATGTTTCAGTCGGTGTCATTGTCTAACACACTGGGGCTGAGCCACCACTTAATCTGCTTTGACACTAATGGAAATGATGCAGGATTATGGTTGCAATTTGGCCAACCTCCAACTTCAAACCATGGTTCTGTTGCATCTGGTTAGCTTGTTGAAGTATATTTATACATGTTCCATCTGACAAGAGTGAAGAAATGATCTTCAGTAATGCATTATGTGTTGAATTTAGTTCACAGAGAATTCTCAAGTACTGAAACATACCTTCATGAGTAACAAAAGCTGTAAAATATTTCTGAGGAAATATTTCTAGCTCTGAGGAAGGGTCACTGGACCCGAAACGTTAACTCTGATTTTTTCCTAACAGATGCTGCCAAACCTGCTGAACTTTTCCAGCAACTTCTGTTTTTGTTCCTGTAAGATATTAGCTTTGCTCTGCTAGTAACATCTAAAGATCGCTCCAACATATATGCAGCTTTGAGGTGTCTTTAGAATCATGAAATTATGCAGATAGTTCTTGAATTATAAGAAGTGAATATTTGCCTGGAATGATTGCTTTTTGTTGAAAATGTTGACATGAATAGTTTAAGTTTACCATTTCTGTATTGTGCAATAATTAGGTTTGGTATCCATGGCGATGAGCCAGTACACTCAATGATATTGACTATTCCTAGTTTCAGCTCCTGAGACTTTGGCACTGATTGCAAACAACAACTGTCTCAAACCTTGTGAGTCTTGTGGAAATAATGTGCTGCAAGTTAGATGACAGTCCCTCAAAAAGATCTCCCCAAAATCCAGGCAGGAATGAATGATATAGCCTGCATTATCAGTCATGTTAATGTGTGCTTTGGTCGAGGCTTCAGATTTGAAACCAAGCCTGCCAAAACAATTTACCCTGATAAGATTTCTGCCTTTAGCTACACAGACATGAAACTATGCGTGGTAATGTTTTGTAGAAGACTAGAGCACAACAATAGATGCATCTAATGTCTGCCGAAAGAGTGAGAGCAAGTGGTGAAAAATAATAATGGCAGTATGTATCATGCAAAATAGATATTTTTGCACCAACAATGATCAGAAGTAATGCTGAGATGCCTGAGTAAGACTTAAGATGAGCTTTAGCATTTATGATGGTATGTACGTGCCTCGCTGTCAGGAAGGGACCACATCTCGAACCAATTAAGTTTTCTTCGGCAAACAGTACATTGTTGTAAAATGGTTCCATTTTTGCAATAAGTTACATTTTTGCTCTCAAGCTGGACATTTTGTTGTGAATCAATAAGCCCTTCCACGATTTGGGCATGGTTTTGAATCACGGTCTGACTGTGTTGACTGCCCTGAAGCTAACGCTGTTTTCTGATTAATCTGTTCGAATCAACACTACCAAGGTTGGTGTTTTTCCCAGGCTACATCATTATCTGCCAAGACGAGACATTCTCTAGTTCATGGAATTGAAGTTTTTTTAATTTGTTACAAATTAGTTCATTGATTGGTGTGTAAAATTTACATATCGAAGTCAGTTGCTGCAGTACAGCTGTACATTAATTAATTGTCTCACCATTTTCCTTACATCTTTCCTGGAATGTGTATCATAGAGCATCACACATTTGGCAGGGGAATTGAGTTTAAGAGCCGTGAGGTTATGCTGCAGCTCTATATAATTCTGGTTAGACCACACTTGGAATATTGTGTTCAGTTCTGATCGCCTCAGGAAAGATGTGGAAGCTTTTGAGACGGTGCAGAGGAGATTTACCAGGATGCTGCCTGGACTGGGGGGGCAGGTCTTTTGAGGAAATGTTGAGGAAGCTAGAGCTTTTCTCATTGGAGCGAAGAAGGATGAGAGGTGACTTAATAGATGTGTACAAGATGATGAGAGGCATAGATAGAGTGGATAGTCAGAGACTTCTTCCCAGGGCAGAAATGACTATTACAAGGGGGCATAACTTTAAGGTGATTGGAGGAAGGTATAGGGGAAATGTCAGAGGTAGATTCTTCACACAGAGAGTGGTGGGCGTGTAGAATGCGCTGCCGGCAGTGGTAGTGGTGTCAGATACTTTAGAGACTTTTAAGCGACTCTTGGACAGACACATGGAGGATAGTAAAATGTAGGGTATGCAGGGTAGTTTGATCTTAGTAGGATAATAGGTTGGCACAACATTGTGGGCCCAAGGGCCTGTACTGTGCTGTACTGTTCAATGTTCTATGTCCTTTGGCATGAGATATTTTGAAATTACTTACTGCTGTCTTAAACATAGATGTGTATTCTTTGAACTGTTCAAGTATTTGCTAGCCTTCTGCAACTAGAAAATATACAAATAGTGCTTTCTAATGAATTGGTTCTCCATCCAACTGCCCTTCCCTCTGAAGAGCAATTAAGTCTTAAACACTGAAATGATCGAACAGCATGGGTGGATCTCACAGTGAAGAAAGAAATGGGACCAGAGCTGTTAAAATTAAACTTTTCTTAACCATCCTCATTGTCAATTTGTTACATATTTTATATTTGATTAAACGAGTATTTTGCATCAGTGTTTACTCTGGAGAAGAATATGGAAGATAGAGAACATGGGGAAATAAATAAACAATCCTAAAAAATGTCCATATTTCAGAGGAGGAGGCGATGGATGTCTTAAAATGCATAATAGTGGATAAACCCCCAGGACCTGATCAGGTGTACCCTAGAACTCTGTGGGAAGCTAGGGGTGATTGCTGGGCCCCTTGCTGAGATATTTGTATCATTGATAGGCACAGGGGAGGTGTTGGAAGACTGGAGGTTGGCTAACCTGGTGCCACTGTTTAAGAAAGGTGGTAAGAAAAAGCCAGGGAACTATAGACCAGTGAGTCTGACATCAGTGGTGGGCAAGTTGTTGGAGAGAATCCTGAGGGATAGGATTTACTTGTACTTGGAAAGGCAAGGACTGATTAAGGATAGTCAACATGGCTTCGTGCATGGGAAATCGTGTCTCATGAACTTGATTCAGTTTTTTGAAGTAATGAAGAGGATTGATGAGGGCAGAGCAGTGGGCGTGATCTATATGGACTTCAATAAGATGTTCAACAAGGTTCTTCTAGTAGACTGGTTAGCAAGGCTAGATCACACGGGATGGAAGGAAACCTACCCATTTGGATATGGAACTGGCTCAAAGGTAGAAGATAGAGGGTGGTGGGGGAGGATTGCTTTACAGACTGGGGGCCTGCTACCAGTGGTGTGCCACAAGGATCAGTGCTGGGTCCACATTTATATAAATGATTTTGGTGTGAACATAGAAGATATGGTTAGTAAGTTTGCAGATGACACCAAAACTGGAGGTGTATAGCAAAGAAAGTTACCTCGGATACAATAGGATCTTCATCAGATGGGCAGATAGCGGAGTGGCAGATGGAGTTTAATTTAGGTAAATGTAGGTGCTGCGTTTTGGAAAGACAGATCACGGCAGGACTAACACACTTAATGGTAAGGTCCTGGGGAGTGTTGCTGAACAAAGAGACCTTGGAGTGCAGGTTCATAGTTCCTTGAAAGTGGAGTCACAGGTAGATAGGATAGTGACAAGGCATTTGGTATGCTTGCCTTTATTGGTCAATGCATTGAGTATAGGAGTTGGGAGGTCATGTTGCAGCTGTACACGACACTGGTTAGGCCACTGCATGCAATTCTGGTCTCCCTGCTATAAGAAGAATGTTGTGAATCTTGAAAGGGTTCAGAAAAGATTTACAAGGATGTTGCCAAGGTTGGAGAGTTTAAGCTATTGGGACAGGCTGAATTGTCTGGGGCTACTTTCCCTGGAGTGTTGGAGGCTGAGGGGTGACCTTATAGAGTTTTGTAAAATCATGAGGGGCAAGGATAGGGTGAATTGACAAGGTCTTTGCCTCAGGGTGGGGGACTCCAAAACTAGAGGGCATAGGCTTAAGGTGAGAGGAGAAAGGTTTAAAAGGGACCTAAGGGGCAACTTTTTCACAGAGGGTGATGCATGTATGGAATGAGCTGCCAGAGAAAGTGGTGAAGGCTGGTACAAATACAACATTTAAAAGGCATCCGGATGGGTACAAGAATAGGAGAGATTTTGAGGGATATGGGCCAAATGCTGGCAAATTGGACTGGATTAATTCAGGATATCTAGTAAGAATGAACGAGTGGACTGAAAGGTCTGTTTCCATGCTGTACCACTCTATGACTCAATGACTTTATATCAAATTTATGCAGAAGTGAGACTAATTTCTGGATGTGCATCAGGCTTTTTTGACAATACTTCAAAATATCTCCTTCAAGCTGACTTTATTCTGAGTCCACACTTAGATTTAATCAGCAAACTATAGTTAGTTTCCTACATGCGGAATTCAGAGAATGCATGGCATCTGTAATTTGCCATTTTAATTATAGATATTTTCAGTCAGCTTGTTCAGATATGTTATAACACATGTCTGGAGCACTTAAGCCCAGACCTTCTGCTCATAGGCAGGGACACTACTACTGCTCCACAAGAACCTTCAACCACAGTTGGTATCAATACTAAACAGACACATATAATCAAATGCAGAACAGCTGAACACCATAATATCCAGTTACAGGTTCATTATGCTCTACTGTTCTCCAGACAGTATCATTCAGCTTCTTTTGTTAGATAAGCAGACTAAAGCACTCTTAGTATAAATATCAAAAATTACATTTTATGAAGAAATGGAAGGCATAATCAAGATAGATAAATTCTGAAAGATTAACTCAAAGTTGCTCATATGCAGATAAGGATCCACATAACTCAACAAAATATGATAGTAATCAAGGGAAAACGATATCAAAAAGTAGTCCTTCAGAAGATTGAAGCAGAAAAATTTCACGGAAATTTCATGTCAAGTCTGCTTGTTGGTGCCATTAACTGAAAATTAATGTGAATGTTCCAAATAAACATTTTCCTCTTTGAAGGATTTGGGTGGTAGGCAAACAATGAAGGGATTTGAAGGTTAATGAGACAAGTAAATCCTCTAAAGCCTGTCAAAAATGCAAGTGTTGAACATGTGAGTGCAGCGTTCTGAATGAAATGTGTTTTATTGAAAGTAGAGGTAGGGAAATTACTAGAAAGGTTTCCAGAAATCACATTTCAATAATGGAATGCATTAGGTTTTCAACAAACATGGGAGAGGCAAGGAGGGGCAAGAAATCATTCAGAACAGTTGACAAATCAACCTTGATAACGGTGATGGATAAAGATGTGCAGGACAAATTGAGCTTGAGGTGAAAGAGTAAATCAAGGGAAACACCTTCTGCTTATCCTGGGATGACAGTTGAGCAGTTTGATGGAGTAGGGATTGAAACATGTAGTTTTACTAATGTTTAACTAAGGAGCATGTTTAGCTTATATTGTCAAATATATTGGAAATTGTTATCAATCATGAAACTAAAATGCCATATACGTCGGAGTAGAAGTGGGCCATTCAGCCCACTATTTAATGAGATTGTGGCTGAGTTTAGCATCCTCAACTCTATTTTCAATCTTTTCCCTATTACTCTTGATTCCCCTCTTGATTAAAATTCTGTATATCTCAACCTGTTCAGCCCTGTACAGTAAAGAATTCCACAGATTCAGTAACCTCAGATAATAGATTCCTCCTTATTTCTTTCCTCACTGAATGACCCTTTATTCTGAAATTATGCCGACTGGCCCTGAACTCTCCCACGAGGGAAAACAACCTTCTGTCAAGCTCCCTAAGATGCATACATGTTTGAATAGGGTTCCTCTCATTCTTCTGAACTCCAATAAGTACAGGCCTAATCTACTCAACCTTTCCTCATAAGAAAATCTGCCCATGCCTGGGATCAACTGAGTGAACCTTCTGTGGGCTGCCTCCAATGCCAGGATATCTTTCTTTAAATAAGGGGACCAGAACTATTTATAGTATTCTAGGTGTAGGCTAAGTAGTCCCTGCGTAGTTTTAGCAAGACCGCCTTCCGTCTTTTTATCACTGTAAAATACATTCACCTCCTCTAGCCTTCCTGCTGAAAGGAATAACTTCAGACTTTCCCACATTATATTACATCTGCCAAGTTTTTATTCACTCGTTAAATCTGTCTATATTTCTCTGTGGACTCTTTGTGTCATCCTCATCACTTGCTTTCCCACCTATTGACTTCACTATAGTCCAATCATTTCCCTTGTCCAAGTCATTAATATATGCTAGGAATAATTGTGGCCCAATGCTGATTTCTGTGGCGCTCCACTACTTACAGTTTGCCATCCTGAAATTGCCCCTTTTTTCCTAACTCTCTGTAATTTATTGGTTAGCCAATCCTCTGTCCATGCTAGTATACTGCCCTTAACACCATGGGTTCTTATCTTTTTAAGTAGCCTAATGTTTAGTTTCTTATCAAGTGCCTTTTGGAAATCCAAATATATACATCCACTGCACCCCCTTTATCTATCCTGCTTTGTACCTCAAAGAGTTCCAATATATTTATGATTAATAATTTCCCTTCAATAAGCCACACTGACTTTGCTTGATTATGTGATGCATTTCCAAAAGCTTAGCTAATATATCCTATATAATAGATAACATATTCTCAG